>NC_091481.1:59258107-59600226 GCF_036971445.1 Narcine bancroftii | reverse complement strand
TTTATTGCGAAGCAAGAAGCAGCGCTTTGGACTGTCGTACGGGACCCTGTCACTCTCATCACGTCAGGCTGACTGACACGGCACTTCAGGCGCTGGAGGCTCACCTGTGCTTGGCGATGGAAGACGGGAACCTGCAGCCTTTTTCAGTGTAGCGGAAGCAGGCTGTCCTGGGGCCCGGATACTGATACCCTCATGATCCCTGATCACCTTCCGCTCTCGGTTCTCCCCCCGCTTCTGTCCCATTGACTCAATGATTCAGTCATCGCTGGTGGGCCCCCCAGCGCCGTGTCAGTCAGCTTGACGTGGTAGAGCGACAGCCACTGTTCCGAGTGCAGGGTCCCACAAAACAGCCCTAAGCTTCCAAACAAGTGAATAAATTGTTGTAGCCTAACTGTTGATGCCAAGAAACAATTTTAATCAATGCTTAATATTTATTACATTTAATGAAAATTGTAATAAATTACATGCCAAGTCAGTCGCCAAATACCAATTCCACAACCAAACATCAACTGGTGTATTCCCAGCATGTGCCCGGCAGTAAATATGTGAGGGCATTGCCCCCAAAGGCTAATAAATGGAGCAATTCCACTCTATTCTATTCAATGGAGGGTGGGGGCCATGGGGTGGTGGGGGGGCAAGGTCAGGGGAGGCCTCACTAAAGCTCAGCCTAGGGCTTGGGTGGTACTGCTCCTCAACACCAAACTCAATCAGGGGCTCTTACTTTCGCAATAGATTTTTTCCCCCCACTCTCTGTATTGCAGTTTGATGATATTTCTTTATTTGTTTACATTGAGTTTTTTTTTTTGCATTGCCAATCAATTGGTAATTCTGCCTCGCCTGCAGGAAAAAGAATCTCAGGGTTGTACATGACATCACGCACGTACTCTGACAATAAATCTGAACTGAATCGGAGAACCCAACCTCAACGAGGTACCAATGACAGTACAGATAAAGACAATTTCCATGTGGACATTGGTTGAAAGGTTGGCCAAGATATCAGGGGAGATTTTGGTCTCAAAAACTCCCATCAAGTCCTCCAGTGCGTCCCTAGACTGGAGTCATCTTCATTTAATGTTACACCTGGCACTCCTCATTGGGTATCAAGGCAAAAGCAAAATCTGCAGAGGTTGGAAATTGGAAATAAACATAAAAGTGTTGGAAATACTCAGGTGGTCAGGCACTTGAAATGTTGACACTACACCTCTCTCCAGAGACAATCAACACAGTAAAACCCCCAGTATCTGGCACCTATAGGGATTGGTAGTTAATTTTCTGGTTGCTTGAGACCATGTGCTGCACAATTGGTGAACTAACGATGAGGTGCGCCAATTTTAAACCCATATTTTTTAGCCTATTTATTTTCTGCTTTTTTTTGCCACTTGCTTGGATTTTAACTTACTTAACATCTTCTGACCACAGACACTAGTATCACAGAGACATGGACAGTTGAACAGCATGGGAGAAGGCCTTTGGCCCAACTCATCCATGTTGACCAAGTGGTTTGCCCAAGCTAGATTCCCTCCAAATCTTTCCAATTGTACTTGTTCAAACATCTAAATGATGCAATTGCACCCATCTCGGCCACTGGCAGCTCTTTCCATTTATCTTCCACCTCCTGCATGAAAACGTAGCTTCTCAGATTCCTTTCAAATCTTTCCTCTCTCTTTAACTTTGACATCTAGTTTTAGACTCCCATAAAGACTGAATCATAAATTTTATAAATTTCAAGGTCACTCTCAGCCTCCTAAACTCCAGGGAAAAAAAAATGCTGGCCCATCCTTATGACACAAATGCTCCAGTCTTTGTGAATCATCCCTGCTTAATGACATCAGTGAGAACCACCCACGTACCAATGGACCCAACACATGCGAATGGCATAGTGAATGAAGAAAGCAGCCTCTACTTCCACAGGAGTTTTCAGTGGTTCAGTACGGCATCGGAAACCCTGGCAAATTTCTACAGGGGTATGATGGAAAATGTGCTGACCAATAGCATCACAGTCTGGTATGGGAGCGCCAATGCCTCCGAGTGTGTAGCTCTCCAAAAGGGAGTGGACATGGCCTGGATATCACAAGCAAAACTTTCCCGACTATTGAGAACATCTACAGCAGTCAACTTTTTTTTCCCCAACTCATATCCCACTTTAAGTAATCCCTATGCCACTGGTGCTCTGTGATTAGTAAGGGGTTACTTCAGGTGGTGTGTGGTGGAAAGAAAAAAGTTTGAAAACCACTGTTCTATTTGTACCTAATTGACTCGTTATGTGCACGGTTTCATAACGCCAAAGGAGATAGGCGAATGGCAATTTTTTTCTCAAGCCAAATATTTCAGTAACAATTGGGTCGAGAGCAGTGATTCTCCACATCCCACCTGAAGCAATCCCTTACTAATCACAGAGCACTGATGGCATAGGGATTACTTAAAGTGGGACAGGAGTGGAAAGAAACGGGTCAAGAACTGATTCGACTGGTTCTGACACAGACTCTGGGAGCAGCTGCATTTTACAATGCTGCGTGTCTGGAATAAGTTGTTGGAGGTCGAGGTGGAATACTACTACCATTTCAGAGGTTTTCAGATGGATATGAAGAGAGTTGAAAGGATATTTATCAAATGCAGTTTTCGTTTGATTTGAACATCATGTTATGCACATGGGCCAAAGAGCCGTTTCCTGTACCCTGCTTGTTTGTTCATCCACTGCCTCAAATCCTCTCACCTTGAGCCACTCACCCGAATGGGGTTCGAATTTTAGAAGCATTTGCATCTCGGATTTTCCTCCCATCGAGGGTCCTCTAACACACAGGATCACAGCTCCATGCAGTTCCTCGCATTTATCAGGCATCCCCTTCACCATTTCCACTGGGAACGTTGCTCCTCTTTACCAGAAGGATCTGCGCCCGGATCACCTCTTTCCCACCCCCCCCCCCCCAAGAAAGCCAAGGATCTGGTCATTTACCTACTGGGCGCTGTGGTTCGTTTTAAAGTAGGGGCCGGGGAAAAGGAGGAAACGCTCGTCCAGCTGCGTAGCTCGCACGGGAGATGCGCACGGAGCAGGCAGAGGAGTAAATGCAACAGAGGTACCAACTAAATCCAGGAGCGAGGCAGAAGCGGCTCAGTGTACCCACAGCAGTGGGACAGCTTCACCCATTTCAATTCCACCCCCCTCCCATTCCCACTGCTGACATGCCTGTCCATGATCTCATGCCCTGCCAGACTGAGGCCACCCCACAGCCAGAAGGAACACCTCATGCTCCATCCAGAGGGGATTCACATAGACCACCAGTTTCTGTTGGACCCCACCCTCATTCTTATTCCCCCCCCCCCCCTTTCATGGAGCCATAATCAATTCTCATCTCTCCTCTTATCATTTCCAATTAATACCTTTCCCTCTCAGACTCCAGTCTTATTCTGAAACCTTCCTGCTTCTACCTTGAAGGACTCAAGCCCAAAACCTTAGTAATAAATTATCTTTAGCTCCCATGGGCGCTGCGAGACAGCTGAGTTCCTCCAGCATCCAGCAGCCGACAGCTGTGACTGCAGAGACCATGAGGAACCGAAAGCAACAGTGATATCTGCAGCAGGAATTTGGGGGCGGAGACTTTGGCTTCCTCTCTTGACAGCAGATATTTGGGTGCTATCGGGAGAGCAGCCGGATTGTCGGGGGTCAGGATAGACTGGAGCGAAGCAGCGCAGAGGTAATACGGCTCAAAGTTAGCTGCGTTCCACCAGACCCTCTCTCTGCGGATGTCCCCCCGTCCCAAATCCCTCCCCTCTCTACCCCCCCCGGCCCAAATCCCTCCCCTCTCTACCCCCCCGGCCCAAATCCCTCCCCTCTCTCACCCCCCCACCGGCCCAAATCCCTCCCCCTCTCTACCCCCCCGGCCCAAATCCCTCCCCTCTCTACCCCCCGGCCCAAATCCCTCCCCTCTCTCACCCCCCCACCGGCCCAAATCCCTCCCCTCTCTACCCCCCCCGGCCCAAATCCCTCCCCTCTCCCCACCTCCCTGGCCCAAATTCCTCCCCACTCTCACCCCCCGGCCCAAATCCTTCCCCTCTCCCCCCCCCCCACCGGCCCAAATCCCTCCCCTCTCCCCACCCACCCCACCGGCCCAAATCCCTCCCCTCTCTACCCCCCCCGGCCCAAATCCCCCACCTCCCTGGCCCAAATCCCTCCCCCTCTCTCACCCCCGGCCCAAATCCCTCCCCTCTCTACCCCCCCCCCACAAATCCGTCCCCTCTCTCCCCCCCCCCCCACGTCCCAAATCTTCTTCCCCTCTCTCCCCCCCCCCACGTCCCAAATCTTCTTCCCCTCTCTCCCCCCCCCCCCCACGTCCCAAATCTTCTTTCCCTCTTTCCCTCTTTCCCCCCCCTTTCCCTCTGCCCCCCCCCCCCCAGGTTCAACAAACTCACCAAACTGATTGAAAACATCTGGCCTAAAGCGGAGTCGCCGCCCCGCCCCCCCTTCTCCCCACCCCCCTCCCCCCCATCCCCCGTCCCAGCAGCGAGGCGGTGTGTGGGGATCTAGACTGTCCCGTCAACATGGCAAGCGGACAGAACCACGTTTCTACGCTGCTAGAAACATTTTTTTTAATGGACGGGGCGTCGGGGTCTCGTCTCTCTCTGCCCACCCCCCCCCCCTCCCCGACCTCCCACCCCCGGGAAGTCGCGGTGCCCAGACTCTGCCCTGGACGTAAAGGTCACATCGGCCGGTCTCGATGTCAACGCTGCGCCCGGGATCCGGGCTCCGTCCGCCCGGTGAACACAGACCCTCCACCCACCACTTCGCTGTCAGTCCACTTTGCCCAAGCGACTCCGTCCCTCGGTTCGGCAACAGGGTCTTTAAAACAAGTCCCACCAACCCCCCCTCCTCTTCAAACACAAGTTTTATGGGGGGGGGGGGGGGGGGGTTCCCTGGCCAAAAGGAAGACTCCTTGGGGAGGCAGCGATCAACGCGGGAATGGCTCCTTACCTCTGAAGCCTTGAAAATGAGTCCAACTGCTAGAAGTTCGAGTCCGGGATAAACGCGATGATCAGAATTGAAGCCAACGCCCTCCTCGTCCGACTGTGGCTTGACAGCGCCGTACGCCTTCGCCGCAGGATGGCCCTCCTTAAAGGGGTTCCTTGCATTCCTCCCCTCCCTCCTCAAAGGGCTCCTTGCATTCCTCCCCTCCCTCCTCAAAGGGGCTCCTTGCATTCCTCCCCTCCCTCCTCAAAGGGGCTCCTTCCATTCCTCCCCTCCCTCCTCAAAGGGGGCTCCTTCCATTCCTCCCCTCCCTCCTCAAAGGGGCTCCTTCCATTCCTCCCCTCCCTCCTCAAAGGGGCTCCTTCCATTCCTCCCCTCCCTCCTCAAAGGGGCTCCTTCCATTCCTCCCCTCCCTCCTCAAAGGGGCTCCTTCCATTCCTCCCCTCCCTCCTCAAAGGGGCTCCTTCCATTCCTCCCCTCCCTCCTCTAAGGGGCTCCTTCCATTCCTCCCCTCCCTCCTCAAAGGGGCTCCTTCCATTCCTCCCCTCCCTCCTCAAAGGGGCTCCTTCCATTCCTCCCCCTCCCTGCTGGATAGCCCTCCTTAAAGGGGCTCAATTCCATTTCGCCCCCCCCCCCCCCCACATTCCTCACTAGTTGGTGTAACATTTCCTTCATGTGAATTTCACTGGGGCTGTTTTGTGCACAAATTTTACACCAGTTACATGCAGGTCCATCTAGTAGCTTTATTGGAACAGGATTTGAATTCCCAGTCGTTGAAAGCCAAATTAACATTATTTACAAATCTCCTGAATGTGACTCGTTGCAGGGCAGGTTGGGGAGATAGATGGGATGCTTGAAGCTCTAGCAACAGATTGTGTTTGGCTTCAGATTTCTGCCTTCTCCACTGGGCACACAAAAGGTCATTTTGCATAAATTCCATAATATCTAAAATGGTTCCCACAGGTCAGAAGTTGGCAGTGCATGTTCCTATTTGAGAGAGAGAGAGAGAGAGAGAGAGAGAGAGGGCGGGTGTAGAGAAAATCGTGAAGCTAAAATTGATATCGGCATGGGGGGGTGGAAATGAAGAATTTATTGCTTTAAGGAAGTGGTAAATGGAGACTGGGCTGGGCAGAATGGATTTATGAAAGGGAAATCCATTTCACAGATCAGCTGGAGTGCTCTGAGGTTGTAACTAGAGACACCCAGCGGGGGAAAATAGGCCCTTTGGCCCAATTCACCCCATGCTGACCAAATACCCTACCCACTCTGGACTCCTCCGCCTGCGTTTGGCTGTATCCCTCTAAACCAGTGGTTCTCAACCTCGTTCTTTCCACTCACATCCCACTTTAAGTAATCCTATGCTATCAGTGCTCTGTGATTAGTGAGGGATGGCTTAAGGTGGGATGTGGGTGGGAAGAAAAAGTTTGAAAACCACTAATTTAAACTCATGTATTCTACCCATTTATCTTCTCCATTCAGAGAGCTACCCTCTCTCCCAGTCACTTCTCTTCTGCCGGTAGCGTGAATAAAAGCTCTCATGACTGGTGGGAGAACAAACGCTTTTATTAGCTTTCATAACTAAGGGTAGAGTTCAACAGTAGTCTTCGGAAGGGTTCTGGATTTAGGCGGGAAACCAGGGTTATATGTGGCCAGGTGGGGGCGGAGCCAGGAGGCCGGGGCCAGCCATCAGCACAGCACCCTACCAGTGAATCGCTGTTCCCTGTACTGCCCTCCCACCTCTTGCCTGTGTTCCTTCCCCTGCCTCTTCTTTCCTCTTCTCCTGTCCTCCCTCCCCTCCTTTTTAATTCAACTGCCTGCCTGCTCGTATCTTGACAAACGGGGTCAGGCCCGAAACATTGGTTACTCTTCGCTCCCTGTAGATGCTGTATGACCTGTTACGTTTCTCCAGCATTTCTGTGCATTGCGCTATCCCATATATCTGTCCAGTGTTTTTGTTATTAAGCTTTGTGTTATTAAACCCCCTAGTCCAACCAGTTCAGCTATTGCATACCTACCCCAACTACGCTCATGTTAAATTCCCAGACGGGAGTACTGACACTGTACCCCTAAGAGATCTGGTCTTGCCTGGTTCGCCCCTTCCTCGCACCCCTACTCAGAGTGAGCCTGAGAGGTTGGACTCTCACCCCCCCCCCACCACCCCCCCCAGCCCATGATCTCTAGTAAGCTTTCAGATGGCCATGCTGAGGCTCCACTGCCTCACGCTGGCGATTCTGGAACGGGTCCAGAAGCCAGTCCTTCCCACACTACAGACCTAGGACCTGTACCAGTTCCCAAGGTTGGAAAGGAGCCACCTGTTTTGAGACGAAGCACCAGAATTTGTAAACAACCTGATAAGCTGACATATTCATAAAACATCTCATTATATTTCGATTGCTTGCTAGATACTGGCGTATTTTGGCTGTTAGAGTATCTCAAGGCCAAACATGGTATCCATGTATCGCTTGCTTCAGTCTTTCCTAGCAGCTGTCCTTTTGATTTTAACCCTTCTTCTGCCGGGGGGGGGTGGCGACTGTGGTGAATGTCTGCCAAGCTGCCTGTCTCCCCTCTGGCGAGCCTTGCTGTACTAACATTGGCTGTACATTATCTCTACTGTAAAGGACACTCCCCTTGGATATAACTGTGTATGCACCTATTGTCTTTCATTATTGTACCATGAGTTTCTGATAATAAAAGCCATGATTATTGTTTGACCACATCGTCTTTGTCTACTTCATCAACTGGCACTTCACTTTGCAATAGTAATTATAGGGGCAGTGACATGGATCCATTCCAATTTTCCTAACGTAGCAACAGGTCTACAGCAGAAGCTATCTCATTGGCTCTACACAGAACACTGGGATGCACACATTAGGATGTTCTTCATAGGACTACAGTTCGACATTCAATATCATCGTCCCCTCAAAACTGAGCAAACAGGCATAGGGCACTGTGTAATTGAATCTTGGATTTCCTAATCTCCAGACCACAATCAGTGAAGATTGGTAAGAACTTCTCTACAACCTCCATCAGTACCAGAGCAACACAGGGCAGAGTTCTTAGCCCCTTCTCGACTCGCTATACACCTCTGTCTGTGTGGCTTGGTGTGACAATAAGGCCATCTACAAATTTGCCAATAAAGCCACGGTAGTGGGCGTACAGGAGGGAGATTGGAAACTTGGCCGAACAGTGCACCAACAATCTCACACTCAATGTCACCAAAACCAAGGAGCTGATTGTGGAGGGAAAATCCAGTGATTCAGTGATCATTGGGGGATCAGAGGTGGAGAGGGTGAGCACATTTAAATTCCGATCTCAGAGGAAATTTCCTGGGCCCAACGCACGAACGGCATTGTGAAGAAAGCACGTCCACGTCCCTGCTTTCTCAGGTGTTTGCGGAGGTTTGGTATGACATCGACGACGTTGACCAATGTCTGCAGATGTGCAGGGCAAAGTGGGCTGACCGGCTGCATCATATTGGGCCACCATTACCTCTAAGTGGAACGTCCTGCAAAAGGTAGTGCGCATGGCCCACACATCACAGGCAAAACCCTCCCAACCACCGAGAAAATCGCCGGCGTCAGAGAGCAGCAGCGATCATCAAGATTGCATGCCAATGGATCAGCTCGCGATTGAATGGTGGGGCAGAATCAGTGGGCTGAATAGCCTGTTTCTGCTCCAATGTCTTTTATATTCTATGTTCTTATTTAATGTTTTAAGGAATGAGTCAAATTGGATTTATCAAGAATAGACTGATAATTTTATAATATTGAGTCTAGTGTGAGTTTCAGGTCAGGTTAAAGCATTTGATTGGAGGCTTGCAACAGAATCGTTCAAGATCAGCCATTCTCAACAGGGGGCCATACAGCCTCTCTGTGGGCCAAAGCACATTTAAGGAGGCCACGGACTGAAATCATGAAATATTTTTTATGCTTATAATGTGATCAGGAGAGAAGTACAGAAGGAACCAACCATTCATGTCTTGATGAACAGGATATAAGAGCATGGATGTGATGGTGAGGATTTATCAAGCATTGACTTGGGGCCGGGTTCAATCTTGGACTCCTATTGGAGAAAGGATGTGCTCCTCGATCTCTCTGCCCTCCATCTCAGGAGGAAAACTCTCGACAGACATCTTCTATGAATCCACCAATTCCCACAGCTATCTCAACTACACCTCTTCCCACCCTGCCTCTGTAAGGATTCCGTTCCGTTCTCTCAATTCCTCTATGTCGCATCTCCACCCAGGATGAGGAATTCCATACCAGATGATCAGAGATGCCCTCCTTCTTCAAACAACGTGGTTTTCAACTCGGCGCTCACCCACACATCCTCCATTACCTGCACAGCTGCCCTGGTCCCCTCTGTCCCCATGTGCAACAAGGACAGGATTCCTCTTGTCCTCACCTACTACCCACCAATCTCTGCATCCAACACATCCCCCTCCCCCCACCATTTCCATCACCTAATACACGATCCTTCCACTAGAAACGTATTCCCCTCTCCCCCCCTGCCTTCCACAGGGACCGCTCCCTCCGTGACTCCCTTGTCCACTCCTTCCTACCCCTTGCGCCCCACACCTCCTCCCTCACCACCACTCAGGCCCCAAACAGTCCTTCCAAGTGAAGCAACATTTCACTCGTGAATCTGCTGGGGTCACCTACTGCATCTGATGCTCCTGCTGTGGTCTCCTCTACATCAGAGAAACTGGGCGCAGACTGAGAAGGTCACTTTGTTGAGCACCTCATCTCTGTCCGCCACAATGGAGTGGATCTCCCAGTGGCAACTCATTTCAATTCTCCACCCCATTCCCTTCGCAACCTGTCTGTCCATGGTCTCATGTACTGCCAAAGTGAGACCACCCACAAATTGAAGGAACAGCACCTCATTTTCTGACTGGGCACCCTCCAACTTCTCTGGCTTTCATTTAACCCCACCTCCCCCATCCCCTGCTTCCCCCCGTCATATCTCCATTCCCTGTCTCCTTTCAACAGACATGATAAATTCCCTTATCTCATCCAATTAACACCTTTTGTTGGTCTGGATTCCTCCCCCATTGAATTCTGAGACATTCTGATACATCCTGCTTCTGCGTTTCTTGATTCTTCCTTGAAGAAGGGCTCAGGCCCGAAATGTCAGCAATAGATCTTTGTCTCCTATAGATGCTGAAAAGGCCGGCTGAGTTTCTCCAGCATTTTGCTGTGTTTACTACAATCACAGCATCTGCAGCCTGTGGTGTTTCCCCTGGCTTTCGAAAGGGTTCAGAGAAGATTTACAAGAGCGATTCCTGGATTGAAGGGATTAGCATATGACTAATTAGCTCTTGGACTGTGCTCCTTGGAGTTCAGAAGAATGAGAGGGTACGTCCTGGAAGCATGTCGAATGTTAGAAGGCTGGGCTGAGTAGATGTGGCAAAGTTGTTTCCCATGGTGGGGGAGTCTAGACAAGAGGGCAGAACTTCAGGATTAAAGGGCGCCCATTTAAAATAGAGATGCGGAGGAATTCTGTTAGCCAGAGGGCAGTGAACCTGGGATTTTCTACCATGGGCGGCTGTGGAGGCCAGGCCATTGGGTACATTTGAGGTAGAGATCTGAATAGCAAGGTTATCAAAGGTTAGGAGAAGGCAGGGAGTGGGGCTGAGTGGGAGAATGGATCAGCTCACAAGGGGATGCAGAGTGGACTTGATGGGCTGACTGGCCTACTTCTGCTCCTATGTTCTTTTGGTGTCGGTGCTGCGCAATTGCTCAGCAGAAGGAGGTGTTAGACGCTCCTTCCGTCCAATACCCTGCGGGTCACCCTTGGGCAAGGTGTAGGGCCTGTTTAGCCTCCCAATCAGGGTCACATGAGGCCATGGATTGCAGCTGGTGGATGGTTTTTACAAGCAGATCCTACAAATTGGAATACATGGTGGTGAAACTAAAAACACTGGGCAGATGAATCTGCGGATCAACGCCCAGGGTGACCCGTCCAGTGTGGACCCTGCAACTGAAGAAGGTGATAGGAAACCACCTCAGTATTTTTTCCCCTTGTGTAATCATGAACTCAACATCGACTACGGTCTTAGCTCAAAGATGGAGCCTTCACCGAAGGAGAACAGGGGAGGCGACAACCACAAATCAGAGGGTCTGAGATCGTGATGGATGGAGAGACATGATCGCCCACGCCAAACGGGCAAGGCACCTGAATATTATGATCTAAACCTGACTGCAAGAAAGGGGGTCCCATAGACTTTGAATAAAGCTCTAAGGAGCCCATGGCCAAAAGAAGCTTGAGAACAGCTGAATGACGTGACATATTGCGTCAAATCCTAATTTGATCTCTCAGAGTTAAAAAATAGCAGGAAGCTATTCTGAAGGCAAGCACTGAGTCCATCCCACCTTCCCAGCCCCAAATCACCATGGGGTTGAGAAGACGAACTGGCCAATATCCTTCTGGGCGTTGGTGGTCACATTTCTTGAATTTAAGCAGAGATGCACACAGCATATTTTGTGAACTGTACTTTGATACCTTGAAGAAGGACTCAGGCCCAAAATGTCGGTCATAAATCATTACCTCCTATGGACACTGCGAGGCCAGCTGGGTTCCTCCAGCACTTTTGTGTTTTTATTACAATCACAGCATCTGCAGACTTTCCTGTTTCCCTTTTTTGCAAGCTGAAAATGTCAAGTAAAGCCAATTGTCATCTGATTGTACAAGTACAACTCAACGAAAGAGCATTCTCCGGCCTCGGTGAAAAACACGCAGACACACTAACCAGACATAACACATGAACAGACAAACAATACATATGCAGGACAAGTATTAATAGGTACAAGTAAATAAATAAATATTTCTTCATGGATATGAGAGTTTCGGATGTTTAGTTCTGTTGGTCGTTCAGCATTCTCACTGCCTCTGGGAAGAAGCAAATCCTCAGCCTAGCTCTGATACTCCTGTATCTCTTCCCTAATGGGAGCAGCTGAACGATGGTATGTGTGGGGTGGAAGGGGTCCTCGATGATTTTGCACTGGGATTTTGATCTGGGACAATGATCCAGGTCGAGCATGTCGATATGGGAGAGGGAGATGCCAGCAATCCTCTCTGCCACTCTTAAGGCCTGTGGATTGACCTCCTATCCATTTCTCTGCAGCAACCGTGCCCACACCGTGATGCAGCCAGCCAGGACGCCCTCAATAGAGCTCCTGTAGAAGTTTGGCCGGTAGCCTTGCCCACTTCAGTCTTCTCAGGAAGCATTGGGCCTTCCTGAAAAGGGAGGAGATGTTGTGTGTGCACGACAGGTCGGAAGCCAAGTGAACTATAAGGAACTTGGTGCTCTTCACTTCTCTCCACTACTGTGGAGGGTGTGGTCGTTCCTGGTCCTTTCAGGCGATCAGAAAATGGCAGTGAGAACTCAAATCTTCGAATTGCCTCCTTGTACCTGGCATATTCTGGAAATATGAAAAGCCATTCAGCACCTGCATTCTCCCAATACAGATGTAACAGAGATGCATTATTCCTTAACTGGGAATGTAGCTTTTATTTCACTTCTGTATTTGACATATGAGTTATCCCCTGCTGCATGGCATGTCTTGTACAGATAGAGGAGCTGACATTGTGCCCTTTTAAATTGTACAGTAGCAGACAATAATGCCAGCTCATTTCCATGTGTTTCCTGTAGAAAATCCCAGAGTAAGATTGGGTAGGGTCCCTGTCTTCTGTTTCCTTATTGATAAGGAGAAAAGTGTGGAGCATCCTTTGAGATGGTTCACAATGCGGGTGCCTTTGATAAACAGTCAAGATTGAGTGTCAGTGGGGTCCTCTCTCAGTGATCCAAGATGTCAGCATCGGTGCAAGGCTGGCGTAACTAATGAGTATTTTATTTCCTTGCACCCTGGGGCTGCATTCTGCAGTGGGATGCCTGATGGCTTGTCAATCCCTTATCAGTAAAGAAAGGAAAGGGGAACTCCTGGGAATGCTAACCGATCCATCTTTCCTCATCTTTGTACATCTCCTCTGGACCAATCACAATCAACCATAGAACATT
Source organism: Narcine bancroftii (assembly GCF_036971445.1). Classification (NCBI taxonomy): domain Eukaryota; kingdom Metazoa; phylum Chordata; class Chondrichthyes; order Torpediniformes; family Narcinidae; genus Narcine; species Narcine bancroftii. The sequence continues at coordinate 59,587,246 of NC_091481.1, read as the reverse complement.
AGAGCATAGAAACAGGCCCTTCAGCCCCTCTAGTTTGTGCCAAACTATTACTCTGTTTAATCCCACAGACCGGCACCCAGTCCCTATCCCTCCATACCCCTCCCATCCGTGTACCTGGCCAAATTCTTCTTCGATGTTAAAATTGAGCGCACACTACCCCTTCAGCTGGCAGCTCATCCCACACTCCCACCACTCTTTGTGTGGAGAAGTTCCCTCTAAACCTTTCCCCTTTCACCCTTAACCCATGACCTCTGGTTTGTATTTCATGGTGGTGAAACTAAAAACACTGGGCGGATGAAACTGCAGATCAACGTCAAGGGTGACCCGTCCAATGTGGACCCTGCAACTGAAGAAGGTGATGGGAAACCACCTCAGTATTTTTTCCCCTTGTAGAATCATGAACTCAACATCGACTACAGTCTCAGCTCAAAGATGGAGCCTTCACCGAAGGAGAACAGGGGAGGCAACAACCACAAATCAGAATGTCGGAGATCGTGACGGATGGAGAGACGTGCCCACCACCATGAATTGTACCTCAGTGGAAAAAAACCCACATTAATACATTAATTCTGTGTGTCCCCCTCATAATTTTAAACACCTCTATCAAAGCTCCCCTCATTCTTCTACAGTCCTAGGAATATATTCAACATCATGACTTGATGAAGAGCCCAACAAACGTTGTCTACAGTAGGCATTCTCAACAGGGAGGGGGGGACACAGCACATTTAAGGAGGTCCACAGATTAAATCATAAAAATATATTTTTTTATGTAGTCAGTAGAAGCACAGAAGAAACCAATTAAACTTGACTGCTTCACAGGGAAGGGAGCCCATAAACCTTGAGTCCTAAGAGGGGACATAGCCACAAAAGGTTGAGAATGGCTGGTCTATTTAATCTGACCTTCCTGAGCAAATCCCCATTTAGTCCCTGTATGCAGCTTTCAAAATTAAAGTTTATATTGTCCTGCACTGGATTCCAGTAAGACAACAGATATGTTAGAGGTAAAAGATTTCCCTGGCTGGTGTATCCAAGATTCAACATCTCAAAATAATGCATTGTCCATTCAGATTTCAGGTTTATCGTCAGAGTACATACATGACATCGCATACAACACTGAGATTCTTTTTCCCTGAGAGCCAGGCAGAATTACCACTTATTGGGACTCCAAAAAAAAATGTACTCAACTCAAATAGAAATGTAAACAAACTGACTGTGCAGTGCAAAGAGAGAGAAAAAATCAATAAAGTGCACAAGAGTCCGTAAATGAGTCCCTTATTGAGTTTGTCGTTGAGGAGTCTGATGGTGGAGGGGGAGCAGCTGTTCCTGAACCTAGTAGGTGCGAGTCTTGTGGCACCGACACCTCTTTCCTGATGGCAGCAGCGAGAACAGAGCGTGTGCCGGGCGGCGCGGATCCTTTATGTTATAGGCAGGAGTGTTGAAGCAGTGACCTTTGACCTTCCCGTCACCGCCAATCCTCTCCGATGGCAGCATTCCCTTGATGGCGGGAGCGGGGAGGGAGGGGTTTGACTGTGATGGTCTGGGCTGTCTCCAGTACCTTTTTTTAGGGCTTTACGCTTGGGGGCGTCCCCAGATCAGACCAAGCTGCTAAGAAAAATCAAGAAGGTGATTGATAGTATTTTGGATATTAAGTGAATTCAGGGATATAGGGTTAGTTCAGGAAAGTGATGGTGATGTAAAAGATCCAGCCATGAATAGAAGAGCTGACATAATGGGTTGAATGTCCTATTACTGACTCTATTTCTAATATTTTAATGTTATGATTAATGAACTGTCCAGAATTTATATTAAACCAACTGTTCCCTACTTACTCAGATTATCCCATCCTCCCTGTTCAGAGAACCGTACAACTCTAATAATTTGGCACCACTCCTATAACAAGGGTGGATGGAAAAATAACGGTCAGAGCCTTTGCAATTTCCTCCTTCGGGAATTGAAGGGAAGGGAAGAACTTAGGAAAGTCACCGTCACCAGAATAATAATACTGGGCAAATGTTTGTTTTCTGGGCTGTGATGAACTTCACTGTGGGGACTTTAAAGAAATGAGTCGAGAGATCGCTTTTGCATGGTTTTTAATTTTATGAAATTCTGTTGACTGGGGACAATTGGGTTCAATTAGGTTGAGAAACAGTGAATACAATATTCAAGAAAGGGGGGGCATGTGAAGGAGGTCAATTCGGCCCTTTTTACACAGAGGTCCTCAATACTGCTGTAAAGAAGACCCATCATTAAGACAACTCTGCTTGTTTACACTGAACCAAATAACGCCAGCGCAATGTGTCATTTTACAAAGCATGCCAGCTTTCCGCAAGCAAAAGAGGAACGCGTAACACAACACTCTTTCCCATCCTGACGGCTTGCCATTTTTACACAGACGTCAATTTGCAAATGCTGGATGAAAGGCAGGACCACAATGACCCCCCACCACCACCTCACTCCCTACTCTGTGTTCATACCTTTTACACAGAACAGTGTGGCGACATAAAGGCACAATATTCCCGCCTTGAAGAGGCTGTGTAAAAGGGGCTTTCATTTGAGATCCATTGTTGAGAAAATGTCAGGAGCTATTACTAAAAGCAAAGCAGTGGTTCTCAATCTTTTTTTTCCACTCTCGTACCACTTTAAGTAATCTTTATGCCATTGGTGCTCTGTGATTAGTAAGGGATTGCTTAAGGTGGTATATGAGTGGGAAGGGAAGGTTGAGAATCACTGCTCTAGACCCAATTGTTACAGAAATATTTTGCTTGAGAAAAATTGTCTTTGGCCCATTTCCTTTGAAGTTCTGAAACCGTGCACATAACGGGTTAATTTGGTATGATTAAAACAGTGGTTTTCAAACTTTTTCTTTCCACACATCCCATCTTAAGCAATCCCCTACTAATCACAGAGCATCAATGGCATAAGGATTACTTAAAGTGGTACGAGAGTGGAAAGAAAAAGATTGAGAACCACTGGGGCAAAGGTTCCATTATTGTCATGTAATACAACATTTAGAATGTAACATTTATGAAATTCTTTAAATGTTGTCTCCCATGAGGCAGACATAGAGTCACCACTTTGTCCAGGGCGGAAACCTACAGCACCTGCCGTTCCAGAGCAGTCTCCCATCCAAGTACTGACCAGGCTGGAGCCTGCTTAGCTTCCAAGATCATGGTATTAGGTGACGTTTTAGGCAAGTATAATTTTTTTTAAAATCATGGTAATCTGGAAAAGTAAATGTGATTTTTGTGCTGTGCATAAAGGAGAACTGGTGACAATCAAGTTTATTGTCATCCGATTGTACAAGTGCAACCCTGACAAAACCGTGTTCTCTGGTCCTCGTTGCAAACCACGCAGACACACAATCAGGCATAACACACCTACAGACAAACAATACATATGCAGGTCAAATATTCATATATACAAATAAATAAATATTGTTTTGTGAACATAAGGGTCTCGGAGGGTCAGTGAGAGCAGTTCCTTAGGTCATTCAGCATTCTCACTGCCCGTGGGGAGAAGCTGTTCCTCAACCTGGTGGTGCTGGCTCGGATACTTCTGTATCCCTTTCCCAACAGGAGCACCTGAAAGATTCTGTGTGCGGGGTGGAAGGGGCCCTCAGTGGTTTTCTGCACCCTCTTCAGATAACGATCCCAGTAGATCATGTCGATTGGGGAGGGAGGGGGGAGGAGACACCAGTAATCCTCTCTACCACTCTTATAGGCCTGTGCTACATGTGGATTTACAGAAAGAACTTGATAAGGTTAATGCAGAAAATAAAAGCTCAGGAAAATATGCAATTAGGAGTCCCTCTTTTATTCCCTCGCCAACATGATCATGTCTGTAACTTCAACTCCACACTTCCATCTTCATGCAATAATCTTCCACACCCTTGCTTATCGAGAATCAAATAAATTCATAAACTCTGTTTCTGCTACCCTTTGAGAAGGAGAGTTCAAAAGACTCACCACTGAAAAAATTTTGCCTCAATTTTGTTTTAAATACAGGTTTACCCCACTTTATGAATCTAGAGCATTCCTACGGAATCTTTCGTAAGATGAAATGGCATAAAATGAAGCAATTAGCATTGATTTCTATGGGAAAAAATTTAAGCATTCCCAGACCCAAAAAAATACCCCAGCAAATCATACCAAATAACACTTAAAATCTAAAATAACATTAACATTTATTAAAAGCAGGAATGGTCTGATAAATCCACAGCCTATAACGTAAAATAATATATGTACAATGTGGTTAGGCTGAGTCTTTGGTGGTGGAAGGTGCAGGAGACCGGGATGAAGGAGAGAGAGAGAGGAAGAGGGTCATCTATTGACATCTCACCATAGTTCCCGGGGAAGGAGCTGTGCGCACAGCCTCGATAATGACTTGGTGCTTTCACCGCACGTTTTCGTAAAAGCCAAAATCCCTTCACAAAAGGGAACACAGGTTTCTTCGTCAAAGCGAATGAGCAATGTGAGTATTCGTGAAGTGGGGTCCACCTGGAAATAACCATGCTTTTTAAACAGTAACCTCCCCCCCCTCCAATTCTAGATTCTGCCACAAGAGGTAACAGCCTCTCCACATCTGCACCAAGAACCTCGCGATCTGATATGTTTCATCCAATGTCCTCTTGGATAATCAAAAAGCTGAATGGTTGCCAAGAATAGACAGAAGTACGGAGCTGAAGTTACAATCAGATCCGATGCTCTGATTATTTTTAATATCCCAGGATGTGCTTCTAATTTCTCCACATTCAAAGATACCATACCCTTTCATTCTTACCATTTGATTATGTTTATTTCAACAAACGTATTACACCAACATATTGCACCCAATGTATTACACCCAACATATTATACCAGCATATTACACCCAATGTATTACACCCAATGTATTACACCAGCATATTACACCCAACATATTACACCAACATATTACACCCAATGTATTACACCAGCATATTGCACCCAACATATTACACCAACATATTATAACCAATGTATTACACCAGCATATTACACCCAACATATTACACCAACATATTACACCCAACATATTACACCAACATATTATACCCAACATATTACACGAACATATAACCCTCTTCCTCCTGAACCACAATGTTGACAATTCTCTCTTTCTGTGACTGGCAGTCAACATTGGGGTTGCAGTTAGTGCAACATCTTTACAGCACCAGCAATTGGGATTGGGGTTCGAATCCCGGACTGTCTGTAAGGAGTTTCTCCCTGTGATTCATGGGTCTTCCCAAATGGCTCCAGTTTCCTCCCACCCTTCAAAACGTACCGGGGGTTGGGTGTAATTGGGTGGCACGGGCTCGTGGGCCGACAGGGCCTGTTACTGTGTTGTACGTCTAAGTTTATTTAAAAATTAAAAATTAATAGTCTTGTCCATACCCCCTCCAAATCCCAGCACACTTTGTGATATTCTTTGTTTTCCCTGCGAGTATTTTTCACGCCTTTTCTTTGTCCCACTTGAATTTCAGTTCTCTACCTTCCCATCCTCATCTGGGCTTTTGCAACAGGAGTGTTGAAGCAGTGACCTTTGACCTTCCCATCACCGCCAATCTGGAGGCCATTTGTCAGAAATACAATGCCAGTTCTGTGGCTAGAAGTGCCAGAGTTCTGAAGTGAGCAATTCCATTCCTAACAGTCCAAGACATCTTCTGTTAACTGTACGGCACAAGTCAAGAATGTAATGGAAATGCTCCCCTCTTGTGTAGAGCTAATCACTCTCAAGAAACTCAGTCCCAACCAAGTCAAAGCAGCCCACACTGATGTACCACGCTCAACATTCATTCCCTCCACCACCAGCATACTGTGGCCACATTGTGAACCATCTGCAGATACCAGGGGTGGCCTCCTCTACGTCAGTGAGAGCTTCGCCTATCACCTGCGCTCAGTGTTTGGGTCTTATCTTGAGCTCTCCGTGGCCAACCATGAAAACTCAACGCTGGAGAAACTCAGCAGGTCAAACAGGGTACTTTATGGAGCAAAAATAAAGATACATCACCAACCTTTCAGGCTTGAGCCCTTCATCAAGGTACGAGCAAAATGTAGGCAGGCGCCTCATTCTGCTGCATTTTGGTCAGACCTTGATGAAGGCCTCAAACCTGTAATTTACCTGTATCTTTGCTCTATGGAATTCTCTGACCTGCTGAGTTTCTCCAGCATCGTCGTTACTTGAATCACAGTGTCTGCAGACATTCGTGCTTTATTTCGTTCTGACAGTGATGTATCTGTCCTGGGCCACTACCAGGATGAGGCAAAAAGTAAAGTAGAAAAGTATTCTTCCTGGATGGTCTAAAAACGTACAAATTTTTAGGTAACCACCCCTCCCCACCTCTGATTCCACAGTTTCCATCTCTACCTCCTCCTGCACTTTATTTATTTCTCTCTAACTCTTCTTTCCCACCTACCCTTTCCCAAAGGTTTCTCCCTCTAGCCGTCTCTCCACCTCCCAAAGCTATAACCACTGCCTCTGGGCTCCTCCCAGGGGCATATTGAGGATATGGCAGGCATGGCAGGTGCCTTGGGCGTCACTTGAATGAGGGGGGGTGCCATTTGTACAAGGGTGGGGCCACGAATGGGGGAGCACCACTTGAACGGGTGGGGGTCATAACTTGAATGGAGGTGATCCATTTGAATGGGGTGGGAGTGTCACTTGAACAGAGGGGTGCCATTTAAATGCTCGCCCGCTGAGCACCACTGCCACTATCCTGGACGTACACCATTTCTTCTATGCTCGGGACACTCGTCCTCCTTCTTCATCCTAGTGTTCGTTCTCAATTTATATAGCATGGCGGCCACCAGGGCCAGGTCTTGCAAGACCTCCTCATCGGTGTTTACTTTGATGAATTGCCCACCTCTGCTATTTTGCGTAGATGCATCCCTGGTACCTCCACAGCTTCATTCCCTCTTATCATGTGATTTCATCTTTTTTTTACCTTAGCTTCGGTTCAACCCATTGTATTGACTGACCATTTCAGATCCAGATGTCAGACTTATTGTTAGAGTACATACATGACATCGCACACAACCCTGAGGTTCTTTAACTGCGGGTCAGGCAGAATTACCACTTATTGGCTGTGCAAAAAAAAACTGTACTCAACATACACATGTAAACAAATAAAGAAATGTAAACTGTGCAATACAGAGAGAAAAAAAGCAATAAAGTGCAAAAATAAGAGTTCTTAAATGAGTCCCTGAGTGAGTTTGTCATTGAGGAGTCTGATGGTGGAGGGGGCGCAGCTGTTCCTGAACCTGGTGGTGCAAGTCTTGTGGCACCAATACCTCTTTCCTGATGGCAGCAGCGAGAACAGAGCGGGTGCTGGGTGATGTGGATCCTTGATGACTGCTGCTGCTCTCCAACGGCAGCATTCCCTGTAGATGTTCTCTATGGTGGGGAGGGTTTTGCCTGTGATGTCCTGGACTGTGTACACTATTTTTGCAGGGCTTTACGCTCAGGGGTATTGGTGTCCCCATACCAGACCGTGATGCAGCTGATCAGCACACTTTCCACCACACATCTGTAGAAATTTTCTGGTTCGTACCAAACCTCCGTAAATTCCTGTCCTGGTAAACTTATACCTCTCACTTTGTTCGTTTTAAATTGGTCACAGTGTTTGAGCTACCGAAAGAAAACAGAGACACACACCGAGAGCACTTCAGTTTATACAAATCTTTATTACTAAATCTAAAGCTGATTTCAAACTACAATATGCAAGCCCTTCCCAATTATACTTATCAACGCCTGGACTGGTCCCAACTGCCGAAGCGAGGCAACGACCGCACACTTGTAGTAGGTTGTCGGGGCGCCGGTAGTAGCTTCTCCACCTCCCCCGACCGGGACGTTGGTTGGACTCTAGAAGTTCTTCTTGCTGAGAGAAGTTTCCACCCCTCAGAGAGTCTCAAACTTCAGCAGCGGGACCATGGCTTATATTACCCAAAAATTGTTTACTCATAATGGTTTACTTATCTTCAAGGACTCCTGACAGGTCTGCGACCAACAAAGGACAACTCCATCTCTGGGCCTCATGGTGGAATTTAGATTATGTCTTCTGATTCACATGTATACATTATTCTCAAAGTAAGTGGAAATTAGATTATGTCATCTTTGATTCACATGCATACATTCTTTCATAAGCTGGTCTAAGTCCTCCATTACAACTTCTGAGGAAGTAGAGGTGCTGATGTGCTTTCTTTACGATGCCATTAATGAGTTGGGTCCAGGAAAGATCCTCCAAGATAGTGACTCCCGAGAACTTAAATTTGCTCACCCTCTCCACCTCTGATCCCCCCATCACTGGATTATACCAGGAGTGTAGCCATGGTCTAACGTTAGAGGGAGCGAGCACGTAGAAAAGGCCTCATGTCACATACCAGATGGTGAGTTAGTGATTGAATGGTAGGCTGCCCTGAATTTTCAGCGGTGTCGGACTAGAGCAGACTGGAACGGGGTGTGGGGGGGGGGGGAGTGTTGGAGTGGTGGAAGGTGCTCCCCCTGCAACCACTAGCTATGCCACTGGATCGTACATTTCTGGTTTTCCCTTCCCGAAGTAGCAATCAGCTCCTTGGTTTTGGTGACATTGAGTGCGAGGTTGTTGTTGGTGCACCGTTCAGCCAAGTTTGCAATCCCCCTCCTGTTCGTTGACTCACCGTCCCTTTTTATACAACCCACTACCGTGGTATCGTCAGCGAATTTGTAGATGGCAGAAAAGCCATTTCTACCCACGGATTCTGCCTGGCCTTCTGAACCCCACCAGCAATCCTGTGACTGCTGCAGATACCTTCTTAGCTACTTGGAAAGAACATCCCACCCCACAACCTCTAACACTAGGAAAAGCACTGGGATATCACCACCACCACTGAAGTCACACACCATCTTGACTGTCAATCCATCCAATTTGGGGTGGCACGGTTGGTGTAGCAGTCCTTCACTGCCTGTAAAGAGTTTATATGGTCTCCCCATGTCTGCGTGGATTTTCCCCGGAGGCTCCGGTTTCCTCCCACCATTCCAAACATACCGGGGATGTAGGTTACGGCAGGGACTCGTGGGCTGGAAGGGCCTGTATGTCTAAATGTTTAAAAAAATCACTGTGTTAAAATCTTGAATTTCCCTCCGCCCATCACAATTTCACTAGCAGGGCTGCAGTGGCTTAAAAAAGTGGCTCAAGTGCAAATAGGAAGGGGCAGTAAGCGTTGGCTTTGTTCGCCCTATGTCCAAAAAAAAACCAGATTAAAAATAAGCTCTTGGTGCCTGACACATTTCCCTTTCCTTATCACGCAGAAAGCTCTTGATCTGGCAGCCGTTTCGTGGGAGGGAGCACATTTCTTCAAAAGTCTGTGAGCCTCCTTCTTGAAGGCATTCCCGCCCCGACCGGTTTCTCGAACTCTCTGGCAGTTTAGGTAGCTGAAACCCAAAAGTCTGCAGACGTTGTGATGGTAGTGAAAACGCACAGAGATGCTGGAGGATCTCGGCCGGTCTCGCAGCGCCCCTTAGGAGGTAGAGATACGTTTTGGGCCTGAGCCCATCTTCAAATACAGCAAACGTCCTAAAATCTGAGCTGCTTGAGGATTGTGCCGGTTTGGATTTTCAAATTTTCTGGATTCTCAAGCAGTACATTTAAAATTCAAATTTAAGGAAAATGAACAGGTAAATTTTGATCGTTTATTAACAAAACATTACTCCACATTTATGTGGGCAACCCAGCACTGAATGGCGTGGCCCAGTCGTGTGCCATGCTTTGAGGTAAGAGCCTTCCCAAGATCGTGTTATCTGGCGAGCTCTCCACTGGCCACCGTGTCAGAGGTGCACCAAAGAAAACGTACAAGGACTGCCTAAAGAAAGCTCTTGGTGCCTGCCACATTGACCACCGCCAGTGGGCTGATATCGCCTCAAACCGTGCATCTTGGCGCCTCACAGTTTGGCGGGCAGCAACCTCCTTTGAAGAAGACCGCAGAGCCCACCTCACTGACAAAAGGCAAAGGAGGAAAAACCCAACACCCAACCCCAACCAACCAATTTTCCGCTGCAACCGTGTCTGCCTGTCCCGCATCGGACTTGTCAGCCACAAACGAGCCTGCAGCTGACGTGGACATTTACCCCCTCCATAAATCTTCGTCCGCGAAGCCAAGCCAAAGAGAAGATTTCAAATAAAATGCACAGCACAAAAAAAATTGTTTTTTCTTACGTTCCCGCGTCTTCCGCGTGGTCACTTGTTGTGCATCTGAGGGGCTTACGCACACGCGCGTGCACGCAAAGTGAAGTCCGGTTTCTCGGGTGGTGCAGATTTCTGGCATCTGGATTTTCGGGTTTTTACCATAACAGGAAGGTGTCTGAATGAAGACTGGAGAGAAGAAAGGGGGAAGAGTGAGAGGGGGGAGGAGTCCAGACCAACAAACAAAAGGTGTTAATTGGATATGATAAGAGAAAGGGTGAGAATTGATTTTGGCTCAGGAGGCAGAGGGAAAGAGAGAGAGAGAGAGAGAGAGAGAGAGAGAGAGAGTGGCGGAAAGGGTCAGGTAGCTGCTCGCAGGCTCATCCTACTAAATCACCTCTCCAATTATGGGCTTGGCATAATTTAGATTAAGGCTTATTTTATTGTGGTCCTTTTCCGTAACATTGCCAGCTCTCAACAGATAATGATCACCACCACGAAACTGCCTTCCCATCTGCCCAGCCTTTGTCCCTGGAAAAGACGCGAGTTTCCTCTCCAGCCCGACCCTTTTGGCTTGCAGGATAGTGTCCTCCTGCCTGCCGCTCAGGACTTCTGTGCCTTTTCACCTTACACCTTTCATACTGACAGTATCTTTGTAAGTAACAGGGTTGCAGAAATCCTGGTAAGTTATGAAGAGAGTCAGGGAGTGAGTGGGAAATGCAACGCGATCTTTGTTGAGTAGTGGTCCAGCTAACTGGCTTATTTCATACACTATTAGATTCCCACTACTGAAACAGCATCTTTTTGTTTGATCAACTAAGAACGTCTAGCTAGCTTATCTGTCTATGATTATTATCTTTCTCCTGTGTGTTTTAATTTAGACCTACAGCATAGTAACAGCCCCACAAATCTGAGCTATCCAATATGCACCTCCACCCCCAGTACATCTGGAGCCGTGGGAGGAAACTGGAGGCCCCCCCCGGGAAAATCCACGCAAACATGGGGAGAACATACAGACTTGTTACCATCGGCGCGGGACCCGAACGCTAGGGCTGTAAAGACATTGTGCTAACTGCTGCCCAAGCAAGCAAGAATTTCATTGCACACATACATTGTACGATAGTAATGAACTTCCATCATCAACATTGTTGCTCAACATTGCCGCCTGTCAGAAATGTTTCAACAGACTTGCTCTTCATATTAGCAGATTAATCAGTCCTAACGTAGTGTTTTTTCTCTCTTTGGCCCCTCCCCACCTTGGAAACTCAAAGAGAATTATACTGTTAAGTAATCCCCTCACAAGATACTCATCGTCTGATTAGAACATAGAATATTGCTGCACATTACAGGCCCTTCAGCCCACAATATTGTGCCAACCCATTTATACCTACCCAAAAAAACTAAACCCTCCCGACCTCACAACTCTCTATTTTTATTCCAGCCATGCACCTGTCCCAGAGTCTCCTAAATGCCCCGATTGTTCCAGCTTCCACCACCACCCCCAGGAAGGCATTCCAGATACCCACTACACCCTGTACAAAATACTTAGCCCTGATGTCTCCCTTAAACTTTCCTCCCTTCACCTTGTGCAGATGTTCTCTACACCTGCCCCGGGACAAAAGTGCTTTCCTGAGCTATGCTTCTCATAACCTTGTAGATCTCCGTTAAGTCACCAATCCACAGAGAAAAGTCCCAGCTCTGAGAACCTTGCCTCATAATACATATTTTCCAGTCCAGGCAACGTCCTCTGCCCCCTCTCCATAGCTTCCACATCCTTCCTGTATTAAGGTGACCAGATACTCTAATACTTGAAGTATGGTCTCACCAGAGATTTATAGAGCTGCACCATTTCCTCACAACTCCTGAACTCAAACCCCCGACTGATGAAGCTCAGCATCCCATAGGCCTTCTTAACTGTCCTATCAACCTGCACGGTGACATAGAAAGATCTATCTGTTTGTCCTCAAGGCCCTTTTGTTCATCCACACTGAGTATCCTTCCAATTTGACCTACCAAAATGCAGCACCTCACACTCATCCAGATTGAACTCCATTTGCCACTTTTCCACCCAACTCTGCATCCTGTCTGTATCCTGTGGTAACCTATGACAATCTTCAGCTCCATCCACAACTCCTCCAACTTTCGTGTCACTTGCAAACTTAGTGACCCACCCTTCTGCTCCTTCGTCCAGGTCATTTATAAAAATCGCCAAGTGCGGGGATGAAGGGAGTGTGGGGGGGGGGGGTTCCCAGAATAGATCCCCGTGGAACTCTGCGAGTCACTGACATCCAGGTAGAATGTTTCCCGTCCACTACTGTCAGTCTGAAAATACAGATGCCAGAAATGCGGGCCACCTTAGAATCCAGGCTCCTTGAAAATTCTTGGCGTGCGAGTGTGTATGTGTGAGCGTGCGTAAGCACCTCAAGTGCACATCGGCAACAAGCGACCACGCAGAAATGTATTTAGTGCTTTTTTTTAGTACTTGATATTTTATATGAAAAAAGAACAAAAAGAAAATCAATTAAGTGCGCAAGTAAGAGCTCTTAAATTAGTCCCTGATTGAGTTTGTCGTTGAGGAGTCTGGTGGTGGAGGGGGAGCAGCTGTTCCTGAACCTGGTGGTGCGGGTCTTGTGGCACCGATACCTCTTTCTCCAGCACATTAGAGTGTTACACTTGACCTGCAGCCTTTCTCATTTAACTCTGTGGGGTGCAGGTGTCTATCAGTGATACATACTGTCCTAAAAACACAGAAATACTGGAGGAAGTCAGCAGGTCTCGCAGTGTCCATAGGAGGTAAAGATTTATCACCGACGTTTCGGGCCTGAGCTCTTCTTCAGAGTAAAAAGCAGATAGGCGTTCATTTATTAAAAGCCACGTTAAAGGGGAGAATGAGAGGGGGAGGATTTCAGGCCAACAGACAAAAAGGTATTAATTGGGTATGATTAGAGAACAGGAGAGAGGAAAGGGGTGAGAATTGATTGGGAAGGTGGGTTTTTGGCTCTGGGAAAAGGGGAGCGAGTGAGAGAGAGAGGAAATCAGACAGATGGAAAGATGGGAGGTGGGGGGGGGCTTAATCGAAGCTAGAGAAGTCGCTATTAATGCCATCCAGTTGGAGGGGGCCCAGACGGAAGATGAGGTGTTCTTCGCCTGATTTGCGGGTGTTCTCAGTCTGGCCGTGCACGACGGACATGTCAGCATAACTGGTGCCACTGTCCCAAACCGAGAACTGAATTCCACCACAATATCGTCTCCTTTCGCAGTTGGTTGTGGTTCGGAAACAGTTAAATCGCGGTTGAAGGAAGTATTTAAAGATAACGTCCTTGTAATTAGGACATGTGACTTCAATTAGGTTGCCTAGCGACCAAATAGATGTATTATTTTTCCAAGCTGTTGAGACCACCCAGAGCCTCCGAGAAGTGATTCAGGAAGATGAGATCAGAATCAGGCTTGAGTGATTATGTCCACACTCCCCAATACATCCGTCGTGCTCACTGATTATCAGGTGGGCATCCTTCACCAGCTAATTCTCCACATCCTCCAACATGGATCTATGGCTCCTGGGAATGAGAATATACAATATAACACAGTACAGGCCCTTTACTATATGTAAACCCAATCTAATCCTTCCCGACCTCACACATAGCCCTCTATTTTTCTTGCATGCACGTGCCTATCTAAGAGACTTCTAAGTGTCCCCTGTTGTACCAGCACCCACCATCAACCCCCGCGATGCATTCCAGGCACTCTCTGTATATAAAAATAAACTGACATCTCCCTTAAACCCTCTCTCCCTATTCCCCCCACCCTCTCTCACTTGCTCTTTTCTCTTTTTCTTTTATTTCTTTCTCTCTCTCTCTTTCAGCTGCCGGGTCCGACTTGTGAAATGAGTGTGCTGTGATTACAGGAGTGAGGCACGGGGTCATTTTGATTGGTTTACCAGACGTTGGCACCTTACGTCTGATTTGGGAGGTGTAAGGGTTTGTTTCTGTCCAGCGACCAGCCCCTTCTGGTACGTTGCCATGAATCTGAGGCCCTTCTTGTTTACACAGTGGATATAAAACAACCCCCGCACTTAACTGAGGGAAGCATGGCTGTCACCCAATGCCAGGGCCTGTAATTTATCCCAGTCCAACGCCACTGTACCGTCAATAACCACACTAGCAGTGCGAGTATAAGACAGCTTTAATAAACTAATATGTACACTCAGAGGTCTTGTCTCTCTGCAAGACAAACCTGGAAGGCTAGACTGTAGCTCTGGAGTGCTTTATATACAAGGTCTCCGGGATGACCCCTGATGACCTAATGGTGTAATTACATATCACCACATTCACCCCCCCAAAAAAAATTATTTCCCCCCCTCCCCCATCCTCCTTCCCTTGTTTGTAAGTTCATAAGTCCAAAGTTTTTCGTGGCTTCCATTGCCTTCTGGACCTCCTCGGTAGTGGTATAGGGGTGGGGAGTGCAATCTGCCTTTCGGCCTTTCTTGGTGGAGGTGTGGGAGTGGTTGGTCACGTGGCCGTGTGGGCTGGGGATCCTCTTGTATGGGATTAGGTCCTGCCATCAAGTCTAGGGTGGTGATATTTTGTGGGGCGGGCGTACCCAGGGTCCTGATTTCCGGGGTGAGTGGTATAGTCTTCTGGGGTGACTCGATGGACGACTGTTCTAGTGACTGTTGCTGTGCTCCTTGTTGATCCGTAGACATCTGTGTTTCCTCTGTGTTGTTCGCACATCCGGCCGGCGCGAGATCCCTGGTGGCCACTGAGTCTTCTCTTCCATCTGGGAATGTGATGAAGGCGTACTGAGGGTTCGAGTGCCTCAACTCCACTTGATCCACCAGCGGGTCCACTTTGTGGGGTCTGCAGTGCTTCCGGAGGAGAACAGGTCCTGGTGTCATCATCCATTTAGGCAGCACTGTGCCCGTCGTGGCTTTCCTTGTGAAAGAAAAGATACGGTCACGTGGGGTCATGTTAGTGGCAGTACACAACAAAAACTGTATAGAGTGTAGGGCCTCTGGCAACACTTCTTGCCATCTAGTAACAGGCAGGTCTTTTGCTTTTAGAGTCAAGAGGACCGTTTTCCAGATAGTGGCATTTTCCCTTTTGACTTGTCCATTCCCCCTGGCATTGTAACTTGTAGTGCGGCTGGTAGCAATCCCTTTCTCATGCAGGTACTGCTGTACCTCTGCACTCATGAATACAGCTCCCCTGTCTGTGTGTATGTAGTTCGGGTACCCAAATATGCTGAAGATGGGTTGGAGGCATTTTATAACAGTGATTGCTGATACATCAGAACACGGGATTGCAAAGGGGAAACGGGAATATTCATCTATTACGTTTAGGAAATAAACATTTCTATTATTGGACGGGAGCGGGCCTTTAAAATCAAGACTGAGGCGCTCAACAGGTTTGGTAGCTTTTATCAGGGTGGCTTTGTCTGGCCAGTAAAATTGTGGTTTGCATTTCGCACAGATGGGGCAGCTCTTGTTCACTGACCTCACTTCCTCTACCGAAAATGGGAGGTTTTGGGTTTTAAT
This sequence comes from Narcine bancroftii, assembly GCF_036971445.1. Classification (NCBI taxonomy): domain Eukaryota; kingdom Metazoa; phylum Chordata; class Chondrichthyes; order Torpediniformes; family Narcinidae; genus Narcine; species Narcine bancroftii. The sequence continues at coordinate 59,571,539 of NC_091481.1, read as the reverse complement.
GAAGTGAAACAGTCTAGCGACCCCCAGGTGGCCCAGCTCATTGTGCAAGCTCTGCAACTGGGACGTGTGGCTAAGGATGGCACAAGTGCCTCTGGACAGCGCATCCAGGGGCTCATTGAGTCTCCCGGGGCGGTTCAGAATGTCGTAGTTAAATGTAGACAATTCTGTCCACCAGCGAAGGATTTTGTCATTCTTAATTCTCCCCCTGTTCTGGTTATCGAACATAAAAGCCACAGACTGTTGGTCCTTGATGAGGGTGAAGTGTTTGCACGCCAGAAAATGTCTCCAGTGCCTTACTGCTTCCACAATGGCTAGGGCCTCCTTCTCTACTGCTGAGTGTCTTACTTCTGACCCCTGTAGGGTTCACGAGAAAAAGGCCACCGGTCGTCCATCTTGGTTTAGGGTGGCTGCCAGAGCCACATCGGATGCATCCGTTTCTACTTGAAACGGGATCGACTCATCTATGGACCGCATGGTAGCTTTAGCAATATGGTCCCTAATGTCCCTGAATGCTCTGGTGGCTGCTAGACACAGTGGGAAAACTGAGGCTTTTATAAGTGGGCGGGCCCTGTCGGCGTAGTTGGGGACCCATTGGGCGTAGTAAGCGAACAGCCCCAATCACCTTTTTAGTGCTTTCAGCGTGTGTGGCACTGGGAGGTCTAGGAGAGGGCGCATACAGGCTGGGTCTGGGCTGATTTCCCCATTCTGCATTATGTAGCCCAGGATTGGCAACTTCCTGGCGCTAAAGATGCATTTGTCCCTGTTGTATGTTAGGTTCCTTTCCTCGGCTGCCTGGAAGAAGCATTTTAAATTCGTGTCATGATCCTCCTGAGTGTGGTCACAGATTGTCACGTTGTCTAAGTAGGGGAACACCACTTTCAGTTGGAACTCATCTACTATTCGGTCCATTTCTCTCTGAAACAGGGACACTCCATTGGTGACACCGAAGGGAAGTCACAGAAATTGATACAGCCTGCCGTCTGCCTCAAATGCCGTGTAAATGTGATCGCTGTTTCTAATGGGCAGTTGGTGGTCTGCTGCCTTCAGGGCAATGGTGGGGAACACCACTGCGCAATGTTGTTGACCATGTCTGCTATGCGTGGCAGGGGGTAGGCATCTAGTTGTGTAAATTTGTTGATTGTCTGGCTGTAATCCACTACCATGCAAAGTTTTTCTCCTGACTTTACTACGATCACCTGGGCTCTCCAGGGGCTGGTGCTCTGCTCTATGATGCCCTCCTGTAGTAGCCTGCAGACCTCTGTCCTAATGAAGGCTCTATCCCTCGGGCTGTACCTCCTGCTCTTTGTGGCTATTGGTGTGTATTCTGGGGTCAGGTGTGTGAACAGTGGAGGGAGTTCTATGTTCAGGACAGACAGGCTGCAGTGTTGTTTCTTCGTAAGGCGTAGTGGGGGGTGAGGCCTGGTGTGCACTATTGGAATGCTTTCTAACTGGCTCTGAAAATCTACCCCAGGGCACAGAGGTGAGGGGGTACTAGTAATTTGAACCCTTCGTATTTTGTGCCCTGGATTTCAAGAGTAACCCTGCAAAACTGTTTTACCTCAGCCACAAGGCTGCTGGCTGCTAACAGGATCCGGTGCTCACTCGGGCATGTGGGGAGGGCAAGGCGGTTGACTAATCCCTGGTCAATAAAACTTTCAGTGCTTCCACTATCTATTAAGCAATTTACCCTCACATCATTAATTTTGATGCACACAGTGGTGTCAGATAAATTGTGTGGACTCGTCTGATTCATGTGTAGGGAAGCAAGTCTGGCGAGTCCTTCCATCCGATAGTACTCGGCGTCATATTCGTCTCCTGAAGACTGTGTCCTCTGCTCTGTACCATTTGTCCAAGATGGCCGGCTGCACATGGCATTCTTCTTCTTCTGTTTGTCTGTGGAGAAAGAAGAGCTTTCCCGCCTCTCATTAGCATGAGAATGGGCCTTGGTTGTGGCCTTGGGGCTTCTGCAGACTTTTGCATAATGCCCACGTTTTCCACAGATGGAACAGACATTTTCTCTGGCAGGGCAGAGGGCTCTGGGGTCTTTCTTTGTCCATAAAAAAAGCACTTGGGACCCTCAAGCTGCTGCTGCTGTGAATTCCTGTGAGGCAGCATGCTTTTCTTTTCAGGGGGCTAGAGTGTGATGTTTGTCCCAGCCCCAGGCTCCTGTGAGTATTCCTCCAATTCTTTCCTGGTGCTTTGTAAAGCTTCTGCAATAGTCTCTGCCTCATCTAACCCCACCATTCCTTTCTCCAGCAATTGATGTCTCATCTCAGTATGCCCGCAACAATTCTGACCCTAATAAGGTCCTCCGCATACTCCTGAGCTGATACTGCTTTAAAGTTGCAGCCTCTCGCCAGGTCTTTCAGAGAGAGTATAAAGTCTCTGGCAGACTCCCCTACTTGTTGTGACCTGGTCATGAGTCTGTACCGGGAGTGGAGTTCGCTATGCCCCTTACTGTAATGCCTCCGTAAACTACTCATTACCGAAGTGCGTGCCGGCTCCGGAATTTCTAGGGTCAAGCTCCAGCCTGTCTGGTCACAGCACATGGCTAAGCCGCAGACTCTGGTCCCTTAGGTGTAGCAAGGGTGGACCCTGGGGTACTGGGAGCTGCTGCTGGGGGAGTGACGGTAGCGGTGTCTGCTTTCCCTGGCTCTGGAGTGGTTGGGAATTCTGCACATATGTGGTGATCGGGAGCACCACTTGTGGAGATCCTTCCACCCGCACTTGTATTGGCCCCTTTCTGATCAGACCGGGGTTTAGTGTTGACGACGCCTGTACCAGCGAACCCACGGGCAGCCAGGGCTCTTGGCCGTTTCTTACCTGCCCTATTGTACTTCTGTGGTCTTCCCTGAATTCCACCACGATTCCAGTATAGCGGTCCCTTGCCGTCACTGTCCTCAGAAGCACGTGCGTGCTAGTCGTCCCCAGATTCCATTCCTCAGGAAGAGTCTCCAGGTGGTCGGGAATGCACGTTGGAGCAGAAGCAGCTTCCATCCTAGTAGCTATCATATTAGTTTATTAAATTGTACTAACAATAACCACAACAGCAGTGCGAGTGTAAGACAGCTTTAATAAACTAATATGTACACTAAGAGGTCTTGTCTCTCGACAAGACAAACCTGGAAGGCTAGACTGTAGCTTTATATACAAGGTCACCGGGATGACCCCTGGTGACCTAGTGGTGTAATTACATATCACCACAGCCACTACAACTGATGAGCTCGTTATTTGTGGGTGTTTGCTGTGTACAAAATGGCTCCTTCATTTCCCACAGTAAAAGCAGTGTTTACACTAGGTGTGGGGGTGTCAGCACTCTGGACATCCTGAAGTTGTAAAAGGTGCTAGAAACAGTCCGTTCTTGTGTTCTGCACAACATCCCGGGGGGACTGGTAGGACAGAGGCAACATGTGATCACATCCCCCCCACCCCACCCCACCTTCTGAGTGGCGAGTCCACACTGTGTTTTCACAACACACACGCATTCCCAGATCACCATCAGTGCCTGCAATTTCCTGAAACTTTGTTCCTGGCTTTTCCCCTGTGTGTGGAATGAACCCAGGCCAAGTTAAGTGAGAAAACAACTCAACTGTTCTGTCGATCCCCTTGAAATAGAATTTGAGTGGCCAGATTTAGGAAAGGCATGGGAAGCTGGTACCACTTCAGGTCCAGAATCTATCAGTCTCTGATTTGAACGAGTTCAGTGACTTACTTCTGTAGCCCTGCAGACATTTGAGACATACAATGTGATGATACAATCGCTACACTGGCCGCACTCCAACCGGCCTACTTCGGGGGGCAACCACCGTACCTGCGAGTAGGCAACCCAGGAGACTGGCCCCACCTTGGCTGGCTGTCAATCACTGGCCCATATAAAGATTTATCACTGACGTTTCGGGCCTGAGCTCTTCTTCAGAGTAAAAAGCAGATAGGCGTTCATTTATTAAAAGCCACGTTAAAGGGGAGAATGAGAGGGGGAGGATTTCAGGTCAACAGACAAAAGGTGTTAATTGGGTATGATTAGAGAACAGGAGAGAGGAAAAGGGTGAGAATTGATTGGGAAGGGTTTTTTTTGGCCCCTTTGGGGACAGTCAGACACGTGAAGCCAGGTGTGTACTGAGACCTGGTGTGTACGTTTAAGCTAATTAAAGCCTGTTATGCAGTCTGTGAACTTTGTGTCAGAATTATTCACGCTCACGGTAACAGACCATTTCGGCCCACGAGTCCATGAGCTACCACAGTTGGAGGAAACCAGAGTGCTCGGAGAAAACCCACGCAGACATAGGGAAAACGTACAAATTCCTCACAGACAGTGTCGGATTCGAACCCCGGTCACTGTAACAGCGCTGCCGCCCTTTGAGGAGAAGAATGCCAAAGATTTTTGCCCCTCGTATATCAAGTGATATTTCCTCTTTTCTCTACTAAATGACCGACCTCCCTATTATTCTCCCTGGTCCTCGAGTTCTCAGCAAGCGGTGAAGCATCTCTCCTCCATCTGGCTGTGGAACCCATCAAGAACTTGGTTCATTTATTGAGATCTCTCACCCTTCCAATCTCCACATCTCTCCTCATAAATCAAATTGGCTGCAGGATTGGCACAACGCTATCATAGAGCCATTGACCTGCATTCAAATCGGACGCTGTCTGTAAGAAGCTCATACGTTCTCCTCCTGACTGCATGGGTTTCCTGCGGGTGCTCTGGTTTCCCTCCACCGTTTAAAAATGTACCAAAGATTGGATATATTCGGGCAGCACGTGGGCCAAAAGGACCTGTTATCCTGCTGTATGTCTAAATTAACTTAAATTTTAAAAAAACATGCCAGTCCCAGTAAGATTCTTGTGAGTTTTTTCTGTACCCTTTCCACCTTAATTACAACCTTGCTATGGAAGGGCGACCAGGATGTGCTCAATATTTCACGTGCAGTCTCGCCAACGTCTTGTGCAGTTGTCACTTGATATCCCAACTCTTGAACTCAGTAGCCTGACTGATAAACATAAGTGTGACAAATCCCTCCTTTACCACCGTCTCCACCTTCAAGGAACCATGAGCCTGGACCCACCCCCCCCCCCCCCCCCTCCCCACCAACAAGGTCGCACAACACACTCCAGGGCTCTACCATTCACAGTGGAAGTCCTGTTCTGGTTTAACCTACCAAAATGCAGGCCCTTGCACTTATCTGAATTAAATTCCATCGGCCATTCCTTCTCCAGTTCCTGATCCTGATCCTGATCTAATCTCAGATACCCTTCTTCACTGACCACTGTACTACCAATAGTGGTGCCATCTGAGAGTGAGAGAGAGAGGGGGTGTGTGAGAGGGAGGGAGGGGGGGGAGAGAGAGAGAGAGAGAGAGAGAGAGAGAGAGAGAGAGAGAAAGAGAGAGAGGGGGTGAGAGGGAGGGAGGAGGGGTAGAGAGAGAGAGTATGTGAGGGTGAGAAGAAAAAAATGTGTGAGTGAGAGGGAAAGAAGGAGAGACTGTGAAAATGAGTATAAGTGAGTGAGGGAGGGAGAGAGACTGTGTGTGAGGGAGAGAAAGTGTGTGTAAGTGAGGGAGAGTGTGTGTGAGAGTGAGAGGAGGGAGGGAATAGTGTGGGTGAGAGAATGTGAATGGGACAGAGAGAGTGAGAGAGAGAGGGAAGGGGATTTTGTTTTCATATGTGTAGGACCCCGTGGAGCAGTGTTGTATCTCTGCTCCCTGCTCTCCCGGGTCCACATCTCAGTGACAGCATCGCCAGATTTTTTTTTACACTGCAGTATACAGTTCACTGGTATAATAGTTATAGTTTGAGGACCAGTTTTTAGGGTAAATTTTAGAGGGGTGGGGCGCCTATTACACACACACTACTTTTGACTGCGGAGAGAGATCGTTTCAGTTTTATGTGCAAGAAGAATTCAGCAGGTCAGACAGATTTCATGGTGGACATGATTTCACCTTGACCTAGTTTGATCTCACAAGGTAGATAGGATAGTTAAGGTGTGCTGAACTTCATTCATCGGGGGAGATTGAGTTCAAGAGCCATGAGGTAATGTGGCAGCTCTGTAAAAATCTGGTTAGACCACACTTGGAGTATTGTGTAGCATTCTGGTTGCCTCATTACAGGAAGAACATGGAGTGGGGGCAGAGGAGATTGACCAGGGTGTTGTCTGGATTGGAGAACTAGAACTTTTTTGTCTGGAATGAAGAAGGATGAGGGGTGACTTAATAGAGGTCTACAAGGTTATGAGATACGGCAGACAGCCAGGACATTTATCCCAGAGGACATCTGTACAAGGCGTGGAGAGGAAAGTTTAGGGGAGACATCAGGGCTAAGTTTCTTTTGACACAGAGAGTTGTGGGTGCCTGGAATGCCCTTGCCGGGAGTGGTACAATAGAGACTGTGGTGATACCCCATTAGTCTACTGCAGGAGGTGACCTGTGTACCTGCAAGAAGAGCACCTGAATGGACCAAGCCCCACCTGGCCAGCTGCCAATCATCCGCCGGGATATAAGCCACATCCGGCCCCTTGACCCCTTGAGGTCAGTCACACAGAATTGCAGCTAACTGCAGCAGAGACTTTAAGTAGAATAAAGCCTGTTGTTCAGTCTTTACGAATCTTGTGTCTGCTTACTGTCACCACAGTACATCACAGAGACATTTAAAAGATTGTTGGACAGGCACATGGATGCAGGAAAAATAGAGGGTTATGGGGAAGGGTTAGCACAACTTCAAGGGCTGAAGGGCTTGAACTGTGCTGTCATGCTCCATTTTCTAGGAATGTGTTGGTGTTAGCTTCAGATAGCATCAGACAGAGGGACAGAAGGCAACAGCCTCCTTCTTCACAGGCGATGTCAGGAAGGTGATTTCATTGGAACATCCATCTGGAGAGGAATCAAATGTTTTCTGCGGAAAATACTTATTGAAAAAAAGAAAAACCACAACAACCCTTTGTTCGCTGCCAGTAGAGCAAGGGAGGGAGCCGTATAATGAGCACTCAAAACAGGAAATCTTTTGTTTAGGGTCCCAGTGGGTGGACCAAGTCTGTTTGTTTAACCCTCGAGCAGGAAATGGAATGTTTCTAAAATGAATTGTAGTTTGATGTTTACAGTGCCAGCGAACGGGCTTCGAATCCAACCCTGTCTGTAAGGAGTTGGTATGCTCTCCCCGTGTCTGCGTGGGTTTTCCCCCAGGGGGTGCTCTGGTTTCCATTCTAACCTACTGGGGGTGATGCAGGTTAATTAGGTGTAAATTGGGCAGCTGGGATCGTGGGCTGAAATGGCCTGTTACCGTGCTGAATGGGTAAATTAAAAAATTTTAATTTAAAATGTTCATTCCAAGACGCCTCTGGTCTATCTTCATGCACTGCTCTAGGCAATGGACACCTCCTGAGGAGCTTCTGGTCACATGACCCCATGCTGCATAAGGGAACGTTCTTAAGATCGCCGTCATCCCTTTCACGAGCAAAACCGAGATCCGGAGCAACTGCAGAGCTGGCCGCACAAGATACTGCAGATCCTGGAATTTAGAACAAAAATATACGCTGCTGGAAGAATTCGGGGATCGAGCAGCATTTGTGGAGGCAGAGGGTTGTTGATGGTCCACGTCAAGATCTTGTGTCGGGCACAGAGCAAATGTACACTCAATGTCTCTCACTCTCTGACCCTCTCGCTCACTCTCCCACTTTTTCTGTCTTTCTCCCTGTCTTCCCCTTCTCATCACTCTCTCATTTTATCTTTTTTATTTTCTCACTTTGTCCTCATCTCTACTTTCTCTTTCCCCTCTCTTCTTCTCTCTATTCTCTTTCACCCTCTCTCAGCTCAAATTTCTCTTTCTCCAACACCCCCCCCCCCCAAGTCTCTCCTCTCACTCTCCCCTCAATTTTCTCTTTATCTTTTCCTGTTGAAGGCAATGATAATGTGGTGTGCTGTTTGCCAGAATGAGACACACACAAAGATAAAGACTGTTTAACAGGCTCCAATCCACAATGACTTCCACAGAGCCAGGCTGGCTGTAGCTGCAGTAACTCTGAGAGATACTTCGGAGGCCGACACAGCCTTATGTCCCGGAGGGTGATTGACATCTGACGGGGTGGGGCTTGATCCTTTCAGACCGACTGATTGACAGCCGGCCAGGTGTTGTCCTGTCCCCTTATACTCCTGCAGGTACAGAGGTTGTCCTCTGCAGTAGGCCGTTGGTGTACCACCACAGATAAATATGTGCAATTAATTCAGCCAAAACAGAAACGTGATATAAAAAGTGCACGGCCGGCAACTTAATGCTTGTTGTTAGAGCACTCTGTGTGTGTGTGTGTGTGTGTGTGTGTGTGTGTGTGTGTGTGTGTGTGTGTGTTTGGGTGGGTGGAAAGGTGTGTGTGTGTGTGTGTGTGTGTGTGTTTGGGTGGGTGGAAAGGTGTGGGTGTGTGTGTGGGGGGTGGGGTGTGTGGGTATGGGTGGGTTTGTGTGGGTGTGGGTGTGTGTGGGGGGTGTGGGTGTGTTTGTGTGTGGTTGTGTGTGTATATGTGTGTGAGGGTGTGTGTGTGAAGGGGGTGTATATGTGTGTGGTTGTGTGTGTATATGTGTGTGAGGGTGTGTGTGTGTGAAGGGGGTGTATATGTGTGTGGTTGTGTGTGTATATGTGTGTGAGGGTGTGTGTGTGTGAAGGGGGTGTATATGTGTGTGGTTGTGTGTGTATATGTGTGTGACGGGGTGTGTATATGTGTGTGGTTGTGTGTGTATATGTGTGTGAGGGTGTGTGTGGTTGTGTGTATATATGTGTGTGAGGGGGTGTATATGTGTGTGGTTGTGTGTGTATATGTGTGTGAGGGTGTGTGTGTGTGAAGGGGGTGTATATGTGTGTGGTTGTGTGTGTATATGTGTGTGACGGGGTGTATGTGTGTGTGGTTGTGTGTGTATATGTGTGTGATGGGGTGTGTATATGTGTGTGGTTGTGTGTGTATATGTGTGTGAGGGTGTGTGTGGTTGTGTGTATATATGTGTGTGACGGGGTGTATGTGTGTGTGGTTGTGTGTGTATATGTGTGTGACGGGGTGTGTATGTGTGTGTGGTTGTGTGTGTATATGTGTGTGACGGGGTGTGTATGTGTGTGTGGTTGTGTGTATATATGTGTGTGACGGGGTGTGTATATGTGTGTGGTTGTGTGTGTATATGTGTGTGACGGGGTGTGTATGTGTGTGTGGTTGTGTGTGTATATGTGTGTGAGGGTGTGTGTGGTTGTGTGTATATATGTGTGTGAGGGGGTGTATATGTGTGTGGTTGTGTGTGTATATGTGTGTGAGGGTGTGTGTGTGTGAAGGGGGTGTATATGTGTGTGGTTGTGTGTGTATATGTGTGTGACGGGGTGTGTATAAGTGTGTGGTTGTGTGTATATATGTGTGTGAGGGTGTGTGTGTGTGAAGGGGGTGTATATGTGTGTGGTTGTGTGTGTATATGTGTGTGATGGGGTGTATGTGTGTGTGGTTGTGTGTGTATATGTGTGTGACGGGGTGTGTATATGTGTGTGGTTGTGTGTGTATATGTGTGTGACGGGGTGTATGTGTGGTTGTGTGTGTATATGTGTGTGACGGGGTGTGTATATGTGTGTGGTTGTGTGTGTATATGTGTGTGAGGGTGTGTATGTGTGAACGGGGTGTATATGTGTGTGGTTGTGTGTGTATATGTGTGTGACGGGGTGTGTATATGTGTGTGGTTGTGTGTGTATATGTGTGTGAGGGTGTGTGTGGTTGTGTGTGTATATATGTGTGTGAGGGGGTGTATATGTGTGTGGTTGTGTGTGTATATGTGTGTGAGGGTGTGTGTGTGTGAAGTGGGTGTATATGTGTGTGGTTGTGTGTGTATATGTGTGTGACGGGGTGTGTATGTGTGTGTGGTTGTGTGTGTATATGTGTGTGACGGGGTGTGTATGTGTGTGTGGTTGTGTGTGTATATGTGTGTGACAGGGTGTGTATGTGTGTGTGGTTGTGTGTGTATATGTGTGTGAGGGTGTGTGTGGTTGTGTGTATATATGTGTGTGAGGGGGTGTATATGTGTGTGGTTGTGTGTGTATATGTGTGTGACGGGGTGTGTATATGTGTGTGGTTGTGTGTATATATGTGTGTGAGGGTGTGTGTGTGTGAAGGGGGTGTATATGTGTGTGGTTGTGTGTGTATATGTGTGTGATAGGGTGTATGTGTGTGTGGTTGTGTGTGTATATGTGTGTGACGGGGTGTGTATATGTGTGTGGTTGTGTGTGTATATGTGTGTGACGGGGTGTATGTGTGTGTGGTTGTGTGTGTATATGTGTGTGACGGGGTGTGTATATGTGTGTGGTTGTGTGTGTATATGTGTGTGAGGGTGTGTGTGGTTGTGTGTATATATGTGTGTGAGGGGGTGTATATGTGTGTGGTTGTGTGTGTATATGTGTGTGAGGGTGTGTGTGTGTGAAGGGGGTGTATATGTGTGTAGTTGTGTGTGTATATGTGTGTGACGGGGTGTGTATGTGTGTGTGGTTGTGTGTGTATATGTGTGTGACGGGGTGTGTATATGTGTGTGGTTGTGTGTGTATATGTGTGTGACGGGGTGTATGTGTGTGTGGTTGTGTGTGTATATGTGTGTGACGGGGTGTGTATATGTGTGTGGTTGTGTGTGTATATGTGTGTGAGGGTGTGTGTGTGTGAAGGGGGTGTATATGTGTGTGGTTGTGTGTGTATATGTGTGTGACGGGGTGTGTATATGTGTGTGGTTGTGTGTGTATATGTGTGTGAGGGTGTGTGTGGTTGTGTGTATATATGTGTGTGAGGGGGTGTATATGTGTGTGGTTGTGTGTGTATATGTGTGTGACGGGGTGTGTATGTGTGTGTGGTTGTGTGTGTATATGTGTGTGACGGGGTGTGTATGTGTGTGTGGTTGTGTGTATATATGTGTGTGACGGGGTGTGTATGTGTGTGTGGTTGTGTGTATATATGTGTGTGACGGGGTGTGTATCTGTGTGTGGTTGTGTGTATATATGTGTGTGAAGGGGGTGTATATGTGTGTGGTTGTGTGTGTATATGTGTGTGAGGGTGTGTGTGGTTGTGTGTGTATATGTGTGTGAGGGGGTGTGTGTGTGTGTGGTTGTGTGTGTATATGTGTGTGAGGGTGTGTGTGGTTGTGTGTGTATATGTGTGTGAGTGGGTGTGTATATGTGTGTGTGAAACAGGGAGACAGAGCAAGATAAACAAGGTTGGGGGGGTGTCTGTCCGATAAAGAAACAGTAGCAACAGTACAAAGGGAAGTACGTTAAAGACTCTGCGATGTCATTCAAGTCCTCGCGAAGAGGAGTCCAGCATTTAGAAGCAAGATAAGCAGTTAAGTTTATTTTCAGGGCTCTGGAATTTTCTGTCCCCGTGGTGTGTGTGTGTGTTCAGTCACTGGACATACATAAGTCTGTGTGAAATGATTTTTGTGCATTAAGAGAATCAAGAGATATGAGAGAGATTAGATCTGACTAAAGCTCGAGAGGACTGGATTAGTGGTTAAGCCGATAGTTTCTTTATTGTTACACATCCATTGAGAAATTTCCCTATGCAAGCAATCCAGATAGTCAACCCATATATCGTAAAGGAGTTATAAACACAGTTGATGAGCTACAGAAAGAGATCAGTCAGGATAGAGAAAAGAGCACCAAAACATTTCAAGTCTGGGGTTCATGTAGAAGCCTGATAGCTGTAGAGAGAAAAACTGTCCACGAATCTGGTTGTGTGCTGACTTACACTCAAAAGATCTGCTTCCTGACAGGAGGGGGAGAGTGTGACCAGGATGGAATGAGTCTTTTCAAAGTTCAAATTTATTGTCAAAGTACATATCTGACATCACATACAACCCTGAAATCCTTTTAACTGTGGGTGAGGCAGAATTACCACTAATTGGCAGTGCAAAAAAAAACTGTACACAGCGCAAATATGTAAACTAATAAAGAAAACAAACTGTGCAATACAGAGAGAAAAAAAATCAATAAAACTATACAAGAGTCCTCAAATGAGTCCCTGAGTGAGTTTGTCATTGAGGAGTCTGATGGTGGAGGGAGAGCAGCTGTTCCTGAACCTGGTGGTGCAAGTCTTGTGGCATCTACACCTCTTTCCTGATGGCAGCAGCGAGAACAGCGTAGGTGCTGGGTGGTGTGGATCCTTGATGACTACAACTGCTCTCCAATGACAGCGTTCTCTGTAGATGTTCTCGATGGTGGGGAGGGTTTTGCCGCTGCAGTCCTGGGCTGTGTCCACTACCTTTTGGAGGGATTTACAGGGGTATTGGTGTCCCTGGACCAGACCATGATGCAGCCATTCTCACTTTCCACCACACCTTGGTAGAAATATGCCAGAGTTTCTGATGCTTAACCGAATCTCCGCAAACTCCTGAGGAAGTAGAGGTGCTTTCTTCACGATGCCATTAGTGTGTAAGGTCCAGGAATGATCCTCTTTTAATACATTGGCTGGTTTCCCAGCACAATCTCAAAAATATATGTACATTTTACAGACCTCCTAATCCTCACCCACGCCTCCAGACCTCAAGAATAAGTGTGAGTACAGAACTGTGTCACCTTGCAGTTTCATTCTGAGTAGATTTGTGGTAACTCATTTGCGAAGCATAGAATAGAGCCCTTAGCAATGACGAATTGGGGAGAGAGAGAGAGAGATGGAGAGTCCAGAGTGATCCTGCCAAATTCCACGTCAAATTACTCAATCGCTTCTGCTGTTGGATGCCGCGATCAGATCCAGGTGTCAGATTGTGTCTGCACAGAGCCCCCATCGGGTTAAGATTGCTGGAATTTGCTGGGCTGTTGAAGAGATAAGAAATCAAAACAGTGCAGGCGGAACGTAGGAAGGCAGAGAGGAACTGATCAGTGAGCTTTGAATTCAGGTTTAAAGTACAAAGGTAAGAGGTAAAGGTTCCATTCTTGTCACGTAATCCTACATTTAGAATGTAACATACATGAAATTCTTTAACTTTTATCTACTGTAAGGCGGACAGAGAGTCGTCACTTTGTCCAGCGCCCCTCGCAGAAACCTACTGGAGTTCCTAGGCGGTCTCCCTACAGCGTTCATTAAGCATAATCAGATTTTATTATCACAACATTCCGATGCTTTTGTAGCAGCAATAAAAGTGCAAAATTGCTCAAAATTACATTTAAAATATAAATAAATCAGTGCAAAATGAGAGTAGAAGTGAGGTGGTAACTGTAGTTCATTGTTCATTCAGAAATCTGATGGTGGAGGGGATGAAGCTGTTGAGTGCTCAACTTCAGGCTCCTGAATGGTAGTAGTGTGAAGAGGGTGAGGGTCCTTGATGATAGAGGCTGCTTTCTTGAGACACCGCCTCACGTAGATGCCAAATCAAGTTTATTGTCACCTGATTGCACAAGGGACGGCCCGGTTGGTGCAGCGCCCTCAATTGGGACCAGGGTTCAAATCCCACACTGTCTGTAAGGAGTTTGCACGTTCTTCTCCCGTGTCTGCATGGTTTTTCTCCAGGGGCTCCGGTTTCCTCCCATCATTTGAAACGTACCGGGGGGGTGGGGGGTGTAGGTTAATTGGGTGTAAATTGTGCGGCACAGTTTTGCGGGCCGAAATAGCCTGTTACCGTGCTGTATGTCTAAACATGCAGACACACAACCAGACACAACACACATACAGACAAGTATTCATAAATAAATAAATAAATATTGTTTTGTGAATATGAGAGTCTCGGATGGTTAGTGTGAGCAGTTCCTTTGGTCATTCAGCCGTGGGAAGAAGCTGTTCCTCAGCCTGGCGGTGCTGGCTCTGATCCTCCTGTATCTCTTTTCCAATGGGAGCAGCTGAAAGATGCTGTGTTCAAGGTGGAAAGGATCTTCAAAGATTTTCCATGCCCTGTTCAGACAACGATCCTGGTAGATCACGTTGATGGGGGTGGCAGGGTAGGATGGGAGACACCAGTGATCCTCTCTGCCACTCTTATGGTCCTGTGGATTGACCTCCGATCCATTTCTCTGCAGAAACTGTACCACATTCTGATGCAGCTGGGCAGGATGCTCTCCAAAGGGCTCCTGCAGAAGGTTGATGTGATGGTGGCCGGTAGCCTTTCCGCTTCAGTCTTCTCAGGAAGTGCATTCGCTGTTGCACTGTCCTGACAAGTGAGGAGATGTTGAGTGTTTACAATAGGTCACTAGTTAAGTGAACTCCAAGGAACTTAGTGCTCTCCTCTCTCTCCGCTACAGAGTTTTTGATGTGTAGCAGAGGGTGGTCGTTCCTGGTCCTTCTGAAGTCCACGATCTTCTCTTTAGTCTTGTCCATGTTGAGAATCAGGTCGTTACTCTCGCGCCTGTTCACGAGATTTTCTGCCTCTTCCCCTGCAGTGTGACTCATCGTTGTTGCTGTTGAGGCCATCGACTGTGGTGTCGTCTGCAAACATGATGACTTTATTGGAGCTGGATCTGGCGCTGAAGCCGTGGGTCATTGGGGTGAACAGGAGCCGGGCTGTCGTCGGTGAAGACTGATGCCCATGATGGTGTTTTATCTTAGCTCACCTTGTCCCAAGCACTTTCCAGTCAATTAAATATTTTTTTTGAAATGAAGCACTTTTAACAGTGGCAGGCAATTTGGGTAAAAGTGCCTTGAGGTCTATTAACCCTGTGGAGTTATAGGGACCTGTGTTCAGTCCCAGCCTTGGGGGTCTGTTTGTGTGGAGTTTGCATGATCTCCCTGTAATCACAGCACTCCCGTTTCCTTTCACGTCCCAAGATGTGCTTTGGCACTGACAATCCCCCCCCCCCCCCCCCCCCACCATGCCAAAGGAATCAAGGAGAGGTTGATGAGAGAGTGAGTTGCAGATGGAAAGGGGATCATGGGAACAATGGGACAGCTCCCCATGAGCTGGCAAGGAAGCGATGGAACGAAATGTCTCTTTTTTTGTCGGTATAAGCTTCAGAAGGGGGCAGGAGGGTTCTTAACATCTGAACAAAGAGAAGCTTTAAACTCTTATATCTCGGATCACCCGTCCTTCACATCTTCCTTGTTCACTAAGGATTTAAAATCTTTGAGGCATTCAATAACACTGGACAATTTTTTCAAAAGGTTTGCTTCCTGGAGAGAAAAAAAAATGATGATAGACAACTCCAGGCTGAACACAAAGATCGTTTCAGATACACCGGATCACGTAGGAGGTGGGAGAAACATTAAATTAATTTTCTTTTTAAAAAGCGGTATTGATTTAAATAAATAACTTATACAAACCAAAAGGTACAATTCAATAAGATGAGACGGACAGTTACAGAAACTAAATAAGATATTCCATATATCACCAACATACATAAATGGTAAATGATATCCATTATTCAGATACTAAATATAAAAAAACTAATAATATAAAAAAGAGAGCAAAGAAGAAAATAGTAGAGGAGAAACATTCAGCCCCCTCACTGAACTGCATTGCCAGATTCTATATATGACTGGTATTAAAAGAAAAAAGGTTTAAAAAAAATAATATAAAGAGTGTGGAAAAGATACAAGTCAGATAATTTAATTACATTGTTGGAGTAAAATTATAAAGTGAGATAGTAAGTCATAAACGACCCCCATAATGTCTGGAATCTTATATCTGAATTATTAATTGTATAACGAATCTTTTCAACGTTCAAACAGGACACGATGTCAGGCAGCCAGTGATCGTAAGTAGGCGGGGCAGTATCCTTTCATTTAAGTAAGATTGCGCGCCTCGCCAAAAGAGAGGCAGAAGTGATAGCACGACTTTGAACCAGAGATAAAAAGAATTGTCTGGCCCTGGGAGCTGGGCCTTGGCCAGGGACTATGACTATGGCTTGACATGGGCCTCTGAGTAGGCCTTGGGCTGACTGGCCTAGGTGTTGGCCTTTGGCCCAAGATTAGGCCCTTAACCTAGACCCGTGAGCAGGACCTTAGGCTGGGTGTTGGATTTTGATGAGATGAGGGCCTTGGCCTGACTGAGCAGGGTGTAGGGCCTGACTGGACTGGGCCTGGGTGTTGGGCCTTGGTCTGTTTTGGTCTGGCTGGGTTTGAGTGTAGGGTGTTACTGGACAGGGCCTGGGAGTTAGGCCTGGGCCTGGGAGTTGGGCCTTGGCCTGGGACCATGGTTTTGATCTGGCTGGGCATGAAGGCCAAGGCAACAGCTTGGTTGCTCTGTAATATGTTTTGTTTCACACAGATAGAAATAAAGATGGAAATGCCAACCATTCCACATCCACTGAGCCATCCCTGGTCAGGCTCTGTCTGCTGTAGTTCTTCTTGTGGAAACCATCAGACAAAGAGTGTGTGGTTTGTCCGCGCCAGAATTCTGCTCCTGTTTGGATGTTCAGTGGACAATTGTCCCCTTTTCAAAACACTTAATCAATGGTTTTGAGAATGAGTGTGACATACAGCACTGTAATGGACCATTTTGGCCCCATGAGTTCGTGCCTCCCAACTTACACCCAATTAACCTACACCCCAGTATGTTTTTGAAGGGTGGGAGGAAACCGGAGCCCCCGGAGAAAACCTACACAGACACGGAGAGAACGTACAAGCTCCTTACAGACCAGATTCGAACCCTGGTCTGGTCCCAGTCGTTGGTGCTGTAAAGGCATTGCGCTGACCGCTACGCCCTCTGGGAAGCTCCATAATAACACTGGACAATGAAGATTTTGCTTCCTGAACACTTTTGGGTGTATGTTATGGATTTTGGGATGCTGATCATGTATCATTTTCCCATCACATACCTTTATTTTTGTGATTTCCTGTCATATTTAGGGAGGCGCAGTTGGCGCAATGCTGTTGCAGCGCCAGCGATCAGGACCGGGATCGGGACCCGCACCGTCTGTAAGGCCATGGGGAGTTGAGGGAGAAACTAGCTGAGGAATCTGGAGCAAGCAGATTCGCTGAGAGTGTGTGGAGAAGGATGCAAGGATCCTTATCATGGTTCAATCCCCAGCAGCAGCGAGACTCTCTGAACTACGCACAGGCTGTTGCCCAGGATGCACACGGAGTCAGTCATCCATAACTGCTGGAAGACCTTCAACTCAGTGAAAGACGCACCTTAGTCACCAATCATCAAGGATCCACACCACCCGGCACACGCTTTGCTCTCGTTTCTACCATCAGGAAAGGGGTATCGGGGCCACGAGACTCGCACCCACCAGGTTCAGGAACAGCTGCTCCCCCTCCACCATCAGACTCCTCAACGACAAATTCAATCGGGGACTCATTTAAGGACTTTATTGATTTTTTCTCTGTATTGCACAGTTTGTTTATATGTATATGTATATGTATCACGAAAACCAACAAGGTCGGGTCAGATACAGCAATGAGCTCTCTGAACCCTTCTCCATTAACAATGGCGTGAAGCAAGGCTGTGTTCTCGCACCAACCCTCTTTTCAATCTTCTTCAGCATGATGCTGAACCAAGCCATGAAAGACCCCAACAATGAAGACGCTGTTTACATCCGGTACCGCACGGATGGCAGTCTCTTCAATCTGAGGCGCCTGCAAGCTCACAGCAAGACACAAGAGAAACTTGTCCGTGAACTACTCTTTGCAGATGATGCCGCTTTAGTTGCCCATTCAGAGCCAGCTCTTCAGCGCTTGACGTCCTGCTTTGCGGAAACTGCCAAAATGTTTGGCCTGGAAGTCAGCCTGAAGAAAACTGAGGTCCTCCATCAGCCAGCTCCCCACCATGACTACCAGCCCCCCCACATCTCCATCGGGCACACAAAACTCAAAACGGTCAACCAGTTTACCTATCTCGGCTGCACCATTTCATCAGATGCAAGGATCGACAATGAGATAGACAACAGACTCGCCAAGGCAAATAGCGCCTTTGGAAGACTACACAAAAGAGTCTGGAAAAACAACCAACTGAAAAACCTCACAAAGATAAGCGTATACAGAGCCGTTGTCATACCCACACTCCTGTTCGGCTCCGAATCATGGGTCCTCTACCGGCACCACCTACGGCTCCTAGAACGCTTCCACCAGCGTTGTCTCCGCTCCATCCTCAACATCCATTGGAGCGCTCACACCCCTAACGTCGAGGTACTCGAGATGGCAGAGGTCGACAGCATCGAGTCCACGCTGCTGAAGATCCAGCTGCGCTGGATGGGTCACGTCTCCAGAATGGAGGACCATCGCCTTCCCAAGATCGTATTATATGGCGAGCTCTCCACTGGCCACCGTGACAGAGGTGCACCAAAGAAAAGGTACAAGGACTGCCTAAAGAAATCTCTTGGTGCCTGCCACATTGACCACCGCCAGTGGGCTGATAACGCCTCAAACCGTGCATCTTGGCGCCTCACAGTTTGGCGGGCAGCAGCCTCCTTTGAAGAAGACCGCAGAGCCCACCTCACTGACAAAAGGCAAAGGAGGAAAAACCCAACACCC
Source organism: Narcine bancroftii (assembly GCF_036971445.1). NCBI lineage: Eukaryota > Metazoa > Chordata > Chondrichthyes > Torpediniformes > Narcinidae > Narcine > Narcine bancroftii. The sequence goes on along the minus strand of NC_091481.1, from coordinate 59,553,164 downwards.
AACCCCAACCAACCAATTTTCCCTTGCAACCGCTGCAATCGTGTCTGCCTGTCCCGCATCGGACTGGTCAGCCACAAACGAGCCTGCAGCTGACGTGGACTTTTTACCCCCTCCATAAATCTTCGTCCGCGAAGCCAAGCCAAAGAAAAATATGTATCTTCTTGTGTACAGTTTTTTTGCACTGCCATTAAGTGGTCATTCTGCCTCACCCACAGGAAAAAGAATCTCAGGGTTGTATGTGATGTCTGACAATAATCTGAGCTTTGAACTTTGGCCGGTCCGAAACCTGTTGATTTTTCAGCACACGGAGATTGTCGGGGAGGGAATGCAGCCGACTAGCATATTCCAGGAGTACATGCTGAGGGACACGCTGAGGGCTGGCGCCACCAACGTGAGGGCGCTGTGGGGAAGGACCGCAGTCTAGAGCCCTTCGGTTATCAGGCATTGAGAGGTTGAGACCGAGGAGAAGGGGGTGGGTGGAGTAACAACAAGGTGTCACAGTGGTGACAATGGTGTAATTGCAAATGAATGTAACAATGTACAGGGATGGAAATGTATGGATACGGCACTAAGGGCGGGAAGAGACCTTGAACAGCTTTGTGAATAAAGTCCATTTTGGGTTTTTTTTAAATTGTGTTACCAGACACGTACTTTGCCTATCCAGGTCTCACCAGAACAGGTGTTCACAGTCGAGTACCTTTGTATACTCAAGCCAAGTTTATTGCCATTTGATTGCTTATCGTTCTCCGGTCCTTGGTGCAAAACATGCAGACACACAACCAGACATAACACACATACAGACCAACAAGCATTCATAGATACAAATAACTGCTCTTTTTGGGGTTATTGATCCAGAAATAGGGAGATTTTCTGTACCTGTTCAACAGGTTGTGACCTTCTCTACATTGCTGGCTAGAAGAGCCATTCTATTCAAGTAGGAAGGGTCTAGACCTCCAACAGTTTTCTCATATATGTCTTGTCTAAGTTCAGAAAAAATTACTGTAGATATCACCTAATTGATTCAGCGGTGAAATTTGAAGGTGCACGATGACCTTTTATGCCTTATATCCATCTGATATAAATGTTTCTAATGTGATTAAATGTATTTACTCTTCCAGATGAGAAACACTCTTCGCTTTGTTGGTTGATTCACGGTATGAACTGAAAACTACAAAAATATAAGCTGCTCAGATGTTTTTTCGATGGTTATTCATTTTTTAAATTAGAGTAGGTGAGTTTTTTATATAATACCTTCGATTTTATATAATATTAGATTATATATATGTAAAATGTAATATTTTTAATTTTCACCTAGTGCAGTGGAGGGGGACCGAGTTTATACTGTTTGAAGTTTTATATTAGTAATTCCTATAAAAAATTTTTTTTTTTTCTTTGGCTTGGCTTCGCGGACGAAGATTTATGGAGGGGGTAAAAAGTCCACGTCAGCTGCAGGCTCGTTTGTGGCTGACAAGTCCGATGCGGGACAGGCAGACACGATTGCAGCGGTTGCAAGGGAAAATTGGTTGGTTGGGGTTGGGTGTTGGGTTTTTCCTCCTTTGCCTTTTGTCAGTGAGGTGGGCTCTGCGGTCTTCTTCAAAGGAGGCTGCTGCCCGCCAAACTGTGAGGCGCCAAGATGCACGGTTTGAGGCGTTATCAGCCCACTGGCGGTGGTCAATGTGGCAGGCACCAAGAGATTTCTTTAGGCAGTCCTTGTACCTTTTCTTTGGTGCACCTCTGTCACGGTGGCCAGTGGAGAGCTCGCCATATAATACGATCTTGGGAAGGCGATGGTCCTCCATTCTGGAGACGTGACCCATCCAGCGCAGCTGGATCTTCAGCAGCGTGGACTCGATGCTGTCGACCTCTGCCATCTCGAGTACCTCGACGTTAGGGGTGTGAGCGCTCCAATGGATGTTGAGGATGGAGCGGAGACAACGCTGGTGGAAGCGTTCTAGGAGCCGTAGGTGGTGCCGGTAGAGGACCCATGATTCGGAGCCGAACAGGAGTGTGGGTATGACAACGGCTCTGTATACGCTTATCTTTGTGAGGTTTTTCAGTTGGTTGTTTTTCCAGACTCTTTTGTGTAGTCTTCCAAAGGCGCTATTTGCCTTGGCGAGTCTGTTGTCTATCTCATTGTCGATCCTTGCATCTGATGAAATGGTGCAGCCGAGATAGGTTAACTGGTTGACCGTTTTGAGTTTTGTGTGCCCGATGGAGATGTGGGGGGGCTGGTAGTCATGGTGGGGAGCTGGCTGATGGAGGACCTCAGTTTTCTTCAGGCTGACTTCCAGGCCAAACATTTTGGCAGTTTCCGCAAAGCAGGACGTCAAGCGCTGAAGAGCTGGCTCTGAATGGGCAACTAAAGCGGCATCATCTGCAAAGAGTAGTTCACGGACAAGTTTCTCTTGTGTCTTGGTGTGAGCTTGCAGGCGCCTCAGATTGAAGAGACTGCCATCCGTGCGGTACCGGATGTAAACAGCGTCTTCATTGTTGGGGTCTTTCATGGCTTGGTTCAGCATCATGCTGAAGAAGATTGAAAAGAGGGTTGGTGCGAGAACACAGCCTTGCTTCACGCCATTGTTAATGGAGAAGGGTTCAGAGAGCTCATTGCTGTATCTGACCCGACCTTGTTGGTTTTCGTGCAGTTGGATAATCATGTTGAGGAACTTTGGGGGACATCCGATGCGCTCTAGTATTTGCCAAAGCCCTTTCCTGCTCACGGTGTCAAAGGCTTTGGTGAGTAATTCCTATAAAAAATAATAAATAAATAAATAGGTTTTGTTTTGTGACTACGAGAGTCTCGGAGGGTCAGTGTGAACAGTTCCTTTGGTTGTTCAGCGTTATCACTGCCCATGGGGAGAAGCTGTTCCTCGGCTTGGTGGTGCTGGCTCTGATCCTTCTGTATCTCTTCCCCGATGGGAGCAGCTGAAAGATGCTGTGTGTTTGGGTGGAAGGGGTCCTCGATGATTTTGTGCACCTTCCTCAGACAATGATCCCAGTAGATCACGTTGATGGGGGTGCAGGGAGACTCCAGTGATCCTCTCTTCCACTCAAAGTCCTATGGATTGACTTCTGATTCGTTTCTCTGCAGCGACCGTGATGAAGCCGGCCAGGACACCCTCAATAGAGCTCCTGTAGAAGGTTGACATGACGGTGGCCGGTAGCCTTGTCCGCTTCAGTCTTCTCAGGAAGTGCAGTCGCTGTTGCCCCTTTCTGACCAGTGAGGAGATGTTTGGTGTCCATGATAGATCACTGGTCAAGTGAACTCCAAGGAACTTGGTGGTCTCCACTCTCTCCACTACAGAGATGTTGATGATTTTACTGGTCATTTCTGGTCCTCCTGAAGTCCACGATCATCTCCTTTGCCTTGTCCACAGCTTGTAATTCTTGCACCATATCACGAGCTTTTCCATCTCTTCTCTGTAGTCTGACTCATTGTTGTTGCTGATGAGGCCGACAACTGTCTTGTCACCTGCAAACGTGATGACTCTGTTGGAGCTGGATCTAGCGATGCAGTCATGGGGCAGCCGCGTGAACAGGAGTGGGCCACGCACACAGCCCTGAGGTGTGCCTGGGCTCAGCGTGACGGTGCCTGACGTTCTGCTGCCAACCCGGACAGATGTTGCTGGAGACTGGGGAATCCATGATCTCAGTGGGTGTCTGGGGTCCTGGCGTGACATTTTCTCTTGCTCCCTCAAGACCACATGAGGATAATAACTCAGGATGGAGACATATCTTTTTTTATTTCAAATTTACAGCATCTGCAGCTTTTTATTGTTTTTCACCGCACCGAGCTGTGTGAAATGGGCATTTGATGCCACCTAGTGACTGCAGCTTATATTGCACCTTACGCCACATTGTCAGTCTTCACGTCATACTGTATCCCTGAACAAATAGCTAATGGGTTCAACCCCCCAAATATTACACTACTATTGAGTGGAAAGGGTGGGACAGTGCTATGGAAGGGGCTGCCTTTTGAATAAGATATGAAACTGAAATCTCTGTCTGTTTTCAAAGGTGGATGTAAAGATCAAGGAAGTTATTCTTCAGGTTATATTATTTAAATGGGAAGTGATTGCAGCGTTCTGCCATACTGAAGGGCTTAGGAGTGCTTGTGCACGAATTGCAAAAGGCTGGTTTGCAGGTGCAGCCAGTTATCAAGACAAATGGAAGGATAGCCTTCACTGCTAGATGGATTGAATTTTGGAGCAGGGAGGTTATGCTGCAACTGGTCTTGGCCGCATCTGTTGTACTGAGTGCAGTTCTGATCTCCATACTTGAGGAAGGATGTACTGACTTTGGAGGTGGTGCCAAGGAGGTTTCCCAGGTTGATTCCAGAGATGAGGGGGATGGCCTATGAGGAGAGATTAAGTCGTCTAGGGCTGTACGCAATGGAATTTAGAAGAATGAGAGTATCTTATAGAATCATATAAAATTATGAAAGGCATAGATAAGATAGAAGTAGGTAAGTTGTTTCCATTGGTGGGGAGACTAGAACTACGGGAGATAGCCTCAAGATTCAGGGAAGTAGATTTAGGATGGAGATGAGGAGGAACTGCTTTTCTCCAGAGGGTGGGGAATCTGTGGAATTCGCTGCCCATTGAAGCAGTGGAGGTGACCTCAGTAAATATACTTAGGACAAGGTTGGATAGATTTTTACATAGTCGGAGAATTAATGGATATGGCGAAAAGGCAGGTAGGTGGAGAGGACCTGATCATCAGATCAGCCATGATCTCATTGAATGGTGGAACAGGCTCGATGGGCCGGATGGCCAACTCCTGCTCCGATTTCTTGCGTTCTTGTGTTTTTATGTTCAACCCACATCACTCAAATAGATGATCTTCTTTGTTCTCTGTGGGATTCTGTAATGGGAAGGTTAGTTCCGCAATTACAGCACTAACTGGATTTCTGACAGATTTTATTAATCAGCGCGGCACAGCTGGCGTAGTGAATAGCGCAACGTTGTTACAGCGTCAGCAATCGGGATCAGGGTTCGAATCCCGCTCTGTCTGTAAGGAGCTTGTACGTTCTCCCCATGTCTGTGTGGATTTTTCCCGGGGACTCCGGTATCCTCCCACCCTTCAAAACGTACCAGGGGTGTAGGTTAATTAGGCGTATTTGGGCTGCACGAGCTCGTGAACTGGAAGGGGCTGTTCCCGTGCTGTATGTAAAAATTAAACTGAAACATTAAAAGTTAATAAAGAGTGTTTAGGGATATTCTGAGATTGTGCTTGCCCAGTGTTTGTAGACAATTTATGGTCATTCCCCTTGTGATGCAACAATCAAACACAAAACACGAGAATACCGTACTACAGGTTTTAATGAGCTCATACTCCGTACACACCAATCTTAGTAACTTTGCTGGCTCCACGTGTGCCTGGCTGTCCTCTGCTGGCTCCACGTATCTGACTGACCCCAGGAGGGGCCGACTCAAGTTTATACACAGGCCGATGATTGACAGCCGGCCAGGTGGGGCCAGCCTCCCATGTTGCCTACCTGCAGGTACAGTGGTTGTCCCCTACAGTAGGCTGGTAGGTGTGTGGCCAGTGTTGTGGGTGTATCACTACAGCCCCCCCCTCCCCCAACCCCTTCCTCCATCATCCTTATTGAGACCGTCTTGGAACTTGCTGGCACGCAGCACTGAGGGAGGGGTCTCACAGAAGAGGTAGAAGGAGCAGGAACCACTGTAACATTCTAAGGGCATTTGGACAGGTAAGTTCAAGTTTATTATCATTTGCTTGTATCGGCTAAAACCCAACGAAACAGCGTTCTCCAGTCCACAGTGCAAGATACGTGTACAGACATAACACACAGTCAGACAAATGATACAATACACCCTTCACATGTGCATATATTAAAATAGCTATTATAAATAATAGTTGTTTTTAGCAATTGTTCCGCGTTCTCACTGCCCATGGGAAGAAGCTGTTCCTCAGCCTGGTGATGCTGGCTGTACTCTGTATCACTTCCCCCACAGGAGCAGGGAGACTCCAGTGATCCCCTCTGCCACTCTTATGGTCATGTGGATTGACCTCCATTCCGATGCTCTATGCAGTGGTTTTCAAATTGCCTTCATTTGGGATGGGCATCCCTTCTCATTGATCACCAAGAGGGTTTTACTTAGAGCAGTGGTTTTCAAACTTTTTCTTTCCACTCACATTCCACCTTAAGTAATCCCTAAGCCATCGGTGCTCTGTGATTAGTAAGGGATTGTTTAAGGTGGGATGTGAGTGGAAAGGAAAAGTTTGTAAACTGTTTTCATCGTCCCTCATTGACTCGTTATGTGGACGGTTTCAGAACTCCAAAGGAAATGGGCCAATGGCAATTTTTCTCAAGCAAAATATTTCATTAACAATCGGGTCTAGAGCAGTGGTTCTCAACCTTCCCTTCCCACTCACATCCCACCTTAAACAATGCCTTGCCAATCACAGAGCATTTATGGCGCAGGGATTACTTAAGGTGGAATGTGAGATTAAGGGGGCAGTTTGAAAACCACTGATCGACAGCAACTGTACCATACCGTGATGAAGCCAGCCAGGACGCTCTTGTCAGAGCTCCTGTAGAAAGTGGACAGAATTGTGGCCAGCCCATCTCAGCCTTCTAATCGCTGTTCCGTGGTACAGTAAAAGCCCAAAAATCTGGACCACCTTAGAATCTGAACTCTCAAACTTGTAAACTTTGCAGTTTTTTTGACAATAAGGCAACAAGTGACCACGCTTAATGCAGGTAATCTTAGGACAAAGAGATTTTTCTTTTACAATGTTCCTTGCAGAATTTCAAGCATTGCACAATCTTTTATTTGTAGTGAAAAATTTTTATTGTTTACATTTTTGTCAAACATTGTTCATTTGTATAAATAAACAATGCTGTCTTTAAATAAACTGTCAAAAATGTACCCGTTTGTCTCTTTTTTAATTCCTCCTTAAATTTGAATGTTATACGTTTTTGAAAGTACTGCCTGAAGATCCGGAAAATCCAAAAATCCGGTCTGACCCAAATCCCCAAGCAGTCCAGATTTTGGGACTTTTGATGTATGGATAGGAGAGGGTATGAAGGGAAATGGGGCAGGCTTGGTCAGCATGGATATTGGGGCGAAGGGCCTGCTTCCTTACCGTCGAAAGCTGTGACCGATTCCGAGACCCACGGGCTGCAGGAAGTTGAGAAGGTGGCCTGTGTGTCTCAAGAGAAGCTAGGATCGGTGTCAGTCTTACCCACAGCCGGGGGTGGGGGGCAGTGGGTAGTGGAGAAAAGCCCCCTTGGGCATCCACTGCCCTGTGGCTCACAGACCACTCAGCCTTGATCATTATTATTTGATGAGGGGCCAGCCAGTAGGAGGCAGAAGTGATTCATCTATGGGTTTATTCAAACTTTTTCTTTCCACTCACATCAAGTAATCCCTATGCCATAGGGGCTCTGTGATTAGTAAGGGGTTGCTTAAGGTGGGATGTAAGTGGGAAGGGAAGGTTGAGAATCACTGCTCAAGGCCCAATTGTTACTGAAATATTTTGCTTGAGAAAAATTGTCATTGGCCCATTTCCTTTGGAGTTGTGAAACCGTCCACATAACGAGTCAATGAGGAATGATTAAAACAGGGGTTTGCAAACTTTTACTTTCTACTCGCATCCCACCTTAAGCAATCCCTTATGAATCACAGAGCACCGATGGCTTAGGGAATACTTAGGGTGGGATGTGAGTGGAAAGAAAAGGTTCGAAAACCAATGGTTAATTCTTATGTGAAGCGCAGGCCCTATTGGGACTTACAGGAGTGATGCATGATGGGATCTTTACACTGAGGGCCTATCTGAATGCTCCTCCTGAGGTTTATACTTCCACCGCTGATGCATAGATGGATTGTCTTATTAGCCTTTGTGTCATCTTGCTGTGAGCAATGGCATTAAGTGAACTTGCTAGAGCCAGGCTGTGCCTCATTGGGACCATGTGCTCTGTGACAATCTAAATTGGTTAATGGTCCATTTAAATGAGTTAGCGCATTTTATATTTTTGATGGAACTGACTTCAACCAAGTTAGAAATATTGTTTCCGCTCGGTCCAAAGTCTTTAGAGCCACAGACTACTACAACGGATAGGCCATTCATCCCATCTAGTCACTTCCTCATCCCATTGACCTGCTCCTGGATCCTTACCCTTCCTGACCACATTTTTCCTCCAGTCCCTTGACAGCACCAGCGATCGGGACCAGGGTTCGAGCCCCGCGCTCCATAGACTGTATGTTACACCTCAAAAGTTAAAAGAATGGAATCCAACACTATCGGACAAATGCTTCCATTGTAAACAAGAAATTGGAATAACAATACATGCAATTTGGACATGTACAAAAGTGAAAACCTTTTGGGAGAATTTAAACTTGATATTAAATAGAATTACAAAATATAGGATACCAAAAGATTCAAAAATCTTCCTGTTAAACAACATAAAAGATAAAGAGTTAGGTCTAAAATATGATACGGTTCAAAAAAGATTTATTATGATCGCACCTGCTGCAGCAGCAGGAAAAGGTTCATAACGGTAACTTGGAAAATGGAAACAACCTTAAAAATACAACAATGGTAGATAGAAATGAACAAGCGGTTTCCATTAGAAAAAAATTACTGACAATCTAAAAGACAAATGTGTTCTAATGAGCAAATCTGGGAACCGCCAATTTCAGACCTCCGTCTCTTAAAATGATGTACGATGTACAAGTAAGAAAATATTTAAATATGGAGTTTTGGACGACACGATTTCTTTTTCTTTTGTGTTCTACTGTTTATTCTTTCTCTCTTATTTCTTGCTTTAAGTTATGGGGGTGGGGAGGGTGGGAAGAAGGTGGAACAAAATGAACATGTCACTGTGTATGTCTTAATGATGAATATTTGTATATAATTGTTATTGACATGGTTCACGGTGAAGGATTAAATAGGAAATTATGAAAAGAAAAGGAGTTTGTACGTTCTCCCCGTGTCTGCGTGGGTTTCCTCTCACCATTCAAAATGTACCGAGGTTGGTAAGTCATTTGGGCGCAATTGGACAGCACGGATTCGTGGGTCGAAATGTCCTGTTACCGCGCTGTATGTCTAAATTTAAATTGAATTTTAAAATTTTTTAATCTGTATGACTTTGTACTTGTTCTTGTGACAATAAAATCCCATACTCTTAGTTCCTTCTATCCCTGCCTCAAAATTTCCCAAACCACAGACCCATCTCCCATTCTCAGACCAGTCTGATTCCCCACATCCCACTTGCACATTGGTCCCTTAGGATTGTATGAGCTGCCAATATTCTACAAGGCACCCCAAAAAAGCCAATTTGTTTTTTTTTAAACCAAAAATAGACTTTATTCACAATAAATTATTGACAAAAAGAAACCCGGTCACAGTCTTTTCCCACACTTACTGTACGGGTACTCCCCGACATGTGACCTACGTGACACCGAAAGACTTGAAAAAATATAAAGCTACTGCTGTTTATGTTGTATTTGACAAACTATAACAGGGATATAGGGCACGTCAGAGCGAAAATGTGAATACTTACCTTGTTAGTCAGCGTCCAGGGTCGGTAGGATGGGCGCGGCCATCTTGATTCTTGGGTGCATGCGCAAGACGTCGGTTGGCGCATAAGTGGTTCACATATTGGTGTCTGGTTGGCACCTATGTGAGAGTTAAGGGCACAAATTCAATATCGTTAGGTCGCATTTTTGTTTTTTACATTGTTATATTAATTTTTTATTTACACAATTTCTACCACTGTGGCACCTTATCATCACTCAACCTTCTGTTGCTTGAGAGACTTCCCCTCAGCTCAGCCCCTCAATGCCTGGTAATGGAAGGACTCTAGACTGTGGTCCCTCCCCTCCTCAGCGTCCTTGTGTTGGCTGCGCCAGGCCTCAGTGTGACCCTCAGCACGTACTCCTACAGCCTGGAATGTGCCAGTCGGCAGCGTTCCTCCCTGACATCTCCATGTGCTGAAAGACCAACGGGTTTTGGGCTGACCAAAGGGTGCCTTTCACCGAATTGATGGTCTTCCTGCAGTTCTGGATGTCAGAGAGTCTTCTGTCCCACTGCTGATGGGGATGAACCGTGACAAAGTCCCTTGTGACCTTCTCCACACACTCTTGGTGAATCTGCATTCAGCAAAGAGGTAGGCGACTGTCTCTTCTCCATCACAATCATCTCAGAGACAACATGCATGGTGGGTAATGTTCCGGTCATACAGGAAGGATCTGACCAGGAGTGCACCTCTCACTGCCAGCCTGGCCAAATCCTGGTGCTTGTTTCCAATAGTTTAGGGCTGATGCCATCATAGTATCCAGTAGCTACTGGGTCTGTGGGTGATGTGTTTTAAACCAGTGTAGGGTGGAGTCAAACCACTTCACTTGATGGCTCTCACAAGGCGCTTTCAAATTGCAGCACCTGGTTAGGCCTCCTGGAACCCAGGTGGGATTACAGGGTCATGTGTGCCTTTCAAATAGCAGCCTAACCCATCTGTTAAATTGCCATCCCGGCGAGTTGAGGGGGATCCCGTCCCTGCGATGACCTGGTGAGTGATGCGGTATGCAGCCACAGGGAATCTCCCTGCTCCCTGGGTTCTTCGTGTTCCCAAGTAACCGGGTGGGCCATTTCCCCTTTCAAATGGGCAGAAGAGGACACCCATGTTTTACTGGGTTCCCCGACCACCTCCGAGATGGGTCTGGCACCCAGGTAGATTTTGACGGGGCTTGCCTATTTCAGCCCTTCAACCGAGTAAATTGCCTGGTTAGCCCCATTTTACAAGGCAATTTGAAAGGGCCCAATGTCTCACCTTCAGCTGCGACTGAGTTGGAACATTGTGAAGTACAATTAGGTGGGCTATTCCACTTGCTTTTAATTGGCTATTCTAATTAGATTTCAGAGATGCTTATATTGAGCAGTTCACTTAATATTTCCTATAAGGGAGTGGTGAGTAGCAGATGAAAGATGGAGAGACCTTATGGTATTGTTAAAAGACTAATGAATCTAATATACATGTACAATTCTTCCTTTCAGCTTCTGATTGCAATTCTAAAAACCATGAAGGAAGTTACCCCTAAACTTTCCTCCCATCTCTTTGTGCAGATGTCCCCTGGTGTTCACAGCTCCTGCCCTGAGAAACAGGTGCTGGCTGCCCCCCCTATCTCTGCCTCTCCTAATCTTGTAGACCTCTATTAAGTCACCTCTTCCAAAGGGAAGAGCCTTTGCCTCATAAGGTACGTTTTCCAAGCCAGGCAACATCCTAGTAAATCTCCTCGGCGCCTCTCTAAAGCTTCCACATTCTTCCTGCAATGAGACGACCAGAACTGAACACAATATTCTATATTAAATATTCTAAGTGTGGTCTGTCCAGAGTTTTATAGAGCTGCAACATTTCTGAGGATCTGTCCTGGAGCCTCCATGTTCATGCAATCACGAAGAAGGCTGGCCAATGGTTATACTTTGTGAGGAGTTTGAGGAGATTCGGTAGGTCACCGAAGATTCTTGGAATTTCTACAGGTGGACTGCGGAGAGCATTCTGGCTGGTTACATCACTGTCTGGTATGGAGGTGTCAAGTCTCAGGACAAGAATAAACTCTACAAGGTTGTTAACTCAACCTGCCACATCACAGGCACCAGACTTCACTCCATCGAGGACGTCTACACAAGGCAGTGTCTTAAGAAAGCCGCCTCTATCCCCACCACCAAGGCCGTGACCTTTTCACTCTGCTACCGTCGGGGTAAAAGGAGCCCAAAGGCGAGGACTCAGTGGCACAAGGGCAGCTTCTTCCCCGCTGCCATCAGACTCCTGAATGGGCAATGAACTACAGGCTCGGCCTCCCTGTCTTTTTCTTCTTCTTCCACTATTTTGCTCATTTTGAAATGTGGTTTATAGGAATGTTCGTGATGCCGCTAACTACTACTGCTGCAAAAAAAATTCTGACATGTTCATGAAAACAAATTCTGATTCTGAACAGTAGCTCATAACTCTTGACTTTGAATCTTTGAAGTGTTGGGCTGTTTTAGTTAGCCTACGGAGATCAGTGGCTACCTTTTCCAAGTAAATCAGTCAGCCTTGAAACATCATGAAGGAGTGAAGCATCCTCTGCTGTGGGTCACACCTGGGAAATCACCAAGTGAGAAAGGTCTCCTCGATGGGTCCCCTTTGTCCGTGGCCGTACAGTGCAGGAACACTCCACAACCAAAGGCAATGTGACATATTATGTAATATTTTATATTGTATATCGATATGTTTTAAAAGGAGATAAATTGTAGTAGGATTTTTTAGTGTAGGTCACATACAAACACTGCAAAACAAATCTCATTTAAAATGCCAGAGCTCTGCTCAAGCCAGACAGTCCAGGTTCCAGATGCCCTTGCACAAACTTTGAGGAATGCCTATAAGGACCTCACAAGTAGGTATTAATTGGACATGCTGTGGAGTAATGGATTATTGTTTTGGAAAGCAACAGATTCACAAACTCAGAAGAGCCGCAGTCTGTCTGAGTGCAGTTGGCTGTTCTAAGAGGGTCATGTGGTTTTCTCTGTGAGAGAGAGAATTCAGTTCTACAGTTCAGCAGCAACAGCTGGGACTGGAACAGGACAAGCTGGCAAGCTTGAGGAAAACCCCATTTTGAAGATGAGTTGTGAGTTCTTAGTTCAGGCTGGTCAAAGACCTTGTGGTCCATACAAGAGGAGAGGACTGGCTGCCTAATGTTTCACTTGAAATAAGGGAAACAAAAAGGAACCCTGTGGTGACCTGAAAGAAAGAGGTTATCATCTGGAAAACCCCGATGGGGCAAGTTTCTTCGGCAAGACACTGAAGTGGTTGATCGAAAGAGATCAGTTGTGGGTGTCCAATGAGTTACACATCTCTCTCTGAAAACCAACAAGAACCTTCCTGAGCAGTAACCATTTACCTTTCAAGCACCAAAGCCTGGTGACATTCATAAATGTAAAATTCTCTGCACATAAGAATTGTCTGATACCAGTGAAGTTGGAGGAGAGAGAAGTGAGATTGGACTGTGAATTAAGAACTTTTCTGAACTTGTACACACATACGCTTAGAATTAAAAGTTAGGTTAAATTAATAGTAATAAGTTAAAGTTTGATCTTGTTTTCATGTTTAAAGATAATTAAAAGCAACTTTTGTCTTGGTGAATTTCTATTGCTGCTGGGTTTTGAGGTCCTCTGGGCTCGTAACATTGTGTTTTCCAATGGGGCTACCTCAGTTCTAGCATTCCTGAAACCAGCTACAAGGCAATTCCCCAAATAAGCTCATGCAGGCCAAGAAGTCATGCCAAGGATCTTGCCAGAAACTGGGCTTCAACATCCTCTTGACAAACTCCTTAAACCTTTCATCTCTCTGACCAAAAATTTGACTCGAACATCCATGTGCGCACCTCAGCATTACTGTCTGCCTGGTGAGGATGAGTGTGGGGTTAGAGTTGGACAGATTCAGCTTTCAGATTAATTGTCAGGGTACATACATGACATCACATACAACCCTGCGATTCTTTATATGTGGGCGAGGCAGAATTACCACTTATTGGTCATGCAAAAAAATTGTACTCAACGTACATTTGCAAATAAAGAAATGTAAACAAACTGACTGTGCAATACAGAGACGTAAAAAAATTAATAAAGTGCAAAAGTAAGAGTCCTTAAACAAGCTTCTGGTTGAGTTTGTCATTGAGGAGTCTGATGGTGGAGGGGGAGCAGCTGTTCCTGAACCTGGTGGTGCGAATCTTGTGGGACTGATACCTCTTTCCTGATGGCAGTAGCGAGAACAGAGCCTGTGCTAGGTGGTGTGGATTCTTGATGATCGCTGCTGCTCTCTGACAGCTGCATTCCCTATAGATGTTCTCAGTGATGGGGAGGGTTTTGCCTGAGATGTCCTGGACTGTGTCCACTATCTTTTATGCTCAGGGGTTTTGGGACCCCATACCAGACCATGATACAGCTGGTCAGCACACTTTCCCCCACTAATCAGTAGAAATTTGCCATGCCAGGGTTTCTGATGTCAAACCAAACCTCTGCAAACTCCTGAGGAAGTAGAGGCAGATGTGCTTTCTTCACGATGCCATTAGTGCGTTGGATCCAGGAAAGATTCTCCAAGATAGTGACTCCCAAGGACAAATTGGCTCACCCTCTCCATCTCTAATCCCCCAATGATCACTGGATTGTATACCTCTGGCTTTCCCTTCCTGAAGTCAGCTTTCAGCTCCTTGGTTTGATGCAGAGTTGGGCGCAAAATTGACCGATGGAGTTCAATCTGGATAAGTGTGAAGTGGTGCATTTGAAATGTGGAACTTGAAGGCATGGTTAATGGTAGGATTCTTAACAGTGTGAAAGAAGCAAGGGACTTTGGCATCCAAATCCATAGCGTAGTTATGAGTTCAAGAGTAGAGAGGTAATGTTTCAGCTACAGCTTTAAGAATTCTCGCATTACGCAAATTCACTTTTACGAAGAAGCCTGGGTTCGCTATCCGAAAGAAATTTGAATGGGTTTTTTAACTTTTATGAAAATTCAATAGTTGTGAATGGGTCTTCACTTCATGACATTTCGGCTTATCAAAGGTTTCATAGGAACCCTCAACTTTCATCAAGCAGGGTAGACCTGGATATAAAACTCTGGTTAGACCTTACTTGGAATATTATGTTCACTCTGGTCATCTCAATACAGAAAAGAGGTGGAAGATATGAAGAGGGTACAGAGGAGATTCACCTAGATTGGAGAACATGTCAAATGAGGCAAGGTTTGCAGGGCTTTACTCTTTGGACCAAAGAATGGATGAGAGGTGACTTAATAGAGGTCTACAAGAGGTAGAGATAGGGTAGACGGGCAGCACCTTTTTCCCAGATCGATGGCAGCAAATACCAGAGGGCATCTGCATAAGGAGAGGGGAAAACATTTTAGGGGAGATATCAGGGGTAGCATTGTTCAAGTTTCCTTTGATTCTCGAACTGAATATACTGTAATCAGAAGTTTTAAAAAGAATTGTACATTCTACATCAATATATTAGATCCATTTGTCCTTGTCTTTATTTTGATAATCACCACTCCTTTACCAAGTTATAAGCAATAGAAAATATTAAGTTGAGAGCCTGTCGCACCAATGAGGTTCCAAAGAATGACTTTCATCCTTCCACCCCCCCCCCCAACCCCCGGCCCAAGTCTGTAGATTCCTAGTATTCAACGTCAAGTTGGGCAGATTTGGAATGTTATCAGGCGGGCTCAGCTGTTCCCTATCTCCCACTCTCAAGGCATGTCAGAATAGCTAAGTGAAAGATGGAGACAATAATTGCACATGAAAGAGGAGGCCCAACTTTGCTGGGAGATAAGATGGCTATTCTGGATTTTGGTTTGGCCACTGTTCTTGCAGTTCCCCTCCCTAAAATTTAGTTGTTTCCCAGCTTGAGATTCAGAAGATTCTGGTGCTATTTTGCATTTGCTTATCCTGACATAGTCTGTGTTCCAATGTGTGCCGGTGAAAGATCTTGATGTGATGAATGTGACCACAGTGGATTGTGTCACAGCCTCACATGACCCCCTATTGCCGTGCTGAGCCGTCAACCTTCTACAGGAGCTCTATCGAGAACGTCCTGGCCAGCTGCACCACAGTGAGGTACGGTTGATGCAGAGAAACGGATCGAAGGTCAATCCATCAGACCATAAAAGTGGCAGAGGGGATCACTGGAGTCTTCCTCCCCACCATGCCCCCCACCCCCATTGACGTGATCATTGTCTGAAGAGGGCACGCAAAATCATTAATGTCCCTTTCCTCTCCGCACACAGCATCTTTCAGCTGCTCCCGTCAGGAGGATCAGAGCCAGCACCACCAGGCTGAGGAACAGCTTCTTCCCACGGGCAGTGAGAACGCTGAACAAACAAAGGAACTCCTCACAATAACCCACCGAGACTCTCACATACACAAAACAATATTTATTTATTTGTATATGTAAATACTTGCCCAGCATGTGTTTTGTTTGTCTGTACGAGTGTTACGTCTGGTTGTGTGTCTGCGTGATTTGCACTGATGACCGGAAAACGCTGTTTCATCAGGTTGTATTTGTGACAATAAACCTGACTTGACTCGACTTGAGCTCAACCGTGGTTCCCCACCTAATAGGTTGTCCTTGGTTCTTGACTGATGCAAGTAGGTCAGGTGTCATGCAGCAGAGGTCACCATAAACCCAAAGGATTGTGGGCGAATGGAGGGAACTAATTAGCAACAGCCTCCAGATCCGACATGGAGCTTGGCTGGAAGCTAGACATAACCATGGGCCTTCTCCCCATATCCCTCGACTTCGCTATCTAACTCATTCTTGAAAGCATCCAGAGATTGACCTCCACTGCCTTCTGGGGCAGAGCGTTCCTCAGATCCACAACTTTCTGGGTGAAAAAGTTTTTCCTCAACTTCATTCTACCCCTTATTCTTATACTGTGGCCTCTGGTTCTGGACACCCCCAACATCGGGAACATGTTTCCTGCCTCCAGTGTGACCAGTCCTAATAATCTTACATGTTTCAATCAGATCCCCTCTCATCCTTCTAAATTCCAGTGTGTACAAGCCCAGTCACTCCAATCTTTCAACATATGACGGTCCCATCATCAGCCCAGTAACTCAACAGTGGAAATTGATCCTTGGGTGGCAAAATATTACCAAGGGATTGGGGAAATAATGCAGTGAGGGCTTTCAGCAAGAGTCCTCACCCCCAGAGAGGGACAAGGAAGCATCCCATCCCTCTCGGTAGCCAGGACTGAACTCAGTCGGGGAGACCAACTACCTCTCTGTCCCTTTTAGCCTCGGGCCAGACCAAAGGTATAGGAGTTAAGCAGGAAAGTTTAACTCTCTCTTTCTCCTCTCCATTCAGAGAGCTCCCCGCTGCCCCATCACCTCAATGTTTTTTTTTCCTCCGGCCCTCCCACCCTCTTGGCCTGTCTCTTCCCCCTCCTCTCCTCTCCTCTCCCCCCGCCTTTTTATCCAGACGTCTGCAGGCTTCTTCCTCATGCATTGATGAAGGGCTCAGGCCCGAATTCTGCGCATTGCACGACAATCACAGTGTCTGCAGACTTTCCTGTTTAACTCCAAAGGCATGGGATGTGCCAAGGCCAGTAAAAGAAACTTAAAACAATGGAATTAGGCAGCTGTGGAATGTTTCATGCTGAAGACTCTTTTATCACCGGTGAGTTAGAGGCAGGTCCAAACTGACGCTCAGACACTAACACAGAGCTGTATACACTTCTGTAATCAACAGCCTCAAACAAATTGAAGGCAGATGTGGGGCATGGACAATTCAGACAGGGTGTAGTGGGCCGAGTGACTGCGCGGGTAGACGGGCCAAATCACCGCCCCAGTCGTCCGAAGCAGGATGGCAGAGGGCCTCCCACCTTTCCTTCCAAGGAGAAGCCCATGGTTTCCCGGGGAGGGGGGGGGGGGCAGCACCACTTCCATGTTGCGTGCCGCTGACGTCACTTCCTAAGGCCAGCGTGGCCCTCGCAAGAAGTGGGTGGCCTCGTTGAGCAGCGCAAGGAATTCAAAACAAAGTTCAGTAACTGGTTCACCACGTATTTCGGTAATGCTGCCGTTAGCAGACACTACAATGTACCATTTTAATTTTTTAAAATTTTATTTTAGAGATAGAGCACAGTTTCCGGCCCACGGGCCTACATCTCCCAAATACACCCATGTGACCAATTGACCTCGTCATCCCATGCATCCTTGGAATGTGGATAGAACCAGAGCACTCACAGAAAATGCACGCATTCACGGGAAGAGCACACAAACTCCTTACAGAGAGCACCAATTCTGTAACTGATGCTGTTATAGCATGGTGCTAACCTCTACATCTAGTCTCAGTCAAGATTAAAGAGGGCTGATCTGGGAATAAGAAGATGGATTGCCTGTGCTGAGGATGCCAACTTTATCCATGACACCGGACAAGTTCGCTTCCTGAACACTTTTGGGTGCATTTTATGGATTTTGGGCTGCAGATCGCAAAAATCACCTTAAAATGTTCCTGTCTTAAACTGTTCTTTTTAGATATAACCTATTTTTGTGATTTCCAGTCATTTTTTAAGTCTACTTCAAGCAGACAAAACCATGAGGTGCAACATGTCATTGAAAATTCATTTTCTGCATTCGCACTCGGACTTCTTCCCGGCTGATCTCGGTGCCGTCAGTGACGAGCACGGTGAAAAGTTTCACCAGGACATGGTGACCGTGGAAAAGGGGTATCAGGGAAACTGAATCCATCAGTGCTGGCTGGCTGAGGTTGGACGCTGTCACGAGAGGCATCAGATGCTGAGTACAAATGAAAACAGCGGCTAAACATTTTCAGGTCAGTTGAACTAACACAACGTGTCAGTATCGTGATGCAATTCAATTTCTCCAGCCTCCTAGGTGATCTCTGAAATTATCTTTTTGTGTTCAGTGTGAAGTTGACCATCAGAATCCCCTTTTTTTTCCAGGAAGCAAAACCTTTCGAAAATATTTGTTGCCCAGTGTAATCTGCACTCGACATAAAGTATCCAGCAACTGCTAGAAGTTGCAAAAGATTAGTTAGCATTCTAGGGTTGATCTCAATACTTGGACAGATTGCAATGCTGATTATTCAAGACACGGCTGTTCCAAGAAATTTAAAGGAAGGACAATATTTGGATCATTCCCAATTCCAGGAATCTGGGTTCAGTGCATGTTATACGTAATTTATGGTCCTTTCTGTGGCTTTCGCCTGATCAACCCTCCACCTCGACTTCTGACATGCATTCTCTATCTGACCACTGTGTGTTTCAGAGAAATTTGCATCCAAATGTTGATATAACTGAAGGCTTATGACATTGGAGGAGGCTCGTACAAGTTCTGAAGCATGAGTGACCCCGATTCAATCCTCACCAAGTCTGTGAAACGACTCTCAGTGGGGTGACCGTGGACAACTCCACAGTTGTCAGTAGCAGCAGAGCAAATTGTTGTCAGGTGTCCTACTCAGTCACAGTGCGACAGAATTCCTCATGGGAGTTCTAATGTGAAAATTGCGAGCTTGGTCAAACTTGCTCCATAAGACATCCTGTTAAATCTCCTCCGCCCCTTCTCTAAAACTTCCACATCCATCCTGTAATACGTCCATGATTGATCTTCTTTTTCTGTTACATTTTCCTATGCCTTGATTCCCTGAATATCCAGAAAAGGATATGATTGGAGTATCCTCTTCCCCCCACCCCCCACCATCGACGTGATCAACCGGGATCAATGTCTCAAGAAGGCGCGCAAAATCATTGAGGACCCCTTCCACCCAGCACACAGCATCTTTCAGCTGCTCCCGGCAGGGAAGAGAGATGCAGGAGTGTCAGAGCCAGCCCCTCCAGGGTGAGGAATAGCTTCTTCCCATGGACAGCGAGAATGCCAAACAACCAAAGGTACTGCTCACACTAACCCCCTAGACTCTCATAGACACAAAACAATATTTATTTATATGAATACCTGTCCTGTGTTTTTATTGTTTGTCCATGTATGTGTTATGTCTGGCTGTGTATCTGCGTGTTTTACACCGAGGACCGGAGAACGCTGTTTTGAATGGGTTGTACTTGTGCAGTCAGATGACAATAAACTTTACTTGAACAGTAAATATTCTGGACTCTGTTTCGGAGGAACTCAGTGGCTGGATGAGAGATAGGAGTGTGCTGGAGAGATTGGAGAGGAGATACACCAGGAAGTTGTCTTTCGATAGGATAGGCCAGGCTTGTTTTCCCTAATGAGTGGAGGTTGAGGGTGGGTGTGGGCGGGGGGGGGGGGGGGGGTGACTCGATAGAAGGGAGTAAAGTTATGAGGGGCCTAGATCGGGTAGATAGTTAAAATATTTTTCTCTGGTAGTGACAAGAAAAACAAAAGGGCATAGGGTTGTGAGGAGAGGAGTTTTAAGGGGATTTTAGGGGAATTTGTTTTTACTCAGATGATGGTTGAAATCTGGAACATCGCTGCCAGAGGAAGTGGTGTGATCAGATCCAGTCACTCCATTTAAAAGGCATATAGACAGACATTTGCATGAACAAGACAGAGGATACAGTCCCTACGTGGGAAATTGGTATAGCATGTACATGATGGGCTGAAGGGCCCATTTCCATGCTCTATGACTGAATAGCCCCTTTTCCACTGGCACCCAGTCCCAGGAATTAACTGGGAATTCACTGGGACAGGGTGCCGGCGTCAAATGACGTAGTTTCACATCGGGGATTAACCTCCTCCACCCCTACTCATATCCCCGGCATTTGCTGATAAAACCAGTGGCAAAGGGACAAAGGGACAGCAGGAAGTCGCCTGTTCCCTAGGGATGTGTTCAGTGGAAAAGCCATTAGTGTCCCAGTTAACGGTGCCCCAGCAGAATAGGCATGAAGGTGTTCCTATCCTGGGGCTAATTAGCTGGGATGCCAGCCGAAAAGGGGCGAATGGCTCTATGACCCCCATGACTGAGCTGCCACAGCTTTCGGTGCTGCTTGAAGAATATTCTCCTCATCTGGGTCCTGATTGGTCAGCCTCTCATTTAGAAGTGGTGACCCCCCCAACCCCCACCACCGGTTCTTGACTCTAGGAGAGCCATACACTCTTTCAGCTGCTCTCATCGGGGAAGAGACGGCACCACCAGGCTTAGGAGCAGCTTCTTCTCGCAAGCAAAGAGAAAACTAAACAACTGTTAGCACTAAAACCAAGCGAGACTCTCATATTCACGAAACAATATTTATTTACTTGTATAGATGAAATACTTGTCCTGCATATGTGTTGTTTGTCTGTATGTGGTTGTGTGTCAGCGTGTTTTGCACTGAGGACCGGAGAATGCTATTTCATCAGGTTGTACTTGTGCAATCAAATGACAATAAACTTGATCAACCCCATATTGAACCTCTCAAGCATCGTATTGCATGCTCATTGGCTATTACGTAAACTTTTGCAATATTTATCTTAAAACAGGAACGGTTTCTGGACGTAGCTTCTTTGATGAGATTTTTTATGATTTGTTTGGCTTCCATCTGTGGTCCAATTTTTTTTTGCCATAAGTCAAAACCACAGTTGGGGTTACCTAGCATTAAAGCAAGCAACCCTCCAAGCAGTTGGGGGTGGGGGTCACGGACCACTCTTCTGCTGCGGGAACCTAAATGATTCTTGTCGTTCTTCACTAGTGAGCGCGTTTGCATGTGGGACATGGCGATTTCCTAACCCACTGAGGTCAGGGTGGGTCCTCCCGGGTGACCTTGGGCTTGGTGAATCCCTGCCCTATTACCCAGAAATCAGCCAAGAAGAACTGGCACTGGTGAGGAACCCTTTTCGTGTTAAAGCCAACAAAGTCCCTGATGATCTGCAAGGTGAACTCATTGACCTCCAAAACGATTCTGGACATTGAGATGCGTTCGAGACAGGTATGGAAACACCTATACCCATGAGTATAAATCCTGACAAAAGGTAGTGGACACAGCCCAGGATGTCATAGGCAAATCCCTCCCCACTATTGAGTATATCTACAGGGAACGCTGCCGTCAGAGATCAGCAGCAAGGATACATGCTACCCAGCACACGCTCTGTTCTCGCTGCTGCCATCAGGAAAGAGGTGTAGGTGCCACAAGACTCACCCCACCAGGTTCAGGAACAGCTGCTCCCCCTCCACCATTAGACTCCTCAAAGACAAACTCAATCAGGGACTCATTTAAGGACTCTCACTTGTGCACTTTGTTCTCTCTGTATTGCACAGTCAATTTGTTTACATTTGTTATCTGTTTACAGTTCTGTGTTTGTTTACATGTTAACACTGTGTACAGTTTATTTTTTGCACTACCAATCAGTGGTAATTCTGCCGCACCCGCAGGATAAAGGAATCTCAGGCTTGTATGTTACGTTGTCTGATAATAAACCTGAAATCTGACCTCGTCCATCTCTGAGCTTTGACCAGAAATGACGGATAGTTACTCCAACATTGTGAAGGATTGTCTTCAGAAGATCACACTCTTCAACAACCACTTATCTTTGTGAATCAGGCTTTTCGACGTGGCTGCAATTAAAGACAGAGACACAAAACCGTAATGAAGTGGAGACAGGTCTCAGGTGTGTATTATCTACAACAGAATGAAGTATGTGGAAAATGGTGAAGAATTATCAGAAACAGGGGTCTCATTAATGAGGCCTGCGCTTTGATTTTGATTGGGAGTTTTTTCTGCTCAGTGTATGCTTGTAGTTTTTGCTTGTTTTTTTTTTAAATTAAATAAAATACTTTAAATTGGATAAAGACATGTTTCTCACAGAGCTGTTTTTAGCCGATTTCAGGTGGCCAGAATACCCCAACATAAAGCCGCCTAGAATACCCGAATGCAGCTGCTGTGGAGACCACCTGAAAGCAGAAAACCCTGATCCGAGGAGTACTTACCCAACCCTCCTCAGGTAAGGAGTATTCTCCACTTCCGAGCGCACCCTGTAGGCACCTGAAAGCAGGCAAAACTACGGCCACAGTTGACAGGAGCCGGCACTTAGTCCGCGGCGCCTCTCCCCCACTGCGGCCCTTTCAGGTGCCAGAACAGCGCCTTCAGCATTGCCACCGGAACGTTGCTTTGTGCGCACCCGCAGCCAGCTCCGGAGCCGCATACTCCCAGCTATTCCTCCTGAAAGCGGCTTTTGACTTAAAAGATGTTGCTCAGTCATTGCCACTAGTGGGCCCTGGCATGTTCGGTCAGAAGGCAGGTGGGCCTTAGAACAAAAAAAAAGGTTGAGCACCATTGGTTTAGACCAAACATCACATCCAGCCCAGCTGAGAAAAAGAATTGAAGGCAAGTTGAGACCAAACTGTACCTGTGTCTTAGTACCACAGTATTACTCAACTGGGAAAGGCAGCAGAAAGGATAATGTGATTAAACCTTTAGAGAGCAAAATGTTTTCTTTCTGTGCTGTAATAATTGCCCCAGACAATTACTCTGACCTTTCCTACTAGTCTTCTTTCTTTCTTTGGCTTTGCTTTGCGGACGAAGATTTATGGAGGGATAATGACCACGTCAGCTGCAGGCTTGTTTGTGGCTGACAAGTCCGATGCAGGACAGGCAGACACGGTTGCAGAGGTTGCAAGGGAAAATTGGTTGGTTGGGGTTGGGTGTTGGGTTTTTCCTCCTTTGTCTTTTGACAGTGAGGTGGGCTCTGCGGTCTTCTTCAAAGGAGGTTGCTGCCCTCCGAACTGTGAGGCGCCAAGATGCACGATTTGAGGCGATATCAGCCCACTGGCGGTGGTCAATGTGGCAGGCACCAAGAGATTTCTTTAGGCAGTCCTTGTACCTTTTCTTTGGTACACCTCTGTCTCGGTGGCCAGTGGAGAGCTCGAGATATAACACAATCTTGGGTAGGCGATGGTCCTCCATTCTGGAGACGTGACCTACCCAGCGCAGTTTGATCTTGACTGTCAACAAAAAAGGGTTTTGGCAGAATTATTGAATTAGTAGAACAACCCAGCCAGCCTCTTCAGTGCAAACTCTTGACTGTAAGGAGTTTGTACGTTCTCCCTGAGTCTGTGTGGGAGGGGTTCAAAAACATACCGGGGGGTGTGTAGGGTAACGAGGTGCAAATTGGGTGGCATGGATTCCAGGGCCAAAGAGGCCTGTTACCATGGTGTTATGTCTAAATTTTTTAAAGAAATCGTTATGGGAGGGAATTGCAGTGAGCTTACATCGCAGGGAATGGGAGTTTTGTTTTTGCTGCGATGCTCGGTCTGTGGAATCCAAATTAAAACAAAGGTCTCTGTCAAATTAAAATGCATCTGCAACCTGCATAAATTGGGATGAAGTGGAGAAGATATTTTTTTAAAAAAAACACTAAATATTGAAGTTGTGCACCGTGTTCATTGTTAATAGTTCTGGTTACATACCGCATCCTGTTTTCTTTGCAATCTCTTACCTCTCTGTAGGTCACAGGCAGTACTTGTGTTTGATTAGTTCCAGACCAGAAAAAAAAGTTTTTTTTTAATCTCTGTGACCTTTTCTAAATAAAATTGTAATTTAATGTCGAATACTCCAGTCGTTGATC
Organism: Narcine bancroftii; assembly: GCF_036971445.1. Lineage (NCBI taxonomy): Eukaryota > Metazoa > Chordata > Chondrichthyes > Torpediniformes > Narcinidae > Narcine > Narcine bancroftii. Next base: position 59,529,132 of record NC_091481.1, on the reverse strand, counting down.
AGCAGTAAAAGGGACCAGGGCCAGAGGAGAATAGTGTACACAGAGGTCTCCCCTTCGACAGAATCTCAATTCATCTGGTGGGTGGCAAGTGGCCACACCAGTCTTACTTGGAAAGTCTTGGCTTTGGTCCTTGATCTTGTGGTTTACCTAGAATCTCATCAAATTTAATTGCAAAGTTTACGGCTGCCAAATTTGCAAGGCCCCTGCCTTGTGAATAAAAACACCAGAATGTAATGCTGGTCTGGTGAGAAACCGCAATATTTTCAGAGAATATTTATGGTGCTAAAAATGATAAATTATTTGTTGTCAGATGTAGAGCTCACTATGTCCATGCCTAACCTCTTTGCCCATCCATACTCATCCCATTTTCCCCCACTAAGTCCATATCCTTCAATGCCTTACTAATTTAAGACCTAAATGCCTTGTAAACATAGTGACTGTATCCATTAAGGCCAATTGATGGCCCAAGCACAGCCCAACAATGGTTCTCTTTGACCCTTCCATTGTCTAACAAGTCATTAAACCTCACTAAGTGTTGAATGTGAAATAATAGATTAAAAATTCTGTTTCCTTCCAGGCTGGACCCTGCAACTATATTAAATATAACCCGTATTTTAATTTTATTTATTTAACATTATGAGGCCACTGGAATCACGGTGGACATGACAAAATAACCACTAGAGTGAATCAAAGGGATTTACTCTTCATCACCCGCGCAACGTTCTAAAAGCCAGAACAATGCGCGCTGATGTCATCAGGCACTGACGTCACGTGGCCGGTTCAATGCCCCCTGGGAGTGCCACCATACTTCCGCTACACGGCCCCCCCCCACCCAGAACCAGCAGAAAAGTTTTACATTGTCGACCTCTGCGACGGATTGTTGGCTGCTGCAGTGGGGAAGACTTGTCCACATGAGCCAGTTTGAAGGCGCAGAGCAGGGGTATAGGCGTCTGCCAGAGGAATGGTCTGAAAAGTAGTTCCATCTATTAGCCGATGGCCTTTTAAGTTGACAAGGAATAAATGAGGCCGAAGAAAATCTGCACCAAACAAAGGTCAGGATGTTGGAACTGTTAACTGCTCATAGTTGCAGGTCCGGGGTAAGATGGTGTCTGTCGAAAATGGTGGGTTGAAATACACTAACTTCTGACCCGTGAATTTGCGTTGAGGCAACTGGTCCAGTTCACACAGTAGGGTTGCAGGTTTCTCTCCAACCGCCACAGCCTTCACTGGCAGATGGCCTGGGCATTTCCCACAAACGGGCACGGTGGAAGTCTCTTGCAGGCATTTACTCCCTACACCTGTGGTAATAACACCAAGATGAAGTATCCACAGGCTGTTTGCTTGTCTTGGGGAGTTGCCTGCTTGTAGGAAGTAATGCTTTAAGATCACTAGACTGTGACATGGGGTTAATATTTAGAGGGGTAAGTTGCGCAGACTTGTCTTTCCTCGTTGTGCTTTTTAGCCAGCCATAGAATGTCATCCTCCATCTCTACAGCCCTTGGGTCTTCAAATGAACACTTGGATAACAAGAGCCTAATATCATCTGGCATTAAAAAAGAGCTGCTCGAATAACACATTGGGTCATTCGCCAGCTGCCAGGAACAGCATTTCATCTGAAGGGGCGCGGTCTCCCAACCCATCGAGATGTAGTAGCTTGGATGCCCTTTCCATCCAGGACATTCATATACATGGAATAAAAGCCCTTTTAAAGCGTCGCACTTGCTGATACGTGGTGGATCCCGTAGGAAGTCGCCGACTCTCTTAGCGACAGCCTGGTCCAAGGCACTGACGAGGTGGTGATAACGAGTGGTGTCCAATTCGACCTTGCGAAGGTGAAATTGTGCTTCAGCCCATTGGAGTCACAGCTCAGCCATCCAGAAAGGTGGCAGCTTCACAGCCACGGCTGCAGAGCCCATGATTGTCCAAAAATATGTTTTTGGACTCGTCGGGGTCACCAATTATGGCCACTGGAATGGCGGTGGACACGATGAAATAACCACACAAGGTGCTTCTAGAGTGAATCAAAGGGATTTACTCTTCATCTCCCGCGCAACCTTTTAAAGGCTAGAACTACGCGCTCGACACGCGCTGATGTCACATGGCCGGTTTGAAGCTTCCTGGGATTTGTAGTGCCGCCAGAACACTACTACAACAAAATAGCAGTTAGCAATATAAGCAAATTATTTATTTATAACTACTATAGTAAAAAAATGCAAAATTTCAAAATTTTTATTCATTTAAAAAAACTATTCTGAGAAAAATACCAAATAGAAAAAAAATTATTGAAAATTATTTTTTCTACAGAAATCAATGTTGATGGTCAATTTTAGGAAATATTCCTTTTTTTTAAAATTATCAGTTTAAAACCACACAATAAAACAATGTAAAGACAATTCAAACTCATGGTTTGTAAAAGAGAAATAAAAAAACTGACCCCCCCCATCCCACTCCAAGAAGGGAAAAAGAAAAAAGGAACGGGACTCGAGACCCTCAACGGGGGGGGAACTATTACTTTAAAGTCACAGGTTGTCACGTAGTCTTAAGTAGGGGAACACTGCTTTCAGTTGGAACTCATCTACTATTCAGTCAATTTCTCTCTGAAACAGGGACACTCCATTGGTGACACCGAAGGGAAGTCGCAGAAATTGATACAGCCTGCCGTCTACCTCAAATGCCGTGTAAATGCGATCACTGTTTCTAATGGGCAGTTGGTGGTCTGCTGCCTTCACGTCTATGGTGGAGAACACCTAATTCTGTGCAATGTTGTTGACCATGTCTGCTATGCGTGGCAGGGGGTAGGCATCTAGTTGTGTAAATTTATTGATTGTCTGGCTGTAATCCACTACCATGCGCAGTTTTTCTCCTGTCTTTACTACAACCACCTGGGCTCTCCAGGGGCTGGTGCTCTGCTCTATGATGCCCTCCTGTAGTAGCCTGCAGACCTCTGTCCTAATGAAGGCTCTATCCCTCGGGCTGTACCTCCTGCTCTTTGTGGCTATTGGTGTGCATTCTGGGGTCAGATGTGTGAACAGCGGAGGGGGTTCTATGTTCAGGACAGACAGGCCGCAGTGTTGTTTCTTCGTAAGGCGTAGTGGGGGGTGAGGCCCGTTGTGCACTATTGGAATGCTTTCTAACTGGCACTGAAAATCTACCCCCAATCTACCCCAAATCTACCGGGGCACAGAGGTGAGGGAGTACTAGTAATTTGAACCCTTTGTATTTTGTGCCCTGTTTACATCCGGTACCGCACGGATGGCAGTCTCTTCAATCTGAGGCGCCTGCAAGCTCACACCAAGACACAAGAACAACTTGTCCGTGAACTACTCTTTGCAGACGATGCCGCTTTAGTTGCCCATTCAGAGCCAGCTCTTCAGCGCATGACATCCTGTTTTGCGAAAACTGCCAAAATGTTTGGCCTGGAAGTCAGCCTGAAGAAAACTGAGGTCCTCCATCAGCCAGCTCCCCACCATGACTACCAGCCCCCCCCACATCTCCATCGGGCACACAAAACTCAAAACGGTCAACCAGTTTACCTACCTCGGCTTCACCATTTCATCAGATGCAAGGATCGACAACGAGATAGACAACAGACTCTCCAAGGCAAATAGCGCCTTTGGAAGTCTACACAAAAGAGTCTGGAAAAACGACCAACTGAAAAACCTCACAAAGATTAGCGTATACAGAGCCGTTGTCATACCCACACTCCTGTTCGGCTCCGAATCATGGGTCCTCTGCCGGCATCACCTACGGCTCCTAGAACGCTTCCACCAGCGTTATCTCCGCTCCATCCTCAAAATTCATTGGAGCGACTTCATCCCTAACATCGAAGTACTCGAGATGGCAGAGGTCGACAGCATCGAGTCCACGCTGCTGAAGATCCAGCTGCGCTGGGTGGGTCACGTCTCCAGAATGGAGGACCTTCGCCTTCCCTAGATCGTGTTATATGGCGAGCTCTCCACTAGCCACCGAGACAGAGGTGCACCAAAGAAGAGGTACAAGGACTGCCTAAAGAAATCTCTTGGTGCCTGCCACATTGACCACCACCAGTGGGCTGATATCGCCTCAAACCGTGCATCTTGGCGCCTCACAGTTCGGCGGGCAGCAACCTCCTTTGAAGAAGACCGCAGAGCCCACCTCACTGACAAAAGACAAAGGAGGAAAAACCCAACATCCAACCCCAACCAACCAATTTTCCCCTGCAACCGCTGCAACCGTGTCTGCCTGTCCCGCATCGGACTTGTCAGCCACAATCGAGCCTGCAGCTGACGTGGACTTTTACCCCCTCCATAAATCTTCGTCCGCGAAGCCAAGCCAAAGAAGACTTTGCAATCAGATGACAATAAACTTGACTAAAAATATTCAAAAGACTTTGCTTCTACTGCCCTTTGAGCAAAAGAGTTTCCAAAGCTCATGGCACTCTGAGAGAGAGAAAACAAAGAGCCTGGTTCGCCTCTGTCTTAAAAGCCCCTCTTCCCCCTCGTTCTAGACCATCTAAAAAGTGGAAGTAATCTCTCCACCTTCACTGTGTCAAGCCCCCTCAGGACTTTCTGCACTTTAATCAGTTACTTCTCACTCTTTTATAATCCTGCAGGCAAAAATCCAATCTCCTCAACTTTTATCACAAGAAGACCATTCCTTTTCTGTACTGCTTCAACAAGACCTCGACTGTCCTCCTGTTGTAGTCTCACCAGCACTCTAGATAAATCTCCGTGCAGTTTTGGGCCCCAAATCTTAGAAAGGATATAGCAAGGTTAGAGAGGGGACAGAGGAGGTTGACCAGAACGATTCTGGGAATGAGAAGGATAACAAATGAGGAACGTTTAGCGGCTCTTGGACTCTATTCATTAGAATATAGAAGAATGAGAGGGGATCTCATAGAAACATTTTGAATAATGAATGGATTGGACAGAGTTGCTGTAAATAAGACATTCGCCCTGTTAGGTGATTCCAGGACAAGAGGACACAGTCTTAGAATTAAAAAGTTTGTGACACAATTTACATCAGAGATGAGGAGAAATTTCTTTAGCCAGAGGGTCGTGGATTTGTGAAGTTCGTTGCTACATGCAGCTGTGGAAGCAGGATCTTTGGGGGAATTTAAAGGGGAAATTGATAGGTATTTAATTAGACAGGGTATCATGGGATATGGGGACAAGGCCGGAACTTGGGACTAGATGTGAGAACAGTTTAGCTCAGGGAGGTTTCACAGAGCAGACGATGGCCTTTTTCTTGTGATTAAAACATAAGCTGACAATGTTTGCAATCAGTTTCCTTCACAATAGCCAATAACATCCTGTTTGTTTTTCTAATTGCATCCAATGATTTTTTTTTAGTTCCTTGGAATCCACTTATTTAGTCACTTATCGTGTACACACAGGATCTCCTCCCTGGTCAAGAAGGTGCCACAGGGACTGAACAGTCTTCTCAGGACCTTTACACTGCTCCCATCAGGAAAGAGATCCAGGAGTGTCAGAGCCAGCACCACCAGGCTGAGGAGCAGCTTCTTCCCACGGGCAGCGAGAACGCTTGCACTAACCATCCAAGACCTTAATATTCATGAAACAGTGTGAGATCTATACTTGCGGTATTGTGCACAGTTTCGATCACCCAACTCTAGGTAAAGTATTATAATAAAATCCCCGGTATCCAGCACCTACGGGATTGTGAATGCCGGATATGCAAATTTTCCAGTTGCCTGAGACCTGCTCTTACAATGCCCAACTCAGTGGTTCTCAACCTTTTTCTTTCCACTCACATCCCACTTTAAGTAATCCCTATGCCATAGGTGCTCTGTGATTAGTAAAGGATTGCTTAAAGTGGGTTGTGAGTGGAAAGAAAAAGGTTGAAAACCACTGTTTTAATCATACCCAATTGACCCGTTAAATGCACGGTTTCAGAACTCCAAAGGAAATGGGTCAATAACCATTTTTCTCAAGCAAAATATTTCAGTAACAATTGGGTCAAGAGCAGTGATTCTCAATCTCCCCTTCCCACTTACATCCTGCCTTAAGTAATCCCTTACTAATCACAGAGCACTTATGGCACAGGGATTGCTTAAGGTGGAATGTGATTTGAGGTTGGGGGGGCAGCTTGAAAGCCACAGGTTTAGAAGGATATGGACCAAACGCAGGCAAATGGGTGAGTTCAGGCAGTGAACTTGGCTGACCAGTCAGAAGTAGCTGACGGGCCTAACTCCATTCTGCAAACCTCCGTGACACTGATTTAGAATTAGAATTTGTTATCATGAAATTGTGTCACAAAATTTGTTGTTTTTCTGTAGTGTTACAGGTGCTTTTTAAATATATTTATTTTATTACTGATTAGTTATTTTTCCTCAGGGAAAGTTTGGACTTTATTCCCTGGAATGCAGAAAAATGAGGGGAGATTTGTTCGAAGTATACAAAATTATGAGGGGTAAAGGTAGAGTAAATGTAGTCAGCTTTTTCCACTGAGGCGAGTTGAGATACAAACCAGAGGACATGGGTTAAGGATGAAAGGGGACAAGTTGAGGGGAAACGGCTTCACACAGAGAGTGGTTCAGTTTTAATTTTTAAGAGGAATTTGGACAGGTACATGGATGGGAGAGGTATGGAGGCGACTGGGTGCTCATCAGTGGGACAATAGTCGGCACGTACGAGAAGAGCCTGTTCCTTGTCCTGGTATGTTTTATGGTTCTAGTGCAAAAACAGAGTGAGGTGGTTTATCGTCCATTCAAAAATTGGATGGCGGAGAGAAAGGGTTTTCATCTTCAGCCTCCTTGATGGTAGCAGAGTGAAGAAGGGATGGTCTGGGTGGTGAGGGTCCGTGAAGATAGAGGCTGCTTTCTTAAGACGCTGCCTCTAGTTGATGGATTGAAGATCAATGCCCATGATATCATGGGCTGAGTTCGCAACTCTCTGGAGACTTTTCCTGTCCTGGGCACTGGCACTTCCGTACAGTGATGCAACCAGTCAGAATGCTCTCCACGGTACACCTGTAGAAATTTGCAAAGAGACTTTGGTGACGTACCAAATCTCCTCCAAACTCCTCACAAAGTATATTCCAAAGAATTTTGCCCAGGGTTGCATACAGGACGACTCTGTATAGGACGACCTCAGAATTTCCATCTGAAATGTAGGTTTTAAGCGATACCTTTCGTACGAGACTCTCCAAATCTGGCACCTCTGGCAGTGGGTCTGAGTGGTAGAATGGATCAACTCATGATTAAATAGCAGGACACACTCAATGGACTGAATAGCCTACTTCTGCTCCTCTGTCTTGTGGTCTTATGGTAATGGAATCTATGAACATAACACTAACATTGTTAAAAAGGTCTTGCATGGTTTTCTTCTGTAAATAATTTTCTCATTAATAAATTTTATGTTTGGAAAAATAACATCCCCAACCCCATTGTTGGCTTTTCCTAATCCCATTCCCACCAACCCTGCACTCCCTTGAAGTCCTGAACTCTCCAATGACATTCCTCCTCCACCCATCTTCCAGCCACCTGGTATGTGAGCCAACATCAGCTCTCGGCTTCAATTGGACTCACATCCAGTTACCCCCTCCTTCATTCGGTCTCCTTGCACCTGCCCCGCACCCAGCCAAGGACCAGAGCGTCATAGATTGTTCAATGCTGTTTCATTTGGGCTTCCTCCTTTTGATGCTTGCAGCAGAGGGGTCATGCTCATTGGCACAGCTGGAGTGACCACAAATCATGGCCACATTGGTGCATTCGACCTCCAAGACACACAGATGAGTATCTAAGTTTGCTGATTATATAAATCTTGGTATAGAAGTGAAATGTCTGAGAATGAAGTAGACAGACTCAGTGTGGGGACAAGAAGGCAGCAGATGGTGTACAATGCAGATGGGTTTATGCAATTGGAAAGCAAGAATAGAAAAATACAAAGAGAGGATTATAGAAACGCCGGGTATCCGGCACCTCTGGGGGTTGGTAGAATGCTGGATAAATGAGTTTTCTGGTTGCTTGAGACTTACTCTAACGATGCCTAACTAATACACCCTCGTTAAGAATAAACAGTTTAAAAGCCAAAAATACTACACTGTACAAACTTCACTTGCATGAATATATAAACCTTAAAGCATTTTACTTGATTTTCAGTCATATTGTTTGAAAACATTTAACTGTCATTGCATCTGCAGGTTCCTCCCCCTCCATGGAGCCGCCTGAAAGACGAACAATAATATTATAGAAAATTAACCCACCCCATCCAAGTTTACAGATAAAGCCTTACTAATATACTTAATAATCTGGTAATAAAGACTCTTACTCAGAAAGGACAAGAAGACACTTTAAGGGAGTCACCCCAACAGTGAGCAGATTCATCCCGGGCGACGCCATTGCTGTTTCACACAACTTCATTCAAACAGCTGAACACAACTAAGACACTCCGCTGGCTGAACATTTGCTCCCATCTTCACCAAAGATTTACGTGTTACTTCTGAGAAAATTTACTTTTACAATTTTAAACTTTCATTTAAATTCTTATTCATTTAATATATTTATTTATTTATTCATTTACCTTGATTTTTTTTTATGCCGGTTGCTTGAGGTTGCAGATTGCTTGAATTCTGGGTAGCTGAGGACTCTTGGTGCACTGAGGTACATAGGTGCAGCAAGCAATTCAGAAGGAAGATAGTTGGTGGACTTTATGGCAAGAAGATTGGAGTAAGGAAGTCTTTCTGAGATTGTGAAGCCTTTGATAGGACTTAATTTCAAGAAGAGACAATCTCAGGTACTGAGGACAGATACAGTGCCTGTGGAGTTGATGCTGCAGTCATTTATTAAGTTGATTTCTGGAATGAGAGGAGTGTCCTACATACAAAGGAAGATTGGTCTGCACACTCTGGGACTTAGACGATCAAGAGGGTCTCAGTGAAAAGCATAGCATTCTGAGAGGGGTTGACAGTGACAATGGTGCGAGTTTGCTTCCATAATCTGAAGCCTCTACAACAAAGGTGAAGGTGTTCCCACCTGAAAAATGAGATCAGAAGGAATGTCCTGAAGTGGAGATGTTAGAGGGTGGCCACCTTGATAACCTTTAATGGAAGCACAACGGCGAGCGTCGGGTCTGGCTGCTTGTACAGTTGCTGCAAAACATCGGACCAGACGTCGATACGAAGGATCATTAAAGCAGCTGAGAGGATTACCTTCCTCCAAGGACATAGTTTAAATGTTAGAATATTTAAAATTTATTTGCAGCACTGTGGAAGCCAATTCCGGCCATTTAAACCCATGCCGTCCAATTACACCCAAATTAACCTGCAGCCACGTACATTTTAAGGAAACCCCCGTGCAGTCATGGGGAGAGCATATGAACTCCTTACAGATGGCACCAGATGTGAACCCGGGTCGCTGGTGCTGGGAAACAGCTTCTTCCTTCAGGCCGCGAGACTGAGTAAATCATACCAATTTTTTTTTTAACTTTATTTAAAAGAATTTAGACAACTTACAATCAAACATAACAAAAAAAACCCAATATTTGTGTATATAAAAAGAAACAAAAAAACAAAAACCCCGCCCACCCTCCCACCCCTTCAGCCAGCGCCCTTGAGGGGACCAAATATAAAGATAATTTTTTTTCTTTTCTTTGGCTTGGCTTCGCGGATGAAGATTTATGGAGGGGTAATGTCCACGTCATTTGTGGCTGACAAGTCCGATGCGGGACAGGCAGACACGGTTGCAGCGGTTGCAAGGGAAAATTGGTTGGTTGGGGTTGGGTCTTGGGTTTTTCCTCCTTTGTCTTTTGTCAGTGAGGTGGGCTCTGCGGTCTTCTTCAAAGGAGGTTGCTGCCCGCCGAACTGTGAGGCGCCAAGATGCACGGTTTGAGGCGATATCAGCCCACTGGCAATGGTCAATGTGGCAGGCACCAAGAGCTTTCTTTAGGCAGTCCTTGTACCTCTTCTTTGGTGCACCTCTGTCTCGGTGGCCAGTGGAGAGCTCGCCATATAACACGATCTTGGGAAGGCGATGGTCCTCCATTCTGGAGAAGTGACCTACCCACAGTGATTATAAAGAATATTTCAAAGTATTTCTGTTCATATACTCCAAATAGGAAGACCACATTTTAACAAAAAATGAATAATTATCATGCTGATTACATGTAATTTTTTCCATAAATAATACAATTTCTCAACTCATTATGTCAACATGTTATATTAACCTCCACATTATCCTTCCAAGTACTAGCTACACATTTTTGTGCTACAGATAACACTAGATGTATAAATGCAATTTGAAATTTAACCAACCCTCGTCCTTTCAAAGAAACCATACATCCCAACAAAATGATTGATGGGTCTGTCTTGGGTAAACTTATACCTCTCATTTTGTTCGTTTTAGATTGGTCACAGTGTTTGAGCTACCGAAAGAAAATAGACACACACACCGAGAGCAGTTCATTTTATACAAATGTTTATTACAAATTCAAAAGCTGATTTCACACTACAATATGCAAGCCCTTCCCAACTATATTTATCAACGCTTGGACTGGTCCCAACTGCCGAAGTGAGGCAATGACTGCACACTTGTAGTAGGTTGTCAGGGCGCTGGTAGCAGCTTCTCCACCTCCCCCGACCGGGACGTTGCTCGGACTCTGGCTGTTCTTCCTTCTTGACAAGGGGCGTTCCCACCCCTCGGAGAGTCTAAACTTCAGCAGCAGGACCACAGGCTTATATACCCCAAAAACAATTAATCATGCGCCTACTCCTTCTAACATTTGTCAGTCAAAATCAAAACTGAACATACTCTTCTACAATTTAGAAGATTAATTATTATGGAACCAGGATGTTATGATTTCCTGGTTTATCTCGTAGATACAAAGACTTATTAAAACTTCTCGAGCAAGACAGGTTGTGACCAATTCGTCAATTTCAGAGTGTTGCATTTGACAACTGCTTTCCCTGGGCCTCACAGTGGAATTTCATTTCAAAGTGTATCTTCAGATAAATCCCCATGGCTGAGTTTAATTACATCTGCTAGTTCTGAAAGTAAAGTGACCTGCGTGTGGACCCAGTGTCATCAGTTCCACATAAGCAAAAAGCATCTGGGTACATGGTTTTAATCCTCCATTACAGGGTCTAACGGTAATTTAATCTAAAATAATTTTTCCAAAACCAACCTAATTCCTTCCCAAAATGGTTGTACTTTAAAACAAGATCAAATAGCATGTAAAAAAAGTTCCAGTATGTAGTCCACATCTAAAACGAGCATCCGAATTACTAAATGCATATTTTTTCAATTTCTCTGGAGTCAAATATAACTGATGTAAAAAATTATAATTGACCATTCCATAATGTACATTCGTCACTTTAGTTACACTATCAGAACACATAACCTCCTAATTATCTTCTGGAAAAATATAGGTTAAATCACTTTCCCATTTAAGCCTAGATTTTTCCCATTCTGTAATAATTGGTACATATCTGAAATATAACCTTTCTTAGGTACAGAAGAAATCAAAGACTCAAATTTCTTCAACATGGGTAAATTCATCTCTTTACCATAATTATCTTTTATCAAAGGTCTGAGTTTATAATACACAAACAAAGAATTTACAGATATATCAAATTTCTCCCTCAATTGAATAAAAGAAAGAAATTGGCCTTTTTCAAGACAGTCCTGAATTATCTTTATGCCCTGAAAATTCCATCTCTTTAAATGATTATTAAACATTGAAAAAGGTATAAGCTGGTTATGATATAACGGGGTTTGAATTGGTAATTTACCCTTTGATCCTAAAACCCTGTTTCTTTTAACCCATATCCTTAACAAATGTTTTAATACCGGCATATTACATTCCCGCAATAAATCCACATTCCATTTAAATATAAACTGATGTATCTCAACTTCAGATATACAAGCCATTTCCACCTTTGCCCATCTCAGAGGCTGGTCCACATCCATTAATCTACTAACAAATTTCAACTGAGCTGCATCATAATAATTTTGAAAGTGAGGTAACTGCAATCCCCCTAAAGCATATTTCCATGTAAGTTTATGTAAAGCTACTTGGGCTAATTTTCCTTTTCCATAAAAACTCCTGTAATACCTTATTCAGGTCCTGAAAAAAACCCTTTGAAAGTAAACATGGCATAGACTGAAACAAATATTGAATTTGAGGAAAAATATTCATTTTAACACAATTTACTCGACCAATTAATGTTAAAGGCAAATCTTTCCATTTAATCAAACCCATTTTAATCCTTTTTAATAACACTATACCTATGGTAGTCTGCATTTACTACCACTCCCAAATATTTAATTCTATCTGACCACTTCAATTTTATAATACTTTTATATTCTGAATAGTCTCCATCCCCAACTGGCAATATTTCACTCTTATCCCAATTTACTTTATATCCAGATAGCTCTCCAAATTTTAACAAACAATCTTGTAAATATTTCAAAGACTGTTCTGGTTCTGTCAAATATACCAGCACATCGTCCACAAATAAATTAATCTTCTATTTATCCTCCCCAATTTTCATTCTTTAATCTTATCATTCTCTTATTGTCTGAACTAATGGTTCAATAACCAATGCAAATAAGGCTGGTTTCAATGGACAACCTTGTCGAGTCAAAATCATTAAGTTAAATGATAAGGAAATTTGACGATTTGTCACCACCCTAGCAGTTGGATTTGTATTTAAGGCCTTAACCCAGCCTATAAAATAAGGGCCAAAATTAAAATTCTCTAACACTTTAAACAAAAAGTTCCACTCGACCCTATCAAAGGCTTTTTCCGCCATTGGATGGATGGGTTGCTGTCTAAATGCATTGACTAATGTTATCAATCTTAGAATATTATCAGACACGTTTCTATTTTTAATAAAACCTGTTTGATCTATATGTATCAACTGAGGTAAATATTTGGCAAGTCTATTCGCCAACACCTTCGCTATAATTTTATAATCTACATTTAATAAATAAATAGTTCTATACGAAGATACTTTCAATGGGTCCTTTCTTTCTTAGGAATCACAGTAATTATAGGACTTGAACAAGATTCTGGTAACAACTGCTCCTCTGTTACTTACTGCAACACATCTCCAAATATAGAGGATAAATCTTCATAAAATACTTTATAAAATTCAACAGAAAATCCATCATCTCCTGGCGACTTTCCATTTGGCATCTCTTGTATAGCCTCTTTAATCTCAAAGTTCGTAAATGGAGCATGCAATTATTTAACCTCATCCTCCCATAAAACAGGTAAATTTAATTTAGATAAATAGGATTCAATAGATCCAGCGTCCTGCTTTCCCTCAGAAGTATATAATTTTTGATAAAATGAATAAAACTGATCATTAAATTCCTGAGGTTTTGTAGGTAACTATTGAATTCTTTTTCACAGCATTAATAATTCATGATGTCTGTTCTGTTTTTAATTGCCATGCTAATACCTTATGAGCTCGGTCACCCAGTTCGCAATAACGTTGCTTAGATCAATAAAGTAGACGCTCATACTGATAAGTTTGTAAAGTATTATAACGTAATTTCAACTTAATTAAAGCAGCTTTTTTTTATTTTCTGTATCATCATTCTGAAATTCCTTTTCCAATTCAGCAATTTGTTTCTCTAACATTAAGCTTTCTACCGCATATTGCTTTTTAACTTTAGTAGTATAACTAATAATTTGCCCTCATAAATATGCTCTCAAAGCATCCCACAATACAAAATTACTACATACTGAATTAACATTCTCAGCCAAAATCAACGTAATCTGCTCCTTATCAAAAATAATAAACTCTGGTTTCTTCAATAGCATTATATTAAACCTCCATCTATAAGATGATTGTACTACTTCTGAACCTACACAGGAAAACAATAACATAGAATGATCCGATATAACCCGACTTTTATACTCAACCTGTAATACCTACCTTGCAGATGTGCCGAAACCAAAAATAATCTATTCTAGAAAAGGAATCATGACTAGAGGAATAAAAGGAAAAGTCTTTCTCTGTAGGGTTTCTTCTCCTCTAAACATCAACCAAATTCAGATCTTTCATCAAAGTTCCTATTTGTGTTGTCGCCTTTGATTTCCTTGTACTTTTCAGAGATCTATCCAATAAAGGATCCAAAAGACAGTTAAAATCTCCCCCGACCAGAATATTATTATTGGCCTGATTAAGCAATAAAAAATCCTCCAACATAAACCGTTCATCATCTACATTAGGTGCATAAATATTTAACAAAGTCCATGATTCGGCAAAAATTTTACAGTTAACCATCAAAACCCTCCCAGCATTTCCCTCAAACGATTCCAATTCAAACGGTAATTTCTTATGAATTAAAATTGCTACACCCTTTGCTTTAGAATTAAAAGAAGAAGAGAACACATGACCAACCCACTCACTCGTCAATTTCAAATGCTCTTTTTCGGTCAAATGTGTTTCTTGCAAAAAAGCAATATCAACTTTAATTTTTCTTATATAAGCCAAAACTCATTTGCACTTAATTGGGTTATTCAAACCCTGGACATTAAAAGTTGCAAAATTCATATTAGACATTTCTTAATCTAATAATATATTCCACTACTATAAAATAATGCTCCCCTTCTAATTCCCTTAATATTCTAACCCCCCCCCCACTTATATAAATATTCCAAAAAAAGGAAAAGAAAACTAACAGTCCCCAAAACAAAATATTAAAAAGCAGTAGCTCTCTAAAAATCTCTAAAACCCACTAGTGGCAGATGACTGAAGGTCTCAGTGTCATCCACTTTCACAAAGTACTGAAACAAAAATAATCAACCCAATGATTCCAGTCCCAATGATTGTTCCGGATCTTCAATATCAAGAAGACTTTGTGTCAATTCAACTTTATTCCCATTCTTCCCATGTTTTCCATTCTTCCCATTTCCATTGCCATTTACCTTCCTCTTCGCTGATAGTGGCGACCGTCCATTTCCTCGTAAATCTGGCAATGAATTAGGAAAAATTATTTCATCATGATCATTTTCAAAGAATTGCGATTGAAAGTTCCATAAAAAACTTTCAACACGGCCAGATAACGAAAGGCAAATTTAGATCCCTTTCGCCACAATACTTCTTTAGCTGAATTAAATCCTCAGCACGTTCTAATAATTTCTTGACTCAAATCTGCATTTTTTTTAAAAACCTATTATTCTGGACCATCATTGGAGCCTGATTCTGTCGTGCCTTCTGCTCCACCATTCATAGTATAATTTCTCTGTCCTGTTATTTCAAACAGCGAATCAGAACTGCTCGTGGAGGTTGGCCTGGAAACAGTTTCTTCCTTAGTGCTCTATGTGCTCAATCTAACTCCAGACCATCCAGAAAAAAATTCCTCAGGAATCCATTTCTTTAAAAACTTTACTGGATCAGAACCTTCTATATCTTCTGGAAGACCTACTATTTTTACGTTATTTCTTTGACCCTGATTTTCTAAGGAATCAATCTTCTTCAATAATTCCTTCTTCTGAATCGCCCAATCCACGAATGAATCCTCCACTTGTTCCATTATTTTCTCTATTACACTCCACTTGGTTCTTACATTCAAAAAAATCTTCAATCTTTTTTAAATTATCTTGTAGTGTCCACAGATTTTATACATCTACTAACATCACTTTTAACTACATTAATATCTTGTTTCATGCAAGTCATTTCTTCACATATAGTAGTCATTTTAGTTTTCACTTCTATAATCCTTGAGTCATCCGAGTAGACATCTAGATTGACATATTTTCCATTTGATGAGGAATCCCTTCAAAAGTTGTGAACACAGAATCCAGTCCAAGTTCCATCACCTCCCTTTGAGACCTACCTTCTCTGGTCTCAATCCCCATTTCTTCCTGTGTAAGTTCCTGTAATGTTGATCTTTCTTCCTCCTCTAACATCATGGGTCCTCTTCCAGTGCGACTGCGGGTCTGGACGCCCGCCAACAGCGTGCCGATCTCGTCAGCCCGCCACCGTTTAGGCTCCCCCGCAGCCCATACCTTGTCCAGTAATTCCCAGACCGCGCATGCCCAGCAAAGTCACTGACCATTCAGGTGCATCTTCTGACGCTACACTGCACGCTCCCGGACCGCCAGGCAGTATTGCGGGCTCGCGGGTCTGTCTTCACTCGGTTGATCCACCTGCACCCCCGGAATCATGGGAGCACAAGTCAGGGCCGGCCGAGCCCGTCACTGAGCCGGCGCCATTTTGCGATTGTGCGATCAGCGCCAGCGTAATACTCAACCAAGCAGGAGTCCTCTGAGGCTTGGGGACTCCAGTCAACGATTCCGTGGCTTCAACTTGGTAAGTAGGCCTCAGTTCTTCAACACTTTTGTAAAGCAATTTCTTTTGCAATTGAGCTTTTGATTTTTTTCACATTTGCAGCCATTGCAATCCTCCAATATTCCAAAGTCTGTAAATAATATTTTTAACCCCTTTTACAATTTTAAATTCGGGTATTTAGAAGTCTAACTGGGGAAGGTGGAACCACACGTCTTCCCACTATGCCATCTTGCCACACCCTTCCCCCCCAAATATTTATGTACATTTATTTTGATAATTTTGTGATATTTATGTACTGTGTATGGTACATCCGTGCAGGCACCATAGTCTGGGTTTTGTCCAGTTGTATATGCAGTCAAATGATAATAAATTTGAACTCAAACTTGGTGACTCAAGCCCAAAATCTTTGCTATATAAAGTGCACTGTTTGATCTGTTGGGTTTCTCAAGCATTGTGTTTTTACTTCAATCAAGGTGTCTGAAAGACTTTCTTGTTTTACCTACTCACGTCTCCTGCAGAACTCTGCAAAGTCTCTTCGAGGGGATGCCTACCCTGAAGAAGTTCCCCTTTGCTCTCTGAATGGAGATCTGTGGGATTCTCTCTCTCTCGCTGCTCCCTACCTGGAATCCCCTCTGCTCCCAAGCTCTATGGCCAGGCTCGCTTCCTCAACCATACCTTGATGAGGGAGCTCAAACCTGAAGCGTTGGTTATGTATTTTAATTGTTGCTATTGTTTGGGTGCCCTTCTATATTTTGCCCAAAACTTTGGTTATCTTAGCTATGCTGTTGAGTGCCTCCAACATTGTGTTTTCCCTTCTTAACTTGGTGACTGATGCCCTACATCCCCACAGCTAAGAGAGTGCAACACAGGCCTGGGATTAGACCTGACACCTTTCAAGTCTTACTGCTCACCCCTGGCACATTGGAGGAGGACGGAGCCTTCCATCTTCTGCTGCTTTTACAAACCAAAATACTCTAGAACATTCTAGCATATAATCTGAAATGGTAAGACCAGACAAGAACTGCCAGAGAGCGCAGGCGGAAATCCTCAAACCCATGTGAAAGGGAAAAAAAGGAACGGCAAAACGTTTCTCCAGCCTGTAAAGATTTTTTTTCATCGCAGCACTTTTTTCCATGTTAGCCTTGACATATCATCAAGACCCTCAATTTTAAAAAAAATTCTGTACCCTATCGGTTTTTATAGATTTTGATAAGGAAACTAGGCCACATTTAACCACAGTGCATCTGCATGTTTCTCAGTATTTTGATTCTACCTGTTCCTGGAAGTCACTTTAATAGATAAAGCAGTTTCTTTCAACCACAGAATTCAAAGATAATCTGTTATAGTGCACTGTTACCCTAGCCCAGTTAGATTAGCAGGTGATAATGTTTAAAGGGGAAGTTTGCTTTCCACAATGTTAGTCCAGAGAACTCTTTGTGAGCTTAGGTGTCTAAATCAAAGTGAGCTCCGGCAGATACGTGTAGGTTAATGGGGTGTGAATTGGGCGGCACAGGCTCATGGGCCGAATGGCCTGTTAACGTGCTGTATGTCTAAATTTGAAAAAAGATGACAACTATGGACGGAAGACTTTTTAATCGATTGAGTCTGAATTGGCTCTTCTCAAGACCAATCCACGTTGTCCTAATCTTTTCTCATATCTGGGCAATTATTTTATCCTTCAGTTATTTATCTATCCATCCCTCTCAACTGTAAAATCTCAAGACCTCAGTGCTGAAAATGCTTTTCCATGCAAAGGCCTTAAATCCTTTATAGACCAGAAGTCATATCTACAGGTGGCATGGTTAGTGCCTTAACAGCACCAGTGATCTGGACCAGAGTTCAAATCCCGCGCTGTCTGCAAGGAGTTTGTACGTTCTCCCAGTGTCTGCGTGTGTCTTTGCCCAGGGGCTCTGGGTTTCCTCCCACTGATTGAAACGCACTAGGAGAATCGAAGAATGGGGGTGTAAATTGAGCAGTGCAGACTCGTGGGCCGAACTGGCCTGTTACCATGCTGTGGGTCTAAATTAAAAAATTTAAATTTAAAAACCAGTTTCACTTTCCCTCTTTAGGTTCTTCAGCAGAAATGCCATTCTCTTCTCCCACAGCCTCAAGATTCAGGGGAGTAGATTTAGGACGGAGATGAGGAGGAACTGCTTTTCCCAGAGGGTGGTGAATCTGTGGAATTAAGCGACCTCAGCAAATACATTTAAGACAAGATTCCACAGATTTTTACAGAGTAGGGGAATTGAGGAAAATATGGGGAAAAGGCAGGTAGGTGGAGATGAGCTGATCATTAGCCGTAATCTTATCGAATGGTGGAGCAGGCTCGTCGGGCTGGCTGGCCGACTCCTGCTTACTTTTAAAGATGCCAGCTTTTGGTTCAGCTATGGGTTGTTGCCATTTCAAAGTGAGATGGTCTTGGGTGCACATCCTTGCTGGAGCGCGAGCAGAGAATGTGGCTTCTCGGGGGAGAAGTCAAACTGCTTGTTTGGGTTCTTGCACAAAGAGAATCTGCATCAGAGGCAGCGTCTCTCATTTGAGATATTTGTTTGTTGCTATGTGTAACCAGGATACAATGAAAAGCTTTGTCTGGCATGCTATCTAGGTCAAGTCAACCTACACTTAAGTCTAGTGCTGCAGAACCTCAGCAGCATCGCTAGGCAGTTGCCTTTTTTGGCCTATACTCTTCATCAGGAGTGTCAGAAAATAGTCAGACACCTGAATAAACAGAAAGCAAAGAGAAGCCACCATATTTAATGGCCTATAAGAACCGCGGGTATGTGAGACTCCCCCCAATTTCAGAAACGAATATTAAGAATTTATTTACAGGTAAGTATTGAAATATATAACTACAGAATAGCAGATAAAAACTTGGGGAAATATATGACTAGGACAACAGGAAAAATCTTTTAAATAATAATACTGCTGTAATTCACAGGAGAAAACAAAAGCAGCTGGAGCTGTAGTAGGAAGCATTTTATAAAAACAAACTGACGCTGTTGGTCCCCACTGCCCTGCTCACTCCCAGAGGCCCACTGTTGGTCCCCGCTCTGGTCCCACTGTCCCGCTCACCCCCAGAGGCCCTCTGTTGGTCCCCACTCTGGTCCCGCTGCCCCGCTCACTCCCTCCCAGAGGTCCACTGTTGGTCCCCGCTCTGGTCCCGCTGCCCCGCTCACTACCTCCCAGAGGCCCACTGTTGGTCCTCGCTCTGGTCCCACTGCCCCGCTCACTCCCTCCCAGAGGCCCACTGTTGGTCCCCGCTCTGGTCCCGCTCACTCCCTCTCACAGGCCCACTGTTGGTCCCCGCTCTGGTCCCGCTGCCCCGGTCACTCCCAACGGCCCACTATTGGTCCCTGCTCTGGTCCCGCTGCCCCGCTCTGTTCCCGCTGCCCCGCTCACTCCCAGCAGCCCACTGTTGGTCCCTGCTCTGGTCCCGCTGCCCCGTTTACTCCCAGTGGCCCACTGTTGGTCCCCACTCTGGTCTCACTCTCTCCCGGGGGAGGGAGAGTGTGGGGCAGTGGGATCAGTGTGGGGACTGTTAGCGGGCTGTCAGGGGAGGGGGAGTGGGGCAGCGGGATCAGTGTGGGGAGTGTTGGTGGGCTGCTGGGGGGGAGGTGGGGAGGCGGGATCAGTGTGGGGACCCCAACGATATATGGCAGTGATGTTAACGATACACGAAGCGACACTTGATCAAGGGCTCAATCCTGAAACATTGGTTATTTATCTTTACCTTTGCTTTATAAAGGACAGTGTTGTCCAGTTTCTCCAGCATTGTGTTTTTACTTCAACCATGGTGTCTGCAGACTTTCATGTTTTACCAGTGTGTTTGGCAAGCAAGTTCCAGAAAGCAGTAACACGATGGTTGTCTGAAAAGAGCACTTCAAAGAAATGATGAATAGGAAACCCGGAAAGGTGGAAGCAAACATCCAGCAAATCAACAAGATCAAGACAAACACTTCAGCACGAGGCATTAATCCTCCTTGCACCTGCTGGACCAGAGGAACAGCGAAGCCTCATCTAAGATGCATTCACGGCAACCCGGCTCTGACCACCGATTAGATTTTAGGAAGTTAATCTAAGGCATTACACTGTATCCTGGAATGCAGGCAAGGCGGGAAATCAGAGGAGAAAACGAGACCACTCCTTCCCCCCCCCTCCACCCCCACCCCTCATTTGACAAGGAGAAGCAGAGACGACGACCCAGGGGATGGACACCACGAGGGGCTCTGAAGCTGATGAACACACAGGCAGTTGACAACTTGAGGTGAGGAACCCACGCCGGCTGCGGGCGACGGTAGTCAAGGGATTCACGCCAGGCAGCAGACCACCGGAGGCTAGCTCAAGACTGGCTGAAGTGGGTACCAGGTTTCGGACCTGAGCTGAGGGGTTCCTAATCACGTATAAAGTTCAGATCCAGAGTTTGGGCTGCTGACGGTTTTGGACTGGACATTCCAGCACAAGAGCTGGAGGCAAATCCATGGACTCACTCTTTTGGTTCAATTTCTTCTTCTCTGACTGTAAGAGATTCTTCAGGCAATTTCTGCTGATGGTGACGGCAGGACAAAACAAATTCTGTGCAATATTGTCTTTATAGCATCCCTGACATGTGGCAGAGTCTGAAGCTCAGACTTCAGCTTAACAGCCCTCAGCAGAAGGACCTCAAGCAACCAACGCTCAGGTCCCACATGACACGACGACAACGTACCCTCTGCTTAATCATTTCTGTTGCATTTAATTAGAGGAACTTGAGTTGGATTTAATTATTTCAAGCTGCAACACTTTCTGGCTGAACTAATATCTTGGCCAAACAGAGGAAATGGTTATTGGTGTGTGATGTCACACACCAGCACTGACAAGTAGGAATAGTTGTGGCCACTGTGACAGAATATATAGAGATAAATTGGGAAAGGTTTGTTAGAATAGGTCACATACAAACCCTTTAAAACAGATCTCATTTAAAATGCCAGAGCTCTGCTAATGGTAGACATAGTGGCTTCTTTCAGCTTTTTGCAAGAGCTTTGAAGAGTGCTCAAGAGACTTCACTCATGGGTGGTTGTTTATCAAAGACAACAGATGAAAGAGATTGTGGGAGCCGCATATTGACTGCAGGGGAGCTTGCTGTTGTAAGAGGGTCATGTGGTTTTGCAAGCAGAGAGACTCAAACAGGCTTTCTCTCAGAGAGTGTGAGAGAGAGAGAGAGATCACTTGACTGTTTTTCAGCCAGCAAGAGCAGCTGGGGACCGGAACAGGACAAGCTGGCAAGAAGCCTAGTTTGGAAGATGGCCTAGTCACAGCCCTTGTGGTTCATGCAAGAGGAGAGGACTAGCTGGCTAATGTTTCACTTGGAATAAGGGAAACAGAAAGGAACTCTGTGGTGACCTGAAAGAAAGAGGTTATCATCTGGAGATCCCTGAAGGGGCAAGTTCCATCAGCAAGACACAGGAGTGAAGTTGTGGATGTCCTGGAACAACAAATCTCTCTCTGAAAACCGACAAGAACCTTCCTGAGTGGTAACCATTTACCTTTCGAGCACCAAAGCCTGGTGGTCTTTATACATGTTAAATTCTGTGCACAGTTTAAGAATTGCCTGCAACCAGTAAACTTGGACGAATGAGAAGTGAGACTGGACTGTGAACCAAAGAACCTTTCTGAACTTACACACACATTACACAGACGAGTGCTTAGAATTAGAAGGGGGTGGTTAGGCTCGAATCTTGGGGCCTTCTGCTCTTTGGCTGTGCAGCCAAAGAGAATTTCATCCCGAGAAATGAGAGGCAATGCATCTATGCAGTTGCGACCAGGAAAGTAATTCATGAGAAATAGAAGAGCCCTGAGAATGCAGCGGAATGCAGGAAGCTTGGATCACATTTGAGAAGTCGCTGCATGAAAGGTTGTGTCAGAATGATGAAGGATATGAGGCTTTGGTTGACTTTAGCCAGCAAACAGAGACTGGCATAAACCAGCCTCTCAGGTACCTGAGTAAAGCACGTAAATCTGCAAATTTGATTGTAGTAAAAACAATGCTGGAGAAACACAGCAGGTCATTTATGTAGCAAAGGTGAAAAACTGTAGGCAGGTGTCCGAAGAAAATGGTGTGGTGGGGGGTGGGGGAGGAGCACAGGTCCGCAGGCAGGAGGTACATTTGTTACACATCTTTATCTTTGCTGTATAAAGTTCGCTGCTGAGTTTCATCCTGTTTTTAGTTAAACTTGACAAAGGAACCAGGCTCAAAACATTGGTTACCAACGTTTCGGGCTTGAGCCCTTCATCAATGTGTGCAGAAATGTCAGCAGGCGCCTGAACAAAAGAGTAGGGGGAAGAAGGGGTGGTAGCAAAGGCAGGAGGTGGAGAAGGGAGGGAGGGGACAGCAGCGATCTAGGGGAGGAGGGACGGCTGGGTGAAGGGAAGGAGGAGAACTGGAAAGGGGAAAAGAGCAGGTTTAGCAGAAAGTCGACGTTAAATGCTATCTGGCTGGAGAGTGCCAGACGGAAAAGCAAGGGTTGCTGGGAATAGCTGTGGCAGACTGTGGACAATGTTCCTGAGATGGAACCAAAGATATTGAGGAAGGGCAAGGTTTCTTCTCCAGTTCCTAGGCTGCTAGTCTTACACTCGTAACATTGCTAGATTAGTTAATCTGCAAAGTCACAGCATTCAAGAGAATATCTCAAGCCAGACAGAAGCAATGTAGATAAACCACAGTATGGTGAATTATGGGAGAATGATCGACAGAAAGTCACTGAACCAATTGACCTGCTGGGCAATATTGGGATTTTTTTTTAATTTCAAAAAATTTAGAAATACAGCATGGTAACAGGCCCTTTCAGCCCCCAAGCCCTTACAGCCCAATTACACTCAATTGACCTACAACTCCAGGTTCGTTTTTGAAGGGAGGAATCCAGAGCACCCGGAGGCAACACACACACACACACACACACACACACACACACACACACACACACACACACACACACACACACACACACACACACCACACAGGGAGAGCGTATAAACTCCTTACAGACAGTGCCAGATTCGAACCCTGGTCCTATTTGCCGTAACAGCATTTCACTGACCACTAACCATGTTACATAGAAACATAGAAACAGAGAAGATAGGAGCAGGAGTAGGTCATTCGGCCCTTCGAGCCTGCTCCGCCATTTAATGAGATCATGTCCCCGCCTTCTCTCCGTAACCCCTAATTCCCTTATACTGAAGAAATATATCTAATTCCCTCTTAAATATATTCAATGAACCTGCCTCTACTGCTCTCTGTGGCAATGAATTCCACAGATTCACCACCCTCTGGGTAAAGAAATTCCTCCTCATCTCGGTTCTAAATGGTTTGCCTATTATCCTCAAACCATGGCCCCGGGTTCTGGATTTTCCCATCCTTGGAAACATCCCATCTGCATCCACTCTGTCCAGTCCTGCCAGAATTTTATATGTCTCTATGAGATCCCCTCTCAATCTTCTAAACTCCAGCGAGTACAATCCCAATTTGCGCAATCTTTCCTCATAAGTTATTACTGCCATTCCAGGTATCAGCCTGGTGAATCGCCTCTGCACTCCCTCCATTGCAAGAACATCCTTCCTTAGATAAGGTGACCAAAACTGCACACAATACTCCAGGTGGGGTCTCACCAAGGCCCTGTACAGCTGCAGTAAGGTATCCTTGTTCCTATACTCAAACCCTCTTGATATGAAGGCCAACATACCATTTGATTAGTCAAGTCTCAGGAAGCGTGAGTGAACTAAAAGATTTATAATAGCAACTTGATTTTATTTTTAAAGATACACCATTTCATCTTCCAATCAACACTCTGCCCATCTTATAGAATTGGCTCCCTGAATTTCACAGAACCAACAGCACACATGCAGGCTAATCCACCTCACAAATCCATCCAGAGCCTTGTGCCAGAGATGTGCTATTAATGAATTAGCAATGTTAGTGACATCACCACTGGGAAATTGAAGCCATATTCAGATTCAGATTCATTGTCAGAGAACATACGTGACATCACATATAACCCTGAGATTCCTTTTTCCTGCGGGCACGGCAGAAACACCACTAACTGGTAGCGCAAAAAAAATAAACTGTTCTCAAATGTGTAAACAAATGAAGAAATGTAATCAAACTGCTATATAGAGGGAAAAAAGTCAATAAAGTGCATTTGAGAGTCCCTTAAATGAGTCCGATTGAGTTTGTCGTGGAGGAGGCTGATGGTGGAGGGGGAGCAGCTGTTCCTGAATCTGGTGGCGCGAGTCTTGTGGCCCCGATACCTCTTTCCTGATGGCAGCAGTGAGAACAGAACATGTGCTGGGTGGTGTGGATCCTTGATGATCGCTGCTGCTCTCCGACGGCGGCGTTCCCTGTAGATGTTCTCGGCGGTGGGGAGGGCTTTACCTGTGATGTCCTGGGCTGTGGAAGGCTTTATACTCAGGGTGTTGGTGTCCTCAGACCAGAACATGATGCAGCAGGTCAGCACACTTTCCACCACACCTCTGTAGAAATTTTCCAGAGTTTCTGGTGTCATACCAAACCTCTGCAAAGTCCTGAGGAAGTAGGGGTGCTGACGTGCTTTCTTCACGGTGCCAGTAGTCCATTGGGTCCTTCTTCCTTGGTGTCAGCTCGTCACAACTACTTCCAAACCTGACAGCTGGGTGTCTGACCAAGGCTCAAGTCAGTGGACAAGGAATCCAAGCACGGAGAACTGAATTGAAACACCATTGTAAAGAGGGAGTTCAAATTCAGCTGAGCTTTGGGATTACAGGAAACAAATGGATTTATTAACGTATCTCATCTCTCATTCAATAAAGGAAATCTGTCAAGCTCTGGTTGACAGAACAAACTTCAATCCCAGAGGTAGGCTTGAAGCCACTAAATTTGAATACAAATTTTGTGTGTTTTAAATAACAACGTGGTCAGTCACATATTGTGGAAACAGACCCCACACAGGCTGTGGGCTGCTACTGGCCCATGGGAACCAGGTATCAGATCTGGATACAAGAGGGTGCTGAGGGCCAGAAAGGACTCCCGAGGGGCCTTAGGCACTGAAAGCTTCCTGATCGAGCCAGAGGTTTGGACCTGGAGCTTGGGTTGCCGATAGATATGAACAGGAGCCTATGCAGATGCAGAAAATGCTGGAGGCAAATCCAGTGTCTCTGGCTGGAGTCTCCTTTGCTTCTCTTAATGTTAGGTCACCGGGAAATGCTCACAGCAACTCTTTGTTTGCCTTACGGCAGGTACAGTATGTTTCCCCTTATCCGAAATTCTGATAACCGAAATTATCTTATTAACCGAACTGTTTTGTGGGACCGAAATGATGTCACAAGTTGAAAAAATGTTATCACCTGACTTGCCCAGGTGGGGCACTGATGGCGCCATTTTGGTAACAACAAGCTCTCGTAGTCAGCAGTGGGGGGTTTTCTTGGTACGCATTAAGCATCATTTCATGCTCGAAAAGCTAGCTGTTGTTTTTTGTCTGTTTAACTTCTGATACAAGTATTCTGTTGAGCTTTTTAAAGCCATTGTTCCATTAACTGAAAAAACCCAATAACCGAAGCTTTTCGGATATGGGGAAAAGTGTATTATTACATGACAATAAAAGGAAACTTGAACCTGCCCACGCTGCCCCCGAAATGTCCCACCTGCTGGTTTTGCCCACATCCCTCCTTACCCATCTTACCCCCGTTATCCTAAAAAAAAGTTATCCCTCCTGTCATATCTCCCCTACCCCCTCACATTTAACCTATATATTTTGTTACCGATTTCCCCCACTCTGGGTAAAAGACTCTGTGTTCACCCAATCTACTTTTCTCATGATCTTGCACACCTCGATGAGACCAACCCTCAACTTCTACCTGTAGCTCAGACCACCACCCTTCCCCCACTCCGAGACCAGGCAACATCCTTATAAAATCTTCCCTGCACCCTCGCCGGCTTGACACCATCTTTCCTGTGGCACAGTGACCAAAAACTGAACACAATACCCCAAATGGGGCCTCACCAGCATCTTATACGTCTACAACATGACCTCCCAACTTCCATACTCAATGGTCTGATTGATGATGGCCAATGCGCTGAAAGCCTTTTTTACCATTCTATCTTTCAAGGTTCTATGTACTCTGAGATTACTTTGATAGCATTAACATTGATGTCTCCGGTTTCAGTTAAACCCTACTCCCCCTTCTTCTTCCCCCAGTTCTCTCTCCCTCTCTCTTCCCTTTTCCCTCTATCTCCTCTCACAGAGCCCAAACCGATTCTCACCTTTCCTCTCCTCATATCCAATTAATAACTTTCGGCAATCCTTCCCCTCCTGGTCTTCTGCATTTATTCAGATACCTTCTTGTTCTTTGCTTATACATTGAAGAAGGGCTCTTAATCTGCGTTAAAGTGGCAGATGTTGAAAACAAACATGGATTCAGTGGCAGATTTTTAAATCACTTTGCAAAGCATGAGAGCCCCTTGACAGCAAGAAGGACTGCCACGAGCAGGTTGTCTCACTATCAAGAGAGTTCCCTCGTGATAACAAGGGAAAACAACATTTTCTACAAGACCCCGTGAATTAATGCAGTGTAAATATTTATTCCCCCAGTTCCCTCACAGCTGCCCACTCGATCAAAAAGGCATTGCAAACATGAAGTAGCCTTTGCTTAGTTAATAATACATTTATTTTTCTCCCACATAATAAATATTCTGTACATGTAAACGGAGCAGCTAAAATGCACAGTGCAAAATGAAAAGTTTTCTCACAATCTCTCTGAGGCATTTCACCCAGTACAATGATGGACATCTAATGTGGGTCACTGACCAATACAATCAGGAAATGGTGTCTATTTTTTTTAGGGTGAAGAATTTAACCTGGCAGTTCGACAGTCTCATAGGGTTGCAGGCTGAAGAATTGTGCTGAGACTAAACCCCAAGAATTTCAAAAGGTGGGAATTGGAGGGACACATTCACATCGCGAATTGTCAGACTGGAGGAAGTTCAAAGGACGGGAGGGGCTCAGGATGTGGACGCACTAGAAAACTTTAATATTGAGGCATGGCTTGATTGGGAAGCAATAGAGATCAGGGATTTTTGAACATGCAACAAAAGAGATGTGGATAAAAAATAAAACAAATTGAAAGGATTGTTTAGTTTAAATGAGATTTTAAAATGGTGGGTGTGTTAGAAGGTGTCAGAGAGGGAAGGGTTAGATTGATCATGGAGTAGTTGGGACAACATTGTGGGGTAAAGCATCTGAACAGTTCGAAGTTCTATTTTTCATTAACATATTGGGCAAACCCATTACCATTTTCCCTCCTATCTAAAACCTAGGTTTTATTGCCTGATAAAGATCAAAAAGCTCAATCATAGAAAAGTATAAAATTATGAAAGACATAGATAAGTTAGAGGTAGGTATGATGTTTCTCGGTGGGGGAAACCAGAACTATGGGGTGTGGCCTCAAGATTCAGGTTAGTAGATTTAGGATGGAGATGAGGAGGACCTGCTTTTCCCCAGAGGCTGGGGAATCTGCGGAATTCAGTGCCCATTGAAGCAGGGGAGGTGACCTCAGTAAATATATTTAAGACAAGGTTGGGTAGATTTTTACATAGTCGGGGGAATTAAGGGATATGGGGAAAAAGGAGGTGGGTGGAGATGGGCCGATTATTGGATCAGCCATGATCTCATTGAGTGGTGGAGCAGGCTCGACGGGCCGGATGGCCAACTCCTGCTCCTATTTCTGATGTTCTTATTAAACAGTGGATAAAGCAGATTGAAAGTACATTTGAAATTTGTTAAACTCACCAAGAGCGAACTACAACTCCAAATGTTTTCAGCAGTAACTCTCAGCCCCTGTTTCTCATGTTCTTATTTAACTTGTAGACCAGTCGCCTGGCAGCCACATACTCGTGTTAGCGGTCTGGGATGTGCAAGCTCCAGATGGGGGAGGGGGGGGGGGTGCTGAAGTTCAATGGAGTCCAGGCATGGTACAGAGCTCCCACTTAACTTTATATAGTAGTAAATAGTTATTATAACCTCTCCGTCCAAATCGTGTCATTACTACCACATCACAAACATAACTGTTTGACGGAATTATTACTTGGCTTAAGAAAAATAAAGGTCTTATGATGGCAACCAGACACTATCTATTAAGGTGGCTGTTCAAAGGAGATGGTTTTGATTTTGAACAGTCCTTCCAGAGATTGACAAAAAATATCTCCTTTTTAAAATAAATGTCAGAATGTGCAGTTGTGTATGAGGATGTGGACGGGACGGGATTACACATTGATTTTCTTTGAATTCTTGGTTGTAATGTACACAGTGGACCCTAGATCTTCCATCTCTCTGCTTTTGGAACTGGGGTAGCAACGAAAGAGGTTTACCCCAACAAGTGCCCTGGAGTATCTCCAAAATGGATAACAGGACACCAATCTTCGCAGTCTGGTCAGATTTATCCATCCAATTGACAATTCTGACATCCGCAAGAGAACTCCAGCAGAAAACTGTTCTAATTTTTGGAATGAATTTTCCCAGAGGCCTGCGAATACAGAACATAACCAAAGTGAAACTATAATTTGAACCCAAAACAAATCAAGGGATATTGGATTGGATATTAAATTGTATTCCAATGGTGAGCAAGTCTGAGGGTTTCAGCTGTGCTACTTTGTCTGATGTTAAGGATTTTATAAAACTATCTACTCTTTTATTAATAGTTACCTCCAATTTTAAAAAAACATGAATCATGAAAGCTGATAATCCACCTGACAATTAGCATCGGTATAGGGCAGTAGAACTAGTATTTATGTTCTGCTAACGTGGGACTTGGAGCAAAACAGTGAAAAGCTTTTGGGTTGGGGTTAGATTTAGAGATACATTTAAAATGTGCAACAAAGATATTTTGAAAGCCTGAACTTTTAAAATTATAGTGGGAGATATGAAGAGCAGGTTGAAGGTAAGAATCTAATTGACGGTCTTGATGGATGGATAAAGGCAAGATCAGTCAAGCAAAATGTTGCTATGGATTAAAAAACACACACACACCACCCCACTCAAGGCCTCAGAGGATTTATCCTTCGCTAGTTATCAGGTGGTGGTTTGATGATGGATTACCAAAAGAATAAAGTGACGATGGAGAAATTAAATGCTGGGTTACACACTTCAGATACGTGGCAAGAGGAACGAGACATTCATAAGGAACGGTCAGTCACCTCCTAGATCAAGCGCAGCAAGTCCCTTCCCTCCCGAACGGACAGTCACAAGGTTGTAAAATAGTTTCCAGCCTTCAAAGGTCGAGGGAACGCTACTCTCCAAGGCAACAAGACAAAAGTCTCC
Organism: Narcine bancroftii; assembly: GCF_036971445.1. Classification (NCBI taxonomy): domain Eukaryota; kingdom Metazoa; phylum Chordata; class Chondrichthyes; order Torpediniformes; family Narcinidae; genus Narcine; species Narcine bancroftii. The sequence goes on along the minus strand of NC_091481.1, from coordinate 59,499,568 downwards.
TCCGTGGCTGCCTATTGAGAGTCGGTGAGCGTTCACAGTGGCATGAAGGTGGCCCAATCATTTCCACAATGCCATCCAGTTCGATTCGATGCATCAATACCAACTACTTCCATTTGTGTTGAGACTTTAACATAATGAAAATGTTCTGAGGTACTTCTCTCAAGAGTGTGACTGAACACTTAGCAATCCACTCATTAGGTGGTCCAATGGTGCCACAGGCAAACGTCGATTAGGTCTCCCTTCAGTCTCTGTTCCAAAGTAAACAATCTCAGTCCTTCCAATCTCTCCTCAGAGCTCCTTAACCCCAATCAATATTGTATCGTATATTTAAGTGATACAGCACGGTGACAGGCCCTTCTGGCCTACAAGCCTGCACTGCCCGATTACACCCATGTGTCCAATTACCCTACAAACCATGGTACCTCTTTGAAATGTGGGAGGAAATCCCCGTGGACACAGGGAGAATGCACAGGAAGGACGCGGAAGTGGTGGAGAGGTTGCAGAGAAGATTTACCAGGCCGTTGCCGGGATTGGAAAACATCTTATGAGGCAAGATTAGTAGAGCTGGGACTTTTCTCTTGGAGGAGACTTAATAGAAGTCTACAAGATTCTGAGAGGCATAGACAGGGTGAACAGCCAGCATCTGTTTCCCAGGGCAGGATCAACAAACACCAGGTGATGTCTGTTCAAAGTGAAGGGAGAGAAGTTTAGGGGAGACATCAGGGGTAAGTTTTTTTTAAACTGTGGGAACCTGGAATGCCTTGCCAGGGATGGTGCTGGAGGCTGAAACTTTAGGGTCATTTAAGAGACTCTTAGACAGGCACACAGATGAAAGAAAAAGAGGGTTATAAGGACAGCTTAGCACTTTTTCAAAGGAAAATATGGGTCAGCGCAACATCGAGGGCCGAAGTGTCTGTACGGTGCTATAGTGTTCTATGTACAAACTGTTACTGACAGCGGTGGGTTCAAACCGTTGTAATAATTCCTCATGTTTCCAGAACATCAGCTCAAATTTTACATCTTTAATTCTCTATGAAAATATATTTTTATTTATATATTTAAAACAGTTAATGATTTAGATTTCCAACAGCTTTGGCTTCAAGTGAAACACAACCTTGCAAAGCCACGCCCTGCTGATTGACCTGACAACAAATGGTCTCCATGCCTCACCCCTACTGTAGAGTAGGCATCCCCTGACGGAAGAGGCCCATTTCTGACTCCACTTTTCCTGGTCTGGCCCCACAGTGACCTATCGGGATGATCCCCTGCTGGCTGTTGTTTTTCCACTCATACCTTGACGCAAGGGTCAGGCCCGAAACGTGGGTTACCGTTCACTCCCTAAGTCCGTAGACTTTACCAGCGTGATCCCCCTCACTTGGCCCAGGGAGGATACCGGGGTGATCTTCAATTTCCATCTACTGTGAACGGGTGGCCCTTCCAGCCTTCGAATCCCAGACTGGGTGCTCCACGATGAACAAGGAAAGAATTCATCCTTCTCTGCGTTGGGAGTTATATTTTGAATGGAAATTCCTCAATGTACTTTTGGAGGCTGGTCATCAGAGGCAGTTTTGTCACGTTGTCCCTGCCAAAGTGCCGGATGATGCTCTTTCGGCACAGATGTTGCAGTTTGGGAATGGGGTTCTTCCGCAATGGGGTTGAAAAGATGATCGACTCACCCCCCTCAAACACAAAGGGCTTTCTGTGACTGGTGTCCACACAATATTCCAGCAACTTCACCATGCAATCAAAGTGAGTGTTGTTGAACCAGAAGAGTTCTTTCTTGAAGGGGATCCGCATGCTGACTGGACCCCGGTGGGCTCGGACGCTGAGGCTGAACAGGTGATCAGCTTGGGTGCTATCCCGTACAAGGAAGGTGCCGACAGGCTTTGCCGTCAGCAGAGCATGAGCCTCCTCCACGGAGAGTGGTCCCCAGTACAATCCACCCTCATCCAGGGAGCGCAGGCTGCGCTCCACCATCTCCCGCTCCTGGTTCTGGAACATGCGGAAGTGGGTGGGCGACGTCGGTGGGAGGTGCTGGATTTGACGCGGAGTGGACTGTTGCACATTTGCCAAGGCATCCAGGTGAACTCGCCCTCCGACCATCTCAGACAGACCGCCAGCTCCTGAGAGGTCCCATCTTCAACCTCCGTGGATATACGTCCTGTAGTGGTAGGGGGAGAAGAGGACAGATACGTGAGATCAACCTAGTCAACAGGAGGTGCACTGCTGCAATTTGCTTGCCTGCTAAGAAGAGGCATCAGCTTGCCAATGAAGTGTCTCAAAATCTTGTCAGTGTCTCCCAATGGCAGTGCAGAGCGGAGAGCGAGTGAGTGAACTCTTTCGGGTGAGTTCTTCAACCAATGTCACGCCAAACTTTGGTAGATGTCACAGATGCTACAGTGAAATTTTGAGAGCAAGAAGGGATGTCCTCTCTGGCCCCACCTCCCCGTCCCACATACAAGGACAGGATTCCCATCCTCACCTACCACCCTTGTAGCCTTTGCATCCAATATATCCACCTGCGTCATTTCTGACAACTACTATGTGATATCACCACCAGACCAGACACTCCCCTCCCCATCTTCTGCAGGGACCACTGCCTTGTCCACTCCTCCCTGTAAAGGTTAAAACCTTATGTTTTTACTTTTTAATTAATTTCATGCCTATCCCTTTAAGAAAGATTGTTGTTTGTGGTGTTGCCATAGTTACTATGGTGTCATATGCCATAATATCCATTTAGACTTGGAGTTTGTATCTCATTCCTCGAAAAATAATGACAGGGATGTAAGCTCTCAAAATACTTTTATTTTATCTTATTTCATTTTAATCATTTTAATGTAGGTTTAACTGTTTAAAGAAGAAAATAGTTATCATTACTCAGTATATTTACTCAAATTTTGAAAATATTGATGCAAAGTTAATCAAAATGTTTAATTGTTATTAACAAATTAAAGCTGCAATACAAAGTTTGGTTTATTGGAGCAATAAGAATATCACCGCATAAGTTTCTGTGAAGATGACATGTTTTGAAATTGGGAAATTCGAGAGATTGGAACATGTCTTCCCACCCATCATCCCCTCGGCACCTACCCCAGTGATCACGTGTGCCCTCACTTCCTTATTCACCGCCATTCGAGGCCTCAAACAGTCCTTCCAAGCACTTAACTTCTGAGTGTGCAGGGGTTAGCTACTGCATCCAGTGTTCCTGTTGTGGTCTCTTCTACAATGGGGAGACTGGGCACAGACTGGGAGATTGCTTAGTTGGGCACCTCAGCTCTGTCCGCCACAACAGCAGAGATCTCCCAATTTCCCGCCCCATTCCCTTGCTGACATGTCTGCCCCTGGTCTCCTGTACTGCCAGACTGAGACCGCCCGCAAATTGGACAAACATCACCCTCTGGGCATCCTCCAACTGGATGGCATTGACATTGAGTGCTCCCGCTTCCATTAGCTCCAGCCCCATCTACCTCTATGTCTCCTTTCCCCCGGCTCTGCTTTCACAGGGTAAAACACCCCTCACCCCCTCCCCAATCAATTCTCATCCTTCCTCTCTCCTGTCCTAACCATATCCAAAGTAACACCTTTTATCTGTTGGCCTGTACTCCTCCCTCACTCCTTCTCCCCAGCCTTATAATGCAGGCACCTGCCTGCTTTTAACACACACCTTGGAGGTTGCAAATCTTTACCTCCAATGGACATTGCAAGATCTGCTGAGTTCCTCCAGCATTTCTGTGTTTTAACCACAATCACACCGTCTACAGACTTTTGTGTTTCACGTCGTCTCTGGTATCCTGGACAGTGGCTATCTCTTAACTGAGGCATAAAACCTGATTATGAATGGCGGGATCTCGCTATGTGTAAATTAGCAGCCACATTTGCCACATAATGACAATGTCAAGTGTCCAAACTTTATGGTTGTAAGGCACTCTGGACTTAGTTTTTGCTAAACCTTTGTATAGAACCCATTGTGAAGTACCTCGATCTTCGTATAATGAAATAGCAAAATTGCATTCAATCCTAATCACTCTCCCTTGCTTCCTCAAATATTTGGTTCTCTCATGAACCAATGCTAGTGAGTAACAATTCACTTGCACAACCCAAATACTGTTTGCAATTAAACTTATTCATCATTTTCTGCCTTTCAACCTGCTCAATAGAAAGCTTAATTTCAATAATTTTCTCAGATTGTTTTTCCACATTCCACATCTTTAATAACCTGTCATAAAATGTTCCTCCCAGCCTGCAAATACTCACTTTTAATCTCGTTAACTTTTCAGTCCTCTGTGGCAATGAATCATTGCCTTGTTTGCTTTTGGTAATCTCCTGGAGTAGTTTCCACAACTGGAGTTTTGTATCAAAGTCGAGCCCTCCTTTCTTTGGCAAAACCGAACCATCCACTTTGTGAAGCCGCATTTGAAAGGGCTCTTTCTTTGCAATTGTTTCTTGATATGAGCTTAATCACAGTTTGAAACATGCAACCACTTGTTGGCAAACACTTTATCAGTATCGGAATGATCACAATAAAGGTGTTGCTGACAACAGCGTCCCAATCACTGCTCCATTGAACAGTCTCAAGGGCAGGTCGGCACTGTGGCAGAAGGCTGCACCGTGCAGCTACAGCGACCTGGCCATTGATTCTGACTTCAAGTGCTGCATGTGTGGGGTTTACACGCTCTCCCTGTGACTGTGTGGATTTATCCCAGGGCTCCAGTTTCCTACCACTGTCAATTATCCACTGTAAATTACCCCGGTACAGTTCAAATTCATTCATCATTCTATGGTATCAGTACAGCCCGATGTATTCCAATCCAGGGTGCAAACACACATTCTGACAAAACACACGTAAAATTGATACAGATACGCAGAACCGATGTACATACATGAAAATGAATATTAATAATAAAAAGTGCAGTAAAACCTATTATCCAGAATTCAAGCAATCTGCAAAATGTCAAGGTGGCTGGGATATAAGAAGGTCTATGGCATGCTGGGCTTCGTTAGTCGGGGGATCGAGTTCAAGAGTCGAGAAGTCACATTGCAACTCTACAAACCTCGAGTGAGACTACACTTACCCTATGCCATTGGTACTCTCTGATTAGTAAGGGATTGCTTATGTGAGTGGGAAGGGAAGGTTGAGAATCACTGCTCTAGACCCAATTGTTACTGAAATATTTTGCTTGAGAAAAATTGTCATTGGACCATTTCCTTTGGAGTTCTGAAACCGTGCACATAACGAGTCAATGAGGTATGATTAAAACAGTGGTTTTCAAACTTTTTCTTTGCACCCACAACCCACCTGAAGCAATTCCTTACTAATCACAGAGCACTGATGGCCTAGGGAATGCTTAAAATGGTGAGTGAGTGGAAAAAGGTTGTGTTCACCTCATTATCGGAAGGATGTGGAAGCTACGGAGAGGGTACAGAGGAGATTTACGAGGATGTTGTCTGGATTGGAAAATAAGTCTTATAAGGTGAGGTTAGCATAGCTGGGACTTTTCTCTTTGGAGAAAAGGAGGATGAGAAAGTGACTTAATAGAGGTCTATAAGACTCTGAGAGGCATAAATAGGATGGACAGCCAGTGCCTTTTTCCCATGGCGGGAGTAGCAAGACACCAGAGGGCATCTGTATAAAGTGAAAGGGAGGGAAGTTTAGGAGAGATACCAGAGGTGTTTTTTTTTTTACAGAGAGTTGTGGGGGCCTGAAATGCCTTGCCTTGGGTGGTGGAGGGTGAAACATTAGGGCCATTTAAGATACTCTTAGCCAGGCACATGGATGAAAGAAACACAGAGGGTTAGAGGTAGGGAGGGTTTCATTTATTTTGGTAGGTCGAGGACGAAAGGGCCTTGAGAGGATTCAGAGAAAATTTATTAGAACGATACCAGGAATTAAAGGGTTAGCGTAAGAGGAATGATTGTCGGCTTTTGGACTGTACTCGTTGGAGTATGGGGGTGGGGTGGGGGGACCTCAAAGAGGCATTTCAAATGCTAAAAGGCCTGGATGTGGCAAGGATGTTTCTCATGGTTGGGGATTCTAGGACAAGACGGCATGACTATAGGATAAAAGGGAGTCAATTTAAAACAGACATGCGGAAAAGTTTCATTAGCCAGGTGGTTTTAGAACTCTTTACCACAGATGGCTGTGGAATTGAGGTCGATGGGTGAATTTAAGGCAGAGATTGACAGGCATTTGATTAGTCAGGGCATCCTGATAAAGCTGGGGAGTGGGGCTGAGTGGGAGGATGGATCAGCTCACGATTAGAATGACGGAGCAGACTTGACAGGCCAACTTCTGCTCCGATATCTTGTGAATATGCTTGGGCTTCTATTATACAGAACACTGTGAGCGACTATAAATGACTGAATGAGATTATTCTGTCCACTGGCTCCAAGGCTCCTTCACCCTGGAAATGTGACAGAGCAAGACCCAGATCGAGACTCTCTGGACCAAGGAAAGACCTGGGCTTCCATGCAGAGTATTCGTGGTGGGTGACCTTTTGCAGCACAATGTTCCTTCCCTCAAGGACCCCTTATTTGCACTGAGGTCACAGAATCATAGGAAGTGGCCATTTAGTCCATCTGCTCTGTGCTCATATTAAAGAACATTGAACCTAATCCTGCCTCTGAGCAAAGAATCTGGTGGTATACACCTAGATATTTCTTTAAATGTGGTGAAAGGTTCTGTCCACAAAAGTGCTGGAAAAATTCTGCAGAATCTACCCCCTCCCTCTCATCGTCATTTTCCCACCCAGTCCCACTGCCCGATCTTCTCCCCATTACCTATGATGCCCTGGCTAATCAAGAACCCATCAATCTCTGCCAGTGACGTGGCCTCCACAGCCATCTGTGGCAACGAATTCGACAGATTCACCACCCTCTGGCTAAAGAAATTGCTCCTCGTGCCTGTTCTAAGAGAACGCCCTCTTATCCTTGACTCCCCCACTGTGGGAAACAGCCTTTTCACATTTACTCAGTCTACGCCATGCAACATTCAAAATGTTTCAATGAGATCCGCCTTCATTCTCCTGAATTCCACTGAGGACGGGCCAAAGAGAACATTCCTCATACGATAACCCTTTCCTTCCCAGAATCATCCTTGTGAACCCTCCCTAATGTTAACAAATCTTTTGTAAATGAGGGTCCCAAAACTGCTCACAATAAGGTCTCACCAGTCCCCTATAAAGCCTCAACATCACATCCCTGCTCTTATATTCTATCCCTCTTGAAATGACCGCCAGCATCGCATTTGTCTTCTTCACCACTGAGTCAACCTGCAAGGTTACTACCTTCATGTGGACTCTTGGGTCCCTTTGTATCTGGACATTTTCAATTTTCTCCCCATTTAGAATATGGTCTGCCTGATATTTTCTTCCACCAAAGTCCATGATCGGACACTCTTAGACAATGAAGAAGACAGGGTTGGCATTCTTTTTTTTTTCAATTTTTTATTTTTCACACCATAAATCACATTAGCCATGATATACACTTTTCCTTTTTCACACATATACAGTGACTTTTTCTCCCCCCCCCTCCCTCCTCCCAAGCCACCCCCCCACCCCCCCCCCCTCTCATCCATTTTAGGTATACAATCTAGGTTGCATTAAACCAGTCAGACAATGTTGTCATTCAACAAAAAAACACCAGAAATTCTACTGAGTCCATTCTTTTCTTTCCTTCTCCTTCCATCAACTTAGGTAATGTTTGTCCCCGGTAGGTTTTCGCTATTGTATTTAATGTAAGGCTCCCATACTTGTTCGAATATTTCAATATTATTTCTTAAACTATATGTTATTTTTTCTAATGGAACACATTTATTTATTTCTATATACCATTGTTGTATTTTCAAATTATCTTCCAATTTCCAGGTTGACATAATACATTTTTTTGCTACGGCTATGGCTATCTTGACAAATCTTTTTTGTGCATCCTCCAAATCAATTCCAAATTCTTTGTTTTTTATGTTACTTAGGAGAAAGATCTCTGGATTCTTTGGTATATTGTTTTCTGTTATTTTATTTAATATCTGATTGAGATCATCCCAAAATTTTTCTACTCTCTCACATGTCCAGATTGCATGAATTGTTGTTCCCATTTCTTTTTTACATCGAAAACATCTATCAGATACTGTTGGGTCCCATTTATTTAACTTTTGCGGTGTAATGTATAGTCTGTGTAACCAATTATATTGTATCATACGTAGCCTCGTATTTATTGTATTTCTCATCGTTCCAGAACATAATTTCTCCCATGTTTCCTTTTTTATCTTTATATTTAAATCTTGTTCCCATTTTTGTTTAGTTTTACCATTTGTTTCCTCATTCTCCTTTTCTTGCAGTTTAATATACATATTTGTTATAAATCTTTTGATTATCATTGTATCTGTAATCACATATTCAAGGTTACTTGCCTCTGGCAAACTCAAACTGCTTCCTAATTTATCCTTCAAGTAGGATCTCAATTGGTAATATGCCAGCGCTGTATCTTGAGTTATATTGTATTTATCTTTCATTTGTTCAAAGGATAAGAATCTATTTCCTGAAAAACAATTTTCTATTCTTTTAATCCCTTTTTTTCCCATTCTCTAAAGGAAAGGTTATCTATTGTAAAAGGGAGTAGCTTATTTTGCGTCAGTATTAGTTTTGGTAATTGATAATTTGTTTTATTTCTTTCTACATGAATCTTCTTCCAAATATTGAGGAGATGATATAATACTGGAGAAGTTCTATGTTGTACCAATTTTTCGTCCCATTTGTATAATATGTGTTCAGGTATCTTTTCCCCTATTTTATCTAATTCTAATCTCGTCCAGTCTGGTTTTTCCCTTGTTTGATAAAAATCTGATAGGTATCTTAATTGTGCGGCTCTATAATAATTTTTGAAGTTTGGCAATTGTAAGCCTCCTTGTTTATACCATTCTGTTAATTTATCTAGTGCTATCCTCGGTTTCCCCCCTCTCCATAAAAATTTCCTTATTATTTTCTTTAACTCTTTGAAGAATTTTTCTGTCAGTTGTATTGGCAATGCCTGAAATAAGTATAATATCCTTGGGAAAATGTTCATTTTAATACAGTTTATCCTTCCTATCAGTGTTAGTGGTAGATCTTTCCAATGCTCTAAATCGTCCTGTAATTTTTTCATTAGTGGATTGTAATTGAGTTTATATAATTGGCCTAGATTTTTGTTTATTTGTACACCTAGGTATCTTATTGCCTGCATTTGCCATCTGAATGCAGATTCCTTCTTAAATTTTGAGAAATCCGCATTATTCATAGGCATTGCTTCACTTTTATTTACGTTTATCTTGTAACCCGACACTTCTCCATATTCCTTCAATTTCTTATATAATTCTTTTATTGATAGTTCTGGTTCTGTTAAGTACACTATAACATCATCCGCAAATAGACTGATTTTATATTCCCTGTCTTTTATTTTTATTCCTTTTATATTATTATCTATTCTTATCAATTCTGCTAGTGGTTCTATAGCTAGCGCAAACAATAAAGGTGATAGTGAGCATCCCTGCCGCGTTGACCTGCTTAAGTTAAATTGCTTTGATACATGTCCATTTACTGTCACTTTCGCTAACGGTCCCTTATATAATGCTTTAATCCAATTAATATACTTCTCCGGTAAACTGAATTTTTGCAATACTTTGAACAAATAATTCCATTCTACTCTGTCGAAGGCCTTCTCTGCGTCTAAAGCAACTGCTACTGTAGGTGCTTTATTTCCTTCTACTGCATGAATTAAGTTAATAAATTTACAAATATTGTCTGTTGTGCGTCTTTTTTTGATAAATCCAGTTTGGTCTAGATTTACCATTTTCGGTACCTGCTCTGCTAATCTGTTTGCTAATAGTTTAGCTATTATCTTATAATCTGTGTTTAGCAAAGATATTGGTCTATATGACGCTGGTGAGAGTGGATCTTTCCCTTGTTTTAGTATTACTGTAATTATTGCTGTTTTACATGAATCTGGTAAGTTTTGTGCCTCATCAATCTGGTTGATTACATCCAGGAGGGGCGGTATTAATAAGTCTTTAAATGTTTTGTAGAATTCTATTGGAAATCCATCCTCTCCTGGTGTCTTATTATTTGGTAATTTTTAAATTATCTCTTTTATTTCTACTGTTCCAAATGGTTCTGTTAATTTATTTTGTTCCTCTATTTGTAGTTTTGGTAGTTCAATTTTAGTCAAAAATTCATCTATTTTCCCTTCTTTCCCTTCGTTATCAGTTCGGTATAATTGTTCATAGAATTCTCTAAAGTTTTCCTTAATTTCTTTTGGATTATATGTAATTTGTTTGTCTTTTTTCCTTGATGCCAATACCATTTTCTTAGCTTGCTCTGTCTTAAGCTGCCATGCTAGGATTTTGTGCGTTTTTTCACCTAGTTCATAATATTTCTGTTTTGTCTTCATTATATTCTTCTCTACCTTATATGTTTGTAATGTTTCATATTTTATTTTTTTATCCGCCAATTCTCTTCTTTTAGTTGTATCTTCCTTCATTGCTAATTTTTTTTCTATGTTTACTATTACCCTTTCCAACTGCTCTGTTTCCTGATTATAGTCCTTCTTCATCTTGGTTACATAACTTATTATTTGCCCTCTAATGAATGCTTTCATTGCGTCCCATAGTATAAACTTATCTTCTACTGATTCCGTATTTACTTCAAAATACATTTTTAATTGTTTTTCAATAAATTCTCTAAAATCCTGTCTTTTAAGTAGCATGGGGTTTAATCTCCATCTATACATTCTTGGAGGGATGTCCTCTAGCTTTACTGTCAATATTAAGGGTGAATGGTCCGATAGCATTCTCGCTTTATATTCTGTTTTTCTTACTCTATCCTGCATACTAGCTGATAACAAAAATAGGTCTATTCTTGAGTATGTTTTATGTCTAGCCGAGTAGTATGAGTATTCCTTTTCTTTTGGGTTTTGTTTCCTCTATATATCCAAAAGTTTCATTTCTTGCATTGATTTAATTATAAATTTGGTTGCTTTGTTCTTCCTGTTAATTTTTTTCCCCGTTTTATCCATATTTGGATCCAAATTCAGGTTGAAATCCCCTCCTATTAGTATGTTCCCTTGCGTATTAGCTACCTTCAAAAAGATATCTTGCATAAACTTTTGATCTTCTTCGTTAGGTGAATATATATTAAGTAGATTCCCAAACTCCGAATATATCTGACATTTTATCATAACATATCTCCCTGCTGGATCTATTATTTCCTCTTCTATTTTACATGGCACATTTTTACTAATTAATATAGCCACTCCTCTTGCTTTTGAATTATACGATGCTGCTGTTACATGTCCTACCCAATCTCTCTTTAATTTCTTGTGCTCCAATTCAGTTAAGTATGTTTCTTGGACAAATGCTATATCAATTTTTTCCTTTTTCAGTAAATTTAGTAGTTTCTTCCTTTTAATTTGGTTATGTATTCCATTAATATTTAAAGTCATATAGTTCAGCGTAGCCATTTTATATTTTGTTTATCTTCTCTTTCCGTTTTTCCATCATTACCTTTCCTCCTTTTCCATTTCTGTTTTCTTATTTTCAACTCTTTATAAGACAACATTCCTACAACATCCAACATTTTCCTTATTCTCCTATTTATATCTTCTTTATCCCCAATCTCCCCTTCCCCTCCTGAGTTGTCCTTTATCCCTTGTCGGACAACCACATCTCCCCTCTCCATTTGGATTTGCGAATCCACTCGCAAGCGTCAACTCATTTTGCAGTGACCGCTATTTCCCCCCACCCAGCACCCCCAGAAAAGATTTCACTTTTCATATGTCACAAAGGTCACTCTTTTAATTCCCTCCTTATTCTCTCTATTCCATTACCTTCCCTTATTAATTCTTGTCTATACTATCTATATTTTCCTCTAAGTACAGATACATTCACGTATGCACATTGTCTCTATTCACTCTTATACCTCTTTACCCGCATACATATCAATCGTGATCATTTTTACTCTCATTACCCGTCTTCATCCCTCAGTCTATTTTTGTCTTTACCCACATACATATCAATCGTGATCATTTTTACTCTCATTACCCGTCTTCATCCCTCAGTCTATTTTTGTAATTGTTCTGCAAATTTTCGTGCTTCTTCTGGATCCGAGAATAGTCTGTTTTGTTGTCCTGGAATAAATATTTTCAATACCGCTGGATGCTTTAGTATAAATTTATACCCTTTCTTCCATAAAATCGCCTTTGCTGTATTGAACTCTTTTCTCTTCTTTAGGAGTTCAAAATTTATATCTGGATAAATGAAGATTTTTTGCCCTTTATACTCCAGTGGTTTGTTGCCCTCTCTTACTTTTTCCATTGTTTTCTCCAGTACCTTTTCTCTTGTAGTATATCTTAGGAATTTTACTAAAATAGATCTTGGTTTTTGTTGTGGTTGTGGTTTAGAGGCCAATGCTCTATGTGCCCTTTCTATTTCCATTTCTTGCTGTAGTTCTGGACATCCTAGGGTCTTAGGGATCCAATCTTTTATAAACTCCCTCATATTCTTGCCTTCTTCATCTTCCTTAAGGCCCACTATCTTTATGTTATTTCTTCTGTTATAATTTTCCATTATATCTATTTTTTGAGCTAGTAGTTCTTGTGTCTCTTTAGTTTTTTTATTAGATTCCTCCAATTTCTTTTTTAAGTCTTCTACCTCCATTTCTGCTGCTACTGCCCGCTCTTCCATCTTGTCCATTTTCTTTCCCATTTCTGTTAAGGTCATCTCTATTTTATTCACTTTCTCTTCTGTGTTGTTTATTCTTCTTCTTAAATCATTAAATTCCTGCGTTTGCCATTCTTTAAATGACTCCATGTATCCTCTAACAAGAGCAAGTATATCCTTTACCTTGCCTTTCCCTTCTTCTATTTCACTGTACTCTTCCTCTTCTTCTTCCTCTGGGTTGGCCATCTGTTGTTTCTTTATTGCCCTTTTCTTCTCTTCTTTCTTGTTTTCATTGTCTTCTGTGGTCTCTTCTTGCTGCAGGTGTTCTGCAGCTGTCGTTGCCGGCTGTGGAGATCGACTCCCCAGCTGGTCCCCCCTCCCGTCGGTGTGTTTTTTTTCATGCGCATCGCGCATGCGCGAGGAGTCACGCATGCGCGGTTGCGCACTTTTACTCGGCTCTGCGAGGCATTTTTGTAGTCCTATTTCTATCGACCTGAGGAAGCGGGCTTCTCTCTCCACAGCGGGCCTCTTCGGACAGGTAAGGCCTTCTCCTTCTTCCTCCGTTGTCTTCTCTTCCTCTCTTCTTACCGTTGATTTTGATTTTTCTTTTTTTGTCGCCATCTTCTTTCCACCTTTATACTCACTTTTCTTTAACTTTTATTTCTGTGCCTTTGTATTTTCTCTTGTTTTTCCCGACTTTTCTGGAGAGGGCTGGAGTTCACCGTCCGGCCACTACTCCATCACGTGACTCTCCCATCAGGGTTGGCATTCTTGAAAGCTTTTCCCAATACCCTGCTAAGACGCCTTGATTTACGGATAGAAATAGTTTAAAGGGATAAGGGGACAAATCAGGCTGGTTCAAATGGGCACCTTAGTTTTCACGAACAGGTTGGGTCGAAGGGCCTCTTTCCATGCTGTGACTCTATAAATTTTTTAATTTGTATTTTAAATTTAGTCATATATACAGCACGGTAACAAGCCTTTCGGCCTATGACCCCAATTGACTTACAGAAGTGGGAGGAAACCAGCACACCAGGAGGAAACCCATTCAGTTATGGAGAGAAAGTACAAACTCCTCGCAGACAGTGCTGTAACTAAGTTGTGGTAACCGGGCCTATATTATTTGTATAATGTGTATATGCACGCAGGTTCTCAGCAATGATGAAGGGTAAAGAGAGAGACAGGGACATTTAATGCTGTCAAAGACTAGGCAGGTGGCGACTTAATCTAGATAGGGTTGTACCAAGTTGGGAATTTTCTTATGTACAAATGGGCGGACACTCCTGCATGAGGACTTAGATCCAGAGCACTGAATCGGAACTGGGGCCCACAAATTGTATAACAGAATGCTGGCATATGGTTAAATTATGGAACAAGTAAACCAGTGGATTAACATTACTGAATTCGCGATGACCTTTAATTGAAAACAATCTGGATTTAAAGTTGGGGGAGAAAAAAAAACAGGCAGCTCATGGAAAATCTAATCTGGTAAATTTCCTGCCACTGCAGTGTTCTTTTTAGAAGGATCTTCAAACAACTAAATAAAAGCTCAGGCAGTGGACAAGATGAGGAGTTTTATGTTTTTCAGACCAGCACAGAGCTTGTCATTGTTAAGTGCATATTTTTAAACTCTTAGGTTTTGGCTGGACTGGAGAGATAACATTATCCTTAAGGCATTTAACATGTGTCTAATCTTATCACATTTTCTGTCTGTTTAACAAGAATGGTCCCATCCTGACAGTGAAACTTTTCCAATGCCCAAGTGCTGCAGTTGTGCAAATCATTCAGCTTGCACATTTGCTTCTCAGGCCCCTTAGATTCCATAGAAATAAAGCTCTCATGCCCCGTCTGCCTTTCGTGTTGCAAAGTTGTCTCTTTAGACCGAAATCATCTTCTTAATGTTATCACGGGTTACGGAGCCAAGAGCATCTCAGAAACACCCAATTCGGCAGGGCATTTCTTGGTTTAAAAATTTAGATATATGGCGGGCCATTTTGGCCCACAAATCAGTGCCGCCCCATTTACACCCAATTGACGTTTTTGAAGGGTGGGAGGAAACTGGAGCCCCCAGAGAAAACCCACGCAGACACGGGGAGAATGTACAAACTCCTTAAATAGCGTGGGATTCGAGCCCCGATCCCAATCGCTGGTGCTGTAAAGGCTTTGCACTAACCGCTACGCCAACTGTGCAGCCTGAGTTCACTGATTGACTACACTAGTGAAAGATGTCGCCCTTTGGATGAATTATTAATTGACCTCATCAATCTCCATACACCATTATCAGAAGTTCAGTGGGCCTGGCAAGATTTACTCCACAATAGTCATCTCAAACAGATTGTCTGGAATTTAATTTAATTGTCATTTGTACGTCTGTTGAGCACAAATTAGATGCCATATGATGGTCGTCTATATATTTCAAAATGGCTGGCTGTAAATTACTTTAGAACAAACTGAATTCATGAAAGCTGTGATAAGTACAAGGGCCCAAAATGGCAGCACCTTTGATTAGCAGCGGATGCGGGGGGTGGCAGACTCCGAGGAAGTGGAGGACTGGTGCAGGGCACCAGGAAGTGGAGAGACCACTACCCCCATTTGAGAAGGCAATGCAGATGAGATGACCCATGGGAGAGTGACCATGGCGGCGAACCAGTGAGATGCCTTGAGGCTGAAGGACTCTGAGGCTGGGGCAGCACGGTTGGCGTTGGGGGTGGTGCCTTTACAGCACCAGCGATTGGGACTGGAGTTCAAATCCAGTGCTGTCTGTAAGGAGTTTGCACATTCTCTCCGTCTCTATGTGAGTTTTCCTTGCGGTTTCCTTCCATCCTTCAAAACGTAGGTTAATTGGCAACACAGACCCATGGGGCAGAATGGCCCGTAGGTCTAAATTAAAAATTTTTAAGGCAGTGGGTTATTAGTGACTCTTTTGTTTCTCTTTCTCTGGCTGCAAGGGGTGCTTGGCAATTTTTAATGATGGCAAATCTTTGTCTGCCTTACAAAAGACCAAAGGAAATCCTGTGTAACATCACATTTTCTGTTTTAATACAATAAAATAATCATGAAAAGGTGTCTGCAGACACCATGGAGAAACTCAGCAGGTCAAACTGTGTCCTTTATAGAGCAGAGATAAAGATACATAAACCAATGTTTCAGATGTGAGCTCTTCATTGTGTTTTGTAATTAAGTACAAGGCTTTTTCTTTTAAAAGCATTCCTCTTAATGCCACGCTCACCTCCACTACAAGGTCTCCAGTTCTCATTCAAACTATTTCAGACCGCCTTGAACAAGTTTATAAGTTTGGGGTCAAACTTAAAAAAAAAATCAAGGCAATTTATTGCTGATGCAATCCTGCTGGAACCTGTTTGTGCTTTTTTGCTCGTATAATGTTCTTAAATTGACTGTAAGAGCCACTTCAGGGAATTCCTGCCTTACAGCAGGCAAAAGCAATGTCATATGACAATAAATTGAATCTTGAACATCTCCCCATTTAATGGTTATCTATTAATTTCACTGGACCACGAAGATTATGCTTCCTGAACACTTTTGAGTGCATTTTAAGGACTTTGGGGCTGCTGGTCACGAAAATTGCCTTAAAGATTTTCTATCACGTATTGTATATGTTGAACGTTTAATGGGTTTGGAGGGGGGTGGGGAGGAGGGAGGGAAGGTAGGGGGGAAAAAAGAGGAGAAAATGCCACTGTGTATATTCAAGAGGAAAATGTTTGTGTGTATTTTGATTGATATGGTTCATAGTGTGAAAAATAAATTAAAAATAAAATTTAAAAAATAATAAATAAATTTTCTATCCCATTCCGGTATTTTAGACATAGTCTATTTTTGTGATTTCCTGTCATATTTTAAGTCTACCTCAAACGTTCAAAACCACGAAGTCCAACATACCATTGAAAATTCATTTTCTGCAGTTGGACTTGGACTTCTTCCCGGCTGACGTCAGTGACGAACACGGTGAAAGGTTTCACCAGGACATTGCAAACATGGAAAAGCAGCATCAGGAAAACCGGAATCCATCAATGCCGGCCGACTATTGTTGGGCATCGACCCGAGGGGCATCAGATGCTGAGAACAAACGAAAAAGGGCGGAAAAACATTTTGAGGTCAGTTGAATGAACGCAATATGCCAACATTAAGCACGTTCAATTCAATAAAAGTTCATTCAATGTTTCTCCAACTTCCTACGTGATACATCAAATCTGAAATGACCTTTGTGTTCAGTTTGAAGTTGTCGATCGTAATCCCCAATTTTTGTTCATGAAGCAAATCTTTTGAAAACATTTGTTGCCCCAGTGTTTTTTGAAAATGTTTTTGAACATTTCTTATAAATGTTGTGGTTTTGTGTCATCTCTGCAAAGATACTTCAGTGACTGTAAAACACTTCAGATTGTTTAGCAATCGTGGGTGACAATGCCAGTGCACGTTTTTTACTGAGGAGTTTGAATAAAGGCCCAGAATTTCTATATAACACAGAAAACTTGGCCTAATCAATTGCGTACTCAGGAACCACCCACCTTTATCCTCCACAGACCCCCGTCAGAATTTCTGCTGTAAAGCTGGTTCTAACCTGATGCATGTAAACATAGGTTCAGTCCAGTGTTTTGACAGACAGTTAAACCAAGGCCCCAGGCTTAACAAAGTTGTCAAACAGCTTCAATATTTTTGAATGTGCCTGCCATTCATAAACTTTCAAGTGCCATTTAAAAAATTAATGCCGTTATCGAATGTGGTCAGCACGATGCTGTTATAGGTGCCAGCAACTGGGGCTCGAATCCGATGCTTCCCTGTTCTCCCCATATCTGCGTGGGTTTCCATCGGGTGCTCCGGTTTCCTCCCACCCTTCGAAACTTACCCCAGTTGGAGGCTAATTTGGGCATCACTGGCCAGTGTGTACTTAAATGGCTGGAGTCGGCTTCTAGTGTGCTGTCAATAACTTTTTTGTATTTAATTATCTTTGCATTTTAATTAATGAGCAGATTCTTTTTAAGCCTGCAGACGACTTGAAACTTGCCCCCCTCAAACGTTATGGAGGGCACTGTATGGACTCTTAAACAGGGATTGCAAACTCCCTTATAGGTACAGTGGGAAATACAGCCACTTCCATGCTGACCTGCAAACATTCTTGAGGCCAGAACTTCAAAGCTCTGGAATTACAAGCACCAGCAAGATTTGATCTCATGGACATAAAACTACATTTAAGTTTGAATAATCAATTTCTTGCAACACATGGAGTACAAACCAAGTTTACTTTTTCATCTGAAGAAAGATTACGGAGACGATAAAATACTTTAGTCAAGTGACGCTGGGTATATAAATTGACACTCTATGGAACCCTTTGGGATTGTGTTTATTTGGCATTTAAGAAAATGAATGGAGAGAATCGTTGGCCGGGCATTGTGATAACTGGGAGGGGGGGTGGGGGGAGTGTAAACTCGATATGAGTGGTCCTTTTGACCCTTAAAGTTTGGAATTTACCAGGCGTAAGTGCCAAGAAACTGGCTGACACGGTAGGGTGAACGATGACGCTTTTTACAGCACCAGGGACCTACGTTCCAATCCAGTTTTGTCTATAAGGAGTTTGCACGTTCTCCCCATGACACCACCCACCCTGGTATGTTTTCGAGGGTGAGAAGAGAACGTACCAACTCCTCACAGACAGCGGAGGATTTGAACCCGGGACACTGGCGCTGTAATAGAGGCGCACTAACCGTGTCACCTCACTTTCTAGTTCAGCTTGGGAGCACGTTTTAAGCTCCTACTGGTTAATTTTTTTTTTTTAAAGCAACAAGGTATCGACTTTTCAGTTTCCTCGGCTACATTAGCTCCACTAAATCGCAATAGTAACAGGGTGGACTGATTGATTAAGTGTGCGGGCAGCAAATCAAGTTCTGATCAAGATGGTGATTTTAGAAGAATATTTTTGCAGGATAAAGGTCAGCTTTAATTCCATTTCTTTTAACGAGGTTGTTTAATGCATCACTCTGCTGATGTCGAAGTCAAACATGAACAGGAACTTGAGCAAACCCAATTTGCAATCTGGTAACTAACAGAACTACTTTCAGTGTCAAATCTGCTTCCCAGCAGATTGCAGAGTAAAACACAAAACTGTAGACACCGTGAATGAAGTAAAAACACAACGCTGGAGAAACTCAGCAGGTCAAACAGTGTTCTTTCTACAGCAAAGATAAAGTAAGGCAGTGTCTTTGGTTCTACAGCAAAGATAAAGATACATCACTAATGTTTCAGGCTTCATTAATGTATGAGTAAAATGTAGGCAGGTGTCTGAACAAAATGATGCTGGGAGGAAGAGGGGCAGGAGCTAATAGGTGGATAAGGAAGGGAGGAGAAAAAAGGGGTTGTGGGTTGGCTCTGTGAATGGAAAGAGTAGTGGGTGGAGAGATAGAGGGAAGAAGGCAGGTGGATGGGGAAGGGAGGGGAAAAAAGGCCAGCAGAAACCAGAGAAGTTGATGTTAATGCCATCCGGTTGGAGAGTGCCATCTTGTACCTCATGGCTTCCAGTTCCAATAAACTAAGTTCTCTCCAAGCCCGAAACAATGGTGATGTATTTTTATCTCTGCTCTCTACAGTACACTGCTCGACCTGCTGAGTTTCTCCTGCATTGTGTTTTTACTTCAATCGCGGTGTCCGCAGAGTTTCATGTTTTACTCTGCAATCTGCCAGGAAGCAGATTTGACGCTGAATGAAGTTCTGTTAGTCACAAAGCTTCATTGGTTTTCAGTTAGTGAAGCTGTGCTTGAATACTGGAAACCATCCTCCGGAATGAATTACTCTAAGAAAACCTTCATCCAGTGATCACACACATGCCTGATTTTTGACCGATTCCTGCACACGCTTTATCCCCCATCCCCTCCCCCCATCACCTTGCCACTGAGACAAACGGGTCTAATCGGTTACTGTTTTGAAAGCCACAAGCATCGTGTCCATTTATTCTCAAGAGGGAGCTTCATCAGTTGTTTTTATTAGTATTAGTAATGCCATCTGCAAGTTTGCCGATGACACCACAGTTACAAAATGGCAATGAGGAAACGCACAGATCAGTTCATTGAACGGTGCAACGACAACAACCTCAATGTCAGCAAATCCAAGAAGATGATTGTGGACTTCAGGAGGAGGTATGGGGAACACGACCCCGGTCCTCATCGAGGGCTCAGTAGTGGAGAGGGTCAAGAACCTCAAATTCCTGGGTGTCAACATCTCAGAGGATCTGTCCCGGAGCCTCCACGTTGATGCAATCACGAAGAAGGCCCGACAGCGGCTGTACTTTGTGAGGTGCCTGAGGAGATTTGGTAGGTCACTGAAAACTCTCAGAAGCTTCTGCAGGTGTACCGTGGAGAGCATTCTGGCTGGTTGCATCACTGCCTGGTATTGGAGGCGCCAGCTCTCAGGATGAACAAATTCCACAGGGTTGTTAACTCAACCTGCGACATCACACGACTTCACTCCATCGAGGACATCTACATGAGACAGTGTCTTAAAAAAGCAGCCTCCATTCTCAAAGACACCCACCCCCCAGGCTACTCTGCTACCATCGGGGAAAAGGTACAGGAGCCTAAAGACGAGCACTCAGAGGCACAAGGACAGCTTCTTCCCCATTGCCATCAGATTCCTGAGTAATCAATGAACCAAAGATACTGCCTTACTTTTCGGGCATTATAATTGTTTTTTTTTTATCGTAATGTTGCAAGATGGTTATAAAATGAATGTTTGCTCTATGACATTACTGCAAAACACCAGATTTCATGACTTGTGCATGGCAATAAATCCTGAAGCGCTTGGATACAAAAGGGACATTGAAAATATAGATAGAAGATCGGTTGGGTAACAGTCAACAGATTCCCAGTCAACGGGAAAAAAGCAGAATACTGGGATTCCCCAGAGATATTGGAGCTAATGCTTTTTTTTTAGCTTCTCTATAAATGGTAGTGTCCAAGCCACTATTTCTAAATTTGTGAACGACACGAATCTCAGCAGTACCAGATCCGTGAAGAGGATTCCGATGCACTACGGCCAATATAAAGAGGGTGGTAGAGTGGGCAGATGGCATTAAGGCACAGAAACACAAGGGGTGCATTTTAGTGGGAAGAATGAGGTGAGATGTGGCCAGGTTGTTTCCCATGCTAGGGGAGTCTAGGACAAGAGGGCTCAACTTTAGGATAAAAGGGTATCAATTTAAAACAGAGCTGCGGAAACATTTGTTTAGCCAGAGTCTATGGAACTTTTTCCCACAGGTGAGTATGGAAGCGGCGAGATCAATGTCAGCAAATCCAAGAAGATGATTGTGGACTTCAGGAGGAGGTATGGGGAACACGACCCCGGTCCTCATTGAGGGTGTATTTAAGGCAGAGATTGACAGGTATTTAATCGGTCAGAGCATCAAGGGTGATGGGGAGAAGGGCGGGGTGCAGAGCTGAGTGGGAGGATGGATCAGCTCGTGATCAGAATGGCTTCGATGTCTTGTGAGTAAGTATTTCAGAAATACCTTTTTGAAAGGGGTACAGGAACAGAGGAATTGGTTGTTGAAGCCAGTGAGGCAGGTCGAGACAGTGGATGTACACAAATTATCGTACAGGTCG
Organism: Narcine bancroftii; assembly: GCF_036971445.1. Lineage (NCBI taxonomy): Eukaryota > Metazoa > Chordata > Chondrichthyes > Torpediniformes > Narcinidae > Narcine > Narcine bancroftii. Next base: position 59,478,283 of record NC_091481.1, on the reverse strand, counting down.
AGTACCCCATTTCCAAAGTTCCAAAAAGATCCAAAAACCAAACTTGTTTTTAGTGCTGACTTGCCCACATGGGGCTCTGATGCTCTGTTGGCACCGGTTTGATTACAGTAACAGTTTTTTTAAAAACCCGAAATCTTTGCTTCTGGCCGGGAAGATGCCAAACGGAGCTGGGTTCAAGTCTGCAGCATCGGCTGCAGCCGGACGAGGAGTGACACCATTTGCAGCATCGGGTGCAGTGCAGTCCTCATCAAAGAAGTCGCCTTGGGCTCCAGGGCAGGAGGGGGGGGGGGGGGGGACCTCGGGCTCCAAACAGGATTGGAGACTGTAGTGGCAATGGGGAGGTGTTGGGTACCTGCGGACCCAGGTGTTGGTATGTATTAAGACATGACTTAACCGCTGGTACAGGTATTCTGCTAATGCTACTGTGCTCGTTTGAGTATTTTCTCATCCTACTTCCCAGTCCAGATTTCTAAGACTGACCTTTGGGAATTGACTTTCCAGAATTATGCCTAAACTGCAATAGTCTGGGTAATCCACACACACACACATATATTTGCACATCGATGGAGTTAAATTTATATTTAAGTAAGTTGTTATATTATTAGTGATTATTAATACAAATTTCTTTGGCTTGGCTTCGCGGACGAAGATTTATGGAGGGGGTAAAAAGTCCACGTCAGCTGCAGGCTCGTTTGTGGCTGACAAGTCCGATGCGGGACAGGCAGACACGATTGCAGCGGTTGCAGGGGAAAATTGGTTGGTTGGGGTTGGGTGTTGGGTTTTTCCTCCTTTGCCTTTTGTCAGTGAGGTGGGCTCTGCGGTCTTCTTCAAAGGAGGTTGCTGCCTGCCAAACTGTGAGGCGCCAAGATGCACGGTTTGAGGCGAGATCAGCCCACTGGCGGTGGTCAATGTGGCAGGCACCAAGAGATTTCTTTAGGCAGTCCTTGTACCTTTTCTTTGGTGCACCTCTGTCACGGTGGCCAGTGGAGAGCTCGCCATATAACACGATCTTGGGAAGGCGATGGTCCTCCATTCTGGAGACGTGACCCATCCAGCGCAGCTGGATCTTCAGCAGCGTGGACTCGATGCTGTCGACCTCTGCCATCTCGAGTACTTCGACGTTAGGGATGTAAGCGCTCCAATGGATGTTGAGGATGGAGCGGAGACAACGCTGGTGGAAGCGTTCTAGGAGCCATAGGTGGTGCCGGTAGAGGACCCATGATTCGGAGCCGAACAGGAGTGTGGGTATGACAACGGCTCTGTATACGCTTATCTTTGTGAGGTTTTTCAGTTGGTTGTTTTTCCAGACTCTTTTGTGTAGTCTTCCAAAGGCGCTATTTGCCTTGGCGAGTCTGTTGTCTATCTCATTGTCGATCCTTGCATCTGATGAAATGGTGCAGCCGAGATAGGTAAACTGGTTGACCGTTTTGAGTTTTGTGTGCCCGATGGAGATGTGGGGGGGCTGGTAATCATGGTGGGGAGCTGGCTGATGGAGGACCTCAGTTTTCTTCAGGCTGACTTCCAGGCCAAACATTTTGGCAGTTTCCGCAAAGCAGGACGTCAAGCGCTGAAGAGCTGGCTCTGAATGGGCAACTAAAGCGGCATCGTCTGCAAAGAGTAGTTCACGGACAAGTTTCTCTTGTGTCTTGGTGTGAGCTTGCAGGCGCCTCAGATTGAAGAGACTGCCATCCGTGCGGTACCGGATGTAAACAGCGTCTTCATTGTTGGGGTCTTTCATGGCTTGGTTCAGCATCATGCTGAAGAAGATTGAAAAGAGGGTTGTTTTAAAAATAACATTGTCTTGCTGAATTTCTATAGCTGCAACGGCATTTCCTCGTCTCACAATTCGCAAGAAATTGCAGGGTCAGCACCTCAGCCAGGCCATCACACAAACCACCCTCCCTTCTATCGACCCAGTCTATACCTCAGGAAAGCTGCCCTTATTGGAAAGGCCACGTCACATCCCAGTCTCACTCTTCTCTCCCCTTCCATCGGGCAGAAAATTCATGAAGACACCAAGCTCCAGATTCAAGGACAGTTTCTTTCCTGCTTTCATCAGACCTTTGAAGCGACCACATTTTTCCACAGACTGGTGATTCTCAACCTTCCCCATCCCCCCACATAAGTAATTCCTTACTAACTACAGAGCACCAATGGCATAGGGCATCATAGGCGCTATGTGGTTAATGAGGGATTACTTAAGGTGCGGAGGTAATGGTTGAGAGCCATTGCAATAAGCAATTCTATTCATACTTTAGGAAGGACATGACTGCATTGGAGAGTGCTCGCCAGGATGTTACCTGGTTGGGGGGGTGGGGCTTTAGTTACCCGTGGCATCCTATGACACAGGTGCTCTGCAATTAGTAAGGGATTACTTAAGGTGGTACGCGATTAGAAATAAAAAGGTTGAGAGCTACCGACATAGCTAATTTCTCCTCCCACGGCAAGGGTATCAAAATGATGAGGGCATGGGTTGAAGTTGAGAGGAAGGACTTAAAAACCTGAGTGCAATTTGTTTTAAAAAAAAGATGATTGCAAACGGTGGTTTCAGAATTAAATGCCATCTCTATGTTTAATAAACATTTTGACTGACACAGTAAATAGGCAAGATCTATTCTAGAGGATAGTGAGCAAATGAGCGTAGATGGGAGAAAGGCCAGAACAGACATGGGAGGGAGCCCGAAGGGTATACATCCTCGCTCCACATCTCTACCGCTGACAGTGACACACTTCCCCCAGACATGACAACTATCCACTGGGTTTTTCCAGTCCTCAATGATTAGCTTCTTCAACTGCCAGGTGAGTTCATTTCCACAGTTGCCATGGTGAAGCTTAAACTTGGGCCTCTGTACTCAGAGTTCAGTAACTTAGTTGTGACACTGTAACACACATACACTCACACACTCTCAAGCACCTTCTTACTCACTCATACACTCACACTCACTCACACCAACTCACACGCACTCACACCAACTCACACGCACTCCCAGTAGCAAAAAAATACATGCAAGAGCCTGTTTCAGTTCTTTATCCTGGTCATTGATGCGATTCCTCATCGAGCTCTGCAGGTTGTACAGAGGAAGAATGTAACGGCCTCCCCGTCGCTTCTTTCCCTTCCACCTACCTCCCTGTATCCACCCATTGCCTCTTACCTGTTAGATTGTACACCTCCTCCATCCACACCATCTCGTTCTGGCGTTGGCCTGGGTTTTTTTTTGACATTCCCAATAAAGTGCTCAGGACTGAAAACGTCAACTGCCCTTTTGCTTCTGACAGAAGCTGCGTGGCCCACTGAGTCTCCCCTGCACTTTTCTACACTGCAGTAGATGCCAACAAGGGCCATGCAGCAATAAACAGGTACATTACTAAGTAACCCAACAATTTACAAACTGTTCACAAAGGAAGTTTCTCTTAGGATCCTAGAGTTCTAATTTTTTTTTAATTTAAAGTTTTTCTTTCAGCCAACGAGCCAGTGCCGCCAAAATACATCAATTCACCTACACCCCGGGTACTTTTTGAAGGAAAACCCAAGGAGACACAGGGAGAAGGTACAAACTCCTTGATAGGCTCTTTCAATGACCATGAAGTCGAGAGCAGGGGAATGATAGGCTTTAATAAACACAAGACTTTGGCTAGCCCAGATTCAGGTAAAGGAATCCCCGGGTGGGGGTGGGGGGGGGTTGGGAGTCGACCTTTAAGGCCAGCTCATAAGGGGAGGAGACATAGGAGATGAGTCACTGGAGGGCGGACCAGCCTCATACATATAGCAGCACACAGGTAAGGAATAATGTACAAAGGAGAAAATATACCACTACACTCCTTACAGACAGCGCGGGACTCGAACCCAGGTCCTGATCGCTGGTGCTTAAAGACACTGCGCTGACCACTGCCTGCCCACTCACCCCCCATCCTTCTTTCTCTCTTCTCCAGATTAAGAGGAACAGGACAGTTTACTTCCTCCCATTCACTTACGAGGCAAGTGTCCAGTTCTGAAAACTGAAACACATGGAAGATGTGCTAAATTTGCATCAATCTTAGTTAGACATGCTTGAAATTCTTTGAGCAGTTCTGGCCGTGCAAGGGAGCAAGAAGGATTTTCTAGAATGGTGCAAAACATGAACATCTGCAGATGCTGTGATTGAAGTAAAAACACGATGCTGGAGAATCTCAGTAGGTCAAACAGTGTCCTTTATAGAGCAAAGGGGAAAATACAGAGCCTATGTTTCGGCTTGAGCCCCTCATCAAGGTATGGACAAAATGTAGGCAGGCACCAAGACACAATGGTGGGGGCTGAGGGACAGGGGGAGGAGCACAGACCCACAGGCTGGAGGTGATAGGTGGATAAGGGAGGGAGGGCACAGCAGCAAACATGGGGGAGGGGGGATGGCTCTGTGGATGGAGAGGAAAGAGGGTGGACAGCTGGAGGAAAGAAGACCGAGGGAATGGGGAGGATGGGAGAACGGTGAGGGGGCTAGCAGAAACCAGAGAAACCAACATTAATGCCGTCCGGCTGGAAAATGCCCAGACGGAAAATTTGTTTGACAGTACATGAGAGCGTGGGGCGCAGAGTGGAAACGGGCTGGCCACTGGGAAATCCCTGACACCGACGCGGATGGAGCAAAGGTGCTCAGAGAAGCGATCCTTGCCAGTCTGTGTCACGACACAGTGCTGGAGAAACTCTGCAGCTCAGACAGGAAATAGCATGGGTGTCACCCAAGAGGTGTTTTATCGGAGCATGCACTGGAGACCACCTCTGCTCGGGTCCCGTGACATTTGGTCACTGGACGAATAAACTGAGGAAGACACATTAATGCAAAGATATGTTTGAGTCACAGCACAGAGCCTGAGGAAGTTGAACTCTGGCAACAGTGTGGGGCATTTTGCGGTAAACATTTCAGTGCATATCTGCTTTGCTCGAAAATCTTTGGTCTAAGATTTAGATTCCTAAATCTTCCAGAATTAGAAAGATTGTTTGGACATTCACCTGCCCCTTGGATGATGCTGGGCAACAATTGATTGATGTCCATGCTCTGAATGAAAGCAACGTAGGGAAGCCCAAGAAAATGCTCATCTCAAGAAAAAAGATGTCTATAGGAGATCTCAAGGCCTTTCAGCTCACTAGGTGAAAAAGAGGCACTGAGGGACTCTCTTTTGCTTCTTTCCCTTGTACCGTAAGGGGCACCCGGCAATACTAATGGCCTTTATAAATCATAGCATAGAACAGAGGAGCTGGGAGGTGATGTTGAGTCTGTTCAAGGCATTAATGAGGCCAAGTTTGGAATATTGTGTGCAGTTCTGGTCCCCAAATTATAGGAAGGATATCAATAAGGTAAAGAGGGTGCAGAGAAGATTTACTAAAAAGTTTCCGGGATTGCCATAACTAGAATACGGAGAAAGATTGAGTAGACTGGGTCTTTATTCATTGGAGCGTAGAATGTTGAGGGGGGATTTGATAGAGGTATATAAAATTATGAGGGGAATAGACAGAGTGGATGTGAATAGGCTCTTCCCCTTGAAGGTCGGTGAGATTGGAACGAGGGGGTCACAAGTTAAGGGTTAGGGGGCAAAAGTTTAGAAGTAACATGAGGGGAAGCTTCTTCACTCAGAGAGTGGCGGCTGAGTGGAATGACCTTCCGGAAGAGGTCGTTGCAGCAGGGGTGGAGAGCTAGAGAGAGAGGGAAGGAGGAGAGGGCTATCAGAAACTGGAGAGGGCGACGTTAATGCCATCCGGTTGGAGAGTGCCATCGTGTGGCTTCCAGCTCTGGTAAACTGCGCTGTCTCCAAGCCTGAAACATTAGTTACGCATCTTTATCTCTGCTATAGTTCAGCTGCCTGTCTACTTTGATGAAGGGTACAAGCCCGAACTGTTGGAGATGTATCTTTCCTTTTGCTGCATAACGTGGATTGTTTGACCTGCTGAGTTTTTCCAGCATCGTGTGGTGTTTTTTTTTCAGTTTTCAAATGTGATGGCCTCTGGTCCATCATCCCTTTCTACCACCAGTCGCTCACCAAACAGCTGACCTCTCTGCTGTGGAGTCAGAATGGGAGATATTTACATCTTCTAGCTCCTCACTGCCACATCCTGTTCCAAAGAAAATCAACTCAAGCTTCATGCTCGATTAACACTTACAAAGAAGCCAAGTGGGCGTGATCAGTTTGTAGAATCCCCTCAGCCCACCACTAGAAACACAAGGTATGCTGTCGTGCCTGTGTGAGACTGGGAGAAAGGAATGGATGGACAGATAAGGGTGATTCAGACTGGTTGGGAGAATTCAGTTCTGTCCATTCTGTCCATTCTAGGTAACATCATGTAATGGTTGAAAACATCCAATTTACAAACAACCCGTTGTTACAAGCAGGGCTGGTTTTAAGCCTATTTGACCAACTTGATCAAATTGGTCCCTATGCCTCAAGGGGGCCCCGCACACGTGTTTGAGCCCAGGCCTTGAGCAGAGAACACTGTGACGGACTTCGTTTAAACTGTTAAGAAAATAATAATACCATAGGCCTGATAAACTGAGGGATTTGTCAGTGAACTCGTGAAGTTATTGCCCTTAATTGATCGTATTATCTCAGTGAAATATTTTTAGGAAATATGTCTTCGATTAAACTACTGGCTATAGGCTTCCTTTATCTCCCTAGCCAAAAATGTCATGTTTCGTATTCATTTGACCCAGTAAGATAGATGTATTTCAGAGCTGATGAAGCATCTCTTATTATTATCAAGATCAAAACAAGCTGTAGGCTAATCAATAAGAGGACTTGTACTTCAATATGAGATTGAGATAGCGTCATGGCAGCCTAGGGCCTAGTCTATACTAGGCTTAAGCAGTTAGCCTGAACATAAATAGCCTAGGCCTAAGTGTAGAATTTCTGACAAGGTTAGCAATTGTAGATGGAATTGGTGAGGATATTCGGGTCTCGTAGAGATGAATAACCCCGAAGTTAGGTTAGTTTAAGTTGATCTTTACTAGGCTAGGTCGCTGTGGGGGTTATAGCCCACATCTTTATGAGCTGGTTTACAAGGTTATTCACCTATAGGGGCATGTACTGTACATCTCGGGGTTATTCATCTTTACAAGATCTGGATATTCTTAGCAAGGCTGCCTCTCTCATTGTTTCATAATTTTGCAATGGTTTGATTCAGTTTCAAAATAGTACTGGGCTACTGTTACTAACTGTGCTATTGCACTGCCAGGGCTTAATATAGCCTATTTCAGGTTTTTGGTGATTTGGAACAGGTGCAGTTTAGTTTGACCATGCGGAAATTGTTTTCTTTGGGGGCGAATTTCATCCATTACATGCATCAATTTTTCCGCCGATTTTCTAGTGACAAACTAGCACTAGACATTTGACTAGAAAATCGGCTAAAAAAAACGGCAAAATTAAAGTGCGTCCTCCCGTTCTGGAATGTAACCTTAACTAACCTAACCTAACTATTACTAAAAAATGGCAATTCTTACCTTATTCGAAGTTGTCGTCATTCAACAAATCCAGAATCGGTCGCTTGTTTTGCTGTTCGGTGGCGTTCACAAGTTGTTAACAAGTTAGAAAAGGATGACACAGCTGTGAATAAAATTGAAGATGATCTCACTACACCCCAAGACAGTGCCAAAGTGGAAAGTCCGCTTATAGCCGATAAAGACCAAGCCAAAACATCATGCAATGATGGATCATCCATGAGTACAGTTGTAATTAACATTTATGATGACCCAGCCAACATATATAACTGGCCAGCATATATAAATCAAAATGTAAGAGATTATTTAACAACGAAAGGTCCTCCTATTCCAATGAACAACTTTCCACGAAATGAAAAGGGATTGTGTTTTTCAAAAGTTTCACTGTAAGAGGAAACTTGTGTTGAAAGACCTTGGATTATATACTCAGTCTGCTGATAGAATTTATTGCTTTTATTGTAAACTTTTTAGTAAGAACTCAACCAGCACATTATCAACAAGTGGATTCAACAAGTGATCTAATCTTCATACAAGGTTGTATGAGCATGAAAATTCTAAAAACCATTTGGAAGCCTCATGGAGTTTCTGGGAGTTACACCAAAGACCTTGTAGTGGACAGACAACTAAGAAAGAACTTGAAATAATCATCAATGAACATGCAAAGCACTGGCAGCAGGTAGTCAAAAGGCTTGTAGCAATAGCGCAGTTTCTGGCTGAGAGAAATCTAGCATTTAGAGGAAAAAGTTGGTATTGAGAGTGTACACAATGGAAACTTTTGAGGTCTCGTTGAGCTGTTTGGAAAGTTTGACCCTGTTCTTGAAGAACATTTGCGAAAAGTCAAAACCCACAAAATTCATAATCACTAATTAGGAAGAGATACTCAGAATGAACTACTGGACATTGTGGCTACAGCTGTTTTGAATGAGATACTGAAACGCGTAAAAGCAGCTCAGTACTGCGTCATAATTTTAGACTGCACACCTGATAGGAGTCACCAAGAGCAAATGTCTCTAACGATCAGGTATGTGTATCTGATGAAAACTTGGTTCCTTCAGGTGTTTATGAACATTTCATAAAGTTTATTCAGGTTGAAAGTAGCACAGGAGAATATTTATATAAAACATGATTAAACACACTGAAGGAATTAAATTTAGAGGTGAAAGACATTCGAGGCCAAGGCTATGACAACGGTAGCAACATGAAAGATCACACATCTGGAGTACAAGCATGACTGTTGAAGGATAATTCAAGAGCTTTCTTTGTACTCTGTGCAGGTCACAATTATAACCTTTTACTCGGAGATGTAGCCAAGTGTTGTCCAGATGCTATAACATTTTTTGGGATCTTGCAAAGGATCTGCATATTGTTCTCTGCATCAACTAAGAGGTGGGCAGTTTTTAACAAACATGTACCCAGGTTATCAGTGAAACCCTTGAGCAACACAAGGTGGGAGTGTCAGATTGATAATGTTAAAGCTATTCGTTATCAGGTTGGAGAAGTATATGATGCACTTGTGGAAATATCCAAGATTCCGCCCTGCTCCAGCTCCCTCAACAGCCCCTAAGGCTAGAGCTGGATGAGGTTCCCACCCTGGATGAGACATATAAGGCAATCGAACAACTGAAAAGTGGCAAAGCAGCAGGTATGGATGGAATCCCCCCAGAAGTCTGGAAGGCTGGCGGCAAAACTCTGCATGCCAAACTGCATGAGTTTTTCAAGCTTTGTTGGGACCAAGGTAAACTGCCTCAGGATCTTCGTGATGCCACCATCATCACCCTGTACAAAAACAAAGGCGAGAAATCAGACTGCTCAAACTACAGGGGAATCACGTTGCTCTCCATTGCAGGCAAAATCTTCGCTAGGATTCTACTAAATAGAATAATACCTAGTGTCGCTGAGAATATTCTCCCAGAATCACAGTGCGGCTTTCGCGCAAACAGAGGAACCACTGACATGGTCTTTGCCCTCAGACAGCTCCAAGAAAAGTGCAGAGAACAAAACAAAGGACTCTACATCACCTTTGTTGACCTCACCAAAGCCTTCGACACCGTGAGCAGGAAAGGGCTTTGGCAAATACTAGAGCGCATCGGATGTCCCCCAAAGTTCCTCAACATGATTATCCAACTGCACGAAAACCAACAAGGTCGGGTCAGATACAGCAATGAGCTCTCTGAACCCTTCTCCATTAACAATGGCGTGAAGCAAGGCTGTGTTCTCGCACCAACCCTCTTTTCAATCTTCTTCAGCATGATGCTGAACCAAGCCATGAAAGACCCCAACAATGAAGACGCTGTTTACATCCGGTACCGCACGGATGGCAGTCTCTTCAATCTGAGGCGCCTGCAAGCTCACACCAAGACACAAGAGAAACTTGTCCGTGAACTACTCTTTGCAGATGATGCCGCTTTAGTTGCCCATTCAGAGCCAGCTCTTCAGCGCTTGACGTCCTGCTTTGCGGAAACTGCCAAAATGTTTGGCCTGGAAGTCAGCCTGAAGAAAACTGAGGTCCTCCATCAGCCAGCTCCCCACCATGACTACCAGCCCCCCCACATCTCCATCGGGCACACAAAACTCAAAACGGTCAACCAGTTTACCTATCTCGGCTGCACCATTTCATCAGATGCAAGGATCGACAATGAGATAGACAACAGACTCGCCAAGGCAAATAGCGCCTTTGGAAGACTACACAAAAGAGTCTGGAAAAACAACCAACTGAAAAACCTCACAAAGATAAGCGTATACAGAGCCGTTGTCATACCCACACTCCTGTTCGGCTCCGAATCATGGGTCCTCTACCGGCACCACCTACGGCTCCTAGAACGCTTCCACCAGCGTTGTCTCCGCTCCATCCTCAACATCCATTGGAGCGCTCACACCCCTAACGTCGAGGTACTCGAGATGGCAGAGGTCGACAGCATCGAGTCCACGCTGCTGAAGATCCAGCTGCGCTGGATGGGTCACGTCTCCAGAATGGAGGACCATCGCCTTCCCAAGATCGTATTATATGGCGAGCTCTCCACTGGCCACCGTGACAGAGGTGCACCAAAGAAAAGGTACAAGGACTGCCTAAAGAAATCTCTTGGTGCCTGCCACATTGACCACCGCCAGTGGGCTGATAACGCCTCAAACCGTGCATCTTGGCGCCTCACAGTTTGGCGGGCAGCAGCCTCCTTTGAAGAAGACCGCAGAGCCCACCTCACTGAAAAAAGGCAAAGGAGGAAAAACCCAACACCCAACCCCAACCAACCAATTTTCCCTTGCAACCGCTGCAATCGTGTCTGCCTGTCCCGCATCGGACTGGTCAGCCACAAACGAGCCTGCAGCTGACGTGGACTTTTTTACCCCCTCCATAAATCTTCGTCCGCGAAGCCAAGCCAAAGAAAGAAAAAGATATTCGTTATCAGGTTGGAGAAGTATATGATGCACTTGTGGAAATATCAGATATAACAGATGAGCACAAGGTAAAAGCAGAAGCTGAATCTTTAGCAAACCAGCTAAAAGACTACAAATTTTTTGTTTCTTTGATATTTTGGCATGAAGAACTTTTTAAAGTTAACTATGTAAGCAAGGAACTACAAGGTGAAACAAAGCACATTGATGAAGGCATGGAGTCATTTGAAAAACTATTATCATGGCTAAGTATTTATAGAGAGGGAGGTTTTAATGATGTCCTAATAGGCACAAATGAATTGGCCGAAGCTGTTGAATTACCATTGGAGTTTAGACAATTTCTAGAAAAAAAACTTGAAGGAAGTTTAGACAATTTCAAGAAAAAAAACTAGAAGGAAGAGAATGTTTTCATGTGAGGCAAAAGATCAAGCTTTAAATGATCCAAAAGAAGCACAGAGTTCAGAGCTTCAGCTTAGTGCTAGACAAACTTATTCAATCTTTAGAGTCTAGATTTAAGCAGCTTAAAAGACATGTAAAATTATTTGGATTTTTAAATAACTTTCAGAGCTTACAAAAGGCGGAAATAAGGAAACACACAGCAGACCTTGAAGCAGCTTTAACTGACCCCATACTAAAACAGGGCACTGATGGAGGGGTAGTTACTGAAACAACTAAAGGCGTGGATGGCCGAAGAATTTGAAGCTCTGAAAACTTTTCTTCCCTTCAGTGTAGTTAAGCCTTAAGCTCTGTTTGAATACTTGGACATAAACAATCGATTCACAGCATTTTCTAATGTTCTTATTGCTTTGATTTACTTAACAATGCCCGTAACAGTCACATCAGGCGAAAGAAGTTTTTCAAAACTAAAACTGATTAAAACATACAATTTCACAAGAGAGACTAAACAATTTGGCGACGCGATCTATAGAAAATGACATTACTAAAACCATTGACTTTGAAATTATTTTGAAAGATTTTGCAAATAAAAAAGCCAGAAAATTCTGTGTCTAAAAGACCTGTGCATAAACAGTACGTCTGTAATTGTCTTAACTTGTTAAAAAATTTAAACTTTCATATTGTCTTTCAATATTTAATATATCAAGCATTTAATGCTTTTTGGCTAAGACTGGCATACTACATGAAATATAAAACATCAATTTTGACTTTTGTAGAGTAGAGCCCCCGCTATCAATTTTCTAATTGGGCCCTGCAATTCCTAGCACCGGCCCTGGTTACAAGAGGGCTGGAAGGAAAATGATGGCTACTCCCAGTTCGAGTGGAGCTCACTATCCATTGGCTCGCTGCCCCTTCGATCATCCGGTGACCCGCTTCAGGTTACGCTGCACTTGGCCTGGGCAAAGCAGCGGATGGGCCGGGAACCCGCGGAGAAGGGAGGGAGTGAGCGTAAGAGCCGGGCTTGGATTGGAAGGAGCGAAGATGCGGCAATGTTGGCACGATGCTATTACAGACCTGCGTTCAAATCTGGCGCCGACTGTAAGGCGTCTGCTCATTCTCCCCATGTCTGCCTGGGTTTCCTCTGGGTGCTGCGGTTCCCTCCTACCCTTCAAAACGTTTGCAGGTTTATTGGGATGCATGGGACTGGGGGCCTGGAAAGACCGTGCAGTATGTCTAAATTTAACACGCTGGGCTCTTACATGTGGCTTAAGGTCAAAACGCGAGAGATGGTGGAAATACATGTCTGGAGGAATGGGCTCAGGCCCAAAACATCGGTAATAGATTTTTACCCCCTATGAGACCTCCTCCAGCATCTGTGTTTTGATTACAATCACAGCATCTGTAGACTTCTGTGCTTCATCCCTCTTACATGTGGCTTGTGCTTCATCAGTAGATTTTTCCACTAGTCAGACTTTTTGTTCTGCCCTGAGATTTTATTTTTTAAAAATGCTAAATGGCTAATCATTGAAAAATAAAATCCTGAGAGATGATTCACATTCGACTACTGAACCTCCAGCACCCTCATCCTCCAGTTAGTCATACTCTATCTGCTTCCTAACTGTAGCTTCAAGGGGAAGGAAGATGACTCTACCAACATAAAACAGATCACAGATTTGGGGTTTGCTGACTTTACAGAGAACCATGAAGTTTAAGTTCACTCCCAACAGAAAGCAGTGGGGAGTCTGGGAGCTGGGGCTAGAATCCGATCTGTGGGCAAGCTCTCGATCGACACAGCTCCCTTGCCTAGAGTAAAAACTCACAGATCGGCCAGTCTCGCAGCATCCTTATGAGGTAACGCTACCTCGCCAATGCTTCAGGCCTGAGCCCTTCCTCCAGCATCTGTGTTTTTTGACTTTAAGCCACACAGAAGAGCCTAGGGTATGACATTTAGTTTACCTCCTATGGTCGCAGTGAGACCAGCCGAGTTCCTCCAGCATTTCTCAGTGTGTTTTACTACAACCACAGCGTCTGCAAACTTGCGCGTTTCACTCCCCTTGTAGTCACCGTTCTGATGAAAGGGTACCAGCTAAATCTGGGAGAAACACTCTTCTGTGTCAGGAGGCGGTGCGTACAAATCTCACTTCAGTGACACTAGAGTATGGACGGATTGCTATTGATTTTGGACTAAGAGATCTAAAATTATTGAGTTAACATTTGTGCTTGAATCAATAAAATGCATTATCTGGCCTGTTGTGTTCATTAAATTAATTGACAATATAAAGTATTTCAACTGTTGAGCAATGGGAGTTCTCCAGAGCTTGTAAAGACAATTCATGAATGAAAGACTTTTGTTTGAAATATCAAGATAGAGAAATGATATTATGACTGGAGGTGAAAAAGGCCCGACAAAGTCAAACTCCAATAATGATTCAAAATTTTTTAAATGCAGATTTGAGTCAAGAGATTATTGGGTGATGGCAGGAATTTAATTCAGCTAAAGAAGTATTGTGGCAGGAGGGATATAAATGTGCTTTTCGCTACCCTGTGGTGTTAAAAGTTTTTTATGGTAATTTTCAATCTCAATTTTTTGAAAATGACCACGATGCATTAATTTTTGCCAATTCGTTGCCAGATTGGCTGATCTCCATTGTTGTCACCTAAAAGAAGGGCAAATGGAAATGGGCATGGGAATGGGAAGAATGGAAAGAAAGAAGAGCTGACACAAAGTCTTCTTGATATTGAAGACCCAGAACAATCATTGGGACTGGAATCATTGGGTTGAATATATTTATTGTATTTGATTATGTTTAATATGCAAGGATCGACAATGAGATAGACAACAGACTCGCCAAGGCAAATAGCGCCTTTGGAAGACTACACAAAAGAGTCTGGAAAAACAACCAACTGAAAAACCTCACAAAGATAAGCGTATACAGAGCCGTTGTCATACCCACACTCCTGTTCGGCTCCGAATCATGGGTCCTCTACCGGCACCACCTACGGCTTCTAGAACGCTTCCACCAGCGTTGTCTCCGCTCCATCCTCAACATCCATTGGAGCGCTCACACCCCTAACGTCGAGGTACTCGAGATGGCAGAGGTCGACAGCATCGAGTCCACGCTGCTGAAGATCCAGCTGCGCTGGATGGGTCACGTCTCCAGAATGGAGGACCATCGCCTTCCCAAGATCGTATTATATGGCGAGCTCTCCACTGGCCACCGTGACAGAGGTGCACCAAAGAAAAGGTACAAGGACTGCCTAAAGAAATCTCTTGGTGCCTGCCACATTGACCACCGCCAGTGGGCTGATAACGCCTCAAACCGTGCATCTTGGCGCCTCACAGTTTGGCGGGCAGCAGCCTCCTTTGAAGAAGACCGCAGAGCCCACCTCACTGACAAAAGGCAAAGGAGGAAAAACCCAACACCCAACCCCAACCAACCAATTTTCCCTTGCAACCGCTGCAATCGTGTCTGCCTGTCCCGCATCGGACTGGTCAGCCACAAACGAGCCTGCAGCTGACGTGGACTTTTTACCCCCTCCATAAATCTTCGTCCGCGAAGCCAAGCCAAAGTAATTGAATAATGTATATATGTCTGGCTGGGGGGGGGGGGGGGTGGATGAACTGAAATATTTGACAGTCATCTGCTGCTAGTGGGGTTCACCACACCCAGATTTTTAGGGCGTTACTTCCTCCGGCTGTTGTTTTTTAGGGGAGATTTTTTTATTTATGTTTTTTTCTTGACACTTTATAGGGGAGGGATTGTGATTTTAAGGATTTATAAGGGGAGCGATATTTTGTAGTGTGTGATTATATTGTTAGTTTGTAGAAATGTCTAATTTGAAATTTGCAACTTGTAATGTTCAAGGGTTGAATAATCCAATTAAGCGGAAAAGAGTTTTGGCCTATATTAAAAAAATGAAAGTTGACATTGTTTTTTTGCAAGAAACACACTTGACTGAAAAAGGACACTTGAAATTGAAGAGAGAGAGAGGGTTGGTCATGTCTTTTCTTCTTCTTTTAATTCTAAGGCGAGGGGTGTAGCAATTTTCATTCATAAGAGTTTGCCTTTTGAATTACAATCTATGGAGGGAAATGCTGGGAGAGTTTTGAGGGTGAATTGTAAAATTTTTGCTAAATCTTGGACTTTACTTAATGTTTATGCACCTAATATAGATGATGAATGTTTTATTTCAGAAGCTTTTTTGTTGTTAAATCAGGCTAATGAAAATATCTTAGTTGTGGGAGATTTTAACTGTGTTTTGGACCCTTTATTGGATAGATTTCTGAAAAGTATAAGGAAATCAAAGATGGCGATACAAATTGGGGCTTTGATGAAAGATTTAAATTTGGTGGATATTTGGAGAAGAGTTAATCCTACAGAGAAAGATTTTTCTTTTGATTCATTTCGGCAGGATTCATTTTCCAGAATAGATTTTTTTTGGTATTGGCACATTTACAGTGTAGAGTATTACAGGCTGAGTTTAAAAGTAGGGTTATATCGGATCATTCTTTATTGTTTTTTTCTTGTGCAAGTTCGGAAGTGATACGTTCATCTTATAGATGGAGGTTCAAATCAATGTTACTGAAAAAAAACGGAGTTTGTTACTTTTGTTAAAGAACAGATCACTGTTTTTGGCTGAGAATGTTAATTCTGTAGATAGTCATTTTGTATTATGGGATGCACTGAAAGCTTATTTAAGAGGACAGATCATTAGTTATACTACAAGAATTAAGAAACAATATATGGCAGAGAGTTTAGAATTGGAGAAACAAATTGCTGAGTTAGAGAAGGAATTTCAGAAAGATGTAACAGAAGATTTAAAAAAAGCGGCTCTGGCAACTTGAAATTACGTTATAATACATTGCAAACTTATCAATTTGAGCATTTAAACGATCTAAGCAGCGTTATTATGAATTGGGTGAGAGGGCACATAAGGTACTTGCATGGCAATTAAAAACGGAACAGGTTTCACGGACTATTAATGCTGTTAAAAAGAATTCAATAGTTACTTATAAACCTCAGGAAATTAATGACCAGTTTTATTCATTTTATCAAAAATTATATACTTCTGAGGGGAAACAGGATAATGGTTCTATTGAATCTTATTTATCTAAATTAATGTTACCGGTATTAGGGGAGGAAGATGTTATGGAATTGGAATCTCCATTTACAGATTTTGAGATTGAGGAGACTATACAGGAGATGCCAAATGGAAAGTCACCGGGGAATGATGGATTCTCTGTGGAATTTTATTAAAAATTTTATGAAGACTTATCTTCTGTGTTTGGGGATGTATTACAACAAATAACTGAAGAACAAGTGCTACCGGAATCTTGTTCGAGTGCATTAATTACTGTAATTCCGAAAAAAGATAGAGATCCATTGAAAGTGTCTTCGTATAGACCTATTTCTTTATTGAATGTAATTATAAAATTATAGCAAAAGTGTTAGCAAATCGGCTTGCCAAGTACTTACCTAAGTTGATACATATTGATCAAACAGGTTTTATTAAGAATAGGAATGCGTCAGATAATATTCTTCGATTGATAACTTTGGTCAATGTATATTGAAAGCAGCCCAACCACCCAATGGTAGGGTTGAATGGGATTTTTTATTTAAGGTGTTAGAGAAGTATAAATTTGGCCTTTTTTTTTATTGGTTGGCTTAAAGCCTTATATACAAACCCAATTGCTAGGGTGGTGACAAATCTTCAAGTTTCCTTAACATTTAAATTGACACATTTGACCTCCCAAGGGTGTCCATTGCCACTAGCCTTGTGTGCATTGGCTATTGAACCGTTAGCTCAGACAATAAGACAGAATGAAAAGATAAGAGAGATGAGAGTTATGGATGAGGAATACAAGATTAATTTATTTGCAGATGATGTTTTGATATCCTTGACAGAACCAAAACAGTCATTGTTACATTTGCAGGAATGTTTATTACAATTTGGAAAATTATCTGGATATAAAGTTAATTGGGATAAGAGTGAAATTTTACCAGTTGGAGAGGGTAATTATTCAGAGTATAAAAATATTATCAAATTGAAATGGTCCGATAAAATTAAATACTTAGGAATAACTGTAAATGCTGATTATCAATCATTATATAAGTTAAATTATGTTTCATTATTTAAAAAGATTAAAGTAGATTTAATTAAATGGAAAGGCCTTCCGTTAACTTTAATTGGTCGAGTAAATTGTATTAAAATGAACATTTTTCCTCGAATTCAATATTTATTTCAATCGATATCATGTTTCCTTTCACAGGGTTTTTTTCAGGATTTAAATAAAGTTGTGAGGGAATTCTTAATGAAAGGTAAATTACCACAGGTAGCATTGTATAAACACATGGAAATATGCATTAGGTGGACTTCAGTTACTTCATTTTCAAAATTATTATGAAGCAGCTCAGTTGAAATTTATTAGTAGATTGATGGACTTGGACTAACCTCCAAGTTGGGCAAAAGTGGAGATAGTTTGTTTTTCTTTTTTTTTTAATTTTTTATTTTTCACTATGAATCATACTGACCAAAATATATAGACATTTTTCTCTTGAATATATAGTGTAATTTTCTCCCCTTTTCCCCCCTCCCTTCCCTGCCTCCCTCACCCCCCTTCTCATTTATTCAAAGTAGAATCTATAAGATACATTAAACCCGTTAAACAATGTTGTGACTTAATAAAAATAAACAAGAAATTTTACTGAGTCAGTTCTTTTCGTTGTCTTCTCCTTCTGTCATTTTAGGTGGTAGATGTCCATGGTAGGATTTCTCTATTGTGTTTCATGTATGGCTCCCATATTTGTTCGAATATTGTGATGTTATTTCTTAAATTATGTTATTTTTTTCTAATGGAATACATTTATTTATTTCTATGTACCATTGTTGTATTCTCAAGTTGTCTTCTAATTTCCAGGTTGACATAATACATTTTTTTGCTACAGCTAGGGCTATCATAACAAATCTTTTTTGTGCTCCATCCAAATCGAGTCCAAATTCTTTATTTCTTATATCACTTAGAAGGAAGATCTCTGGGTTTTTTGGTATATTGCTCTTTGTGATTTTATTTAATACCTGATTTAGATCTTGCCAAATTTTTTTTACTTTCTCACATGCCCAAATTGCATGAATTGTTGTTCCCGTTTCCTTCTTACAGCGAAAACAACTATCTGATACTGTTGGGTCCCATTTATTTAACTTTTGGGGCGTGGTATATAGCCTGTGTAACCAATTATATTGTATCATGCGTAACCTCGTGTTTCTTGTAGTTCTCATAGTTCCGGAGCAGAGCTTTTCCCATGTTTCATTCTTTATCTTTATGTTTAGATTTTGTTCCCATTTTTGTTTAGGTTTACAGTTTGTTTCCTTGTTCTCCTTTTCTTGCAGTTTGATGTACATGTTTGTTATAAATATTTTAATTATCACTGTGTCTGTAAATTACATATTCAAAATCTCAGACTGTTTCCCAATTTGTCCTTCAAGTTGGTTTTCAGTTGGTGGTATGCAAACCTTGTATCATGAGTTATATTATATTTGTCCTTCATTTGTTCAAAAGATAATAATTTATTTCCCGAAAAACTATTTTCTATTCTTTTGATCCCTTTTCTCTCCCATTCGCTGAAGGAAAGGTTATCTATTGTGAAAGTGAGTAGTTGATTTTGTGTCAATATTAATTTTGGTAGTTGATAATTTATTTTATTCCTTTCTATGTGAATCTTCTTCCAAATGTTGAGCAGATGGTGCAATAGTTTGTTTTTCTGAAGTTGAGGTGCATCAATTTATATTTCTATCGAATATGAATTTGTTGCAGGAATATAATATGCTCATGTTAATACATTTGTTAAAGGTATGGTCTAGAAGAAATAAGGTTCTAGGATCAAACGGTAAATTATCAATTTTAACTCCACTATATAATAATGGAGGACCATCGCCTTCCCAAGATCGTGTTATATGGCGAGCTCTCCACTGGCCATCGTGTCAGAGGTGCACCAAAGAAGAGGTACAAGGACTGCCTAAAGAAATCTCTTGGTGAGAGGAGTCACGTGATGGAGTAGTGGCCAGACGGTGAACTCCAGCCCTCTCCAGAAAAGTCGGGAAAAACAAAGGAAAACACAAAGGCACAGAAATAAAAGTTACAGAAAAGTGAGTATAAAGGTGGAAAGAACATGGCGACAAAAAAAAGAAAAATCGAAAGCAACGGTAAGAAGAGAGGAAGAGAAGACAAAGGAGGAAAAAGGTGAAGGCCTTACCTGTCCGAAGAGGCCCGCTGCGGAGAGAGAAACCCGCTCCCTCAGGTCGAACAAGTATAGGAGCCTTACATTAAATACAATAGCGAAAACCTACCGGGGACAAACATTACCTAAGTTGATGGAAGGAGAAGGAAAGAAAAGAATGGACTCAGTAGAATTTCTGGTGTATTTTTTGTTGAATGACAACATTGTCTGACTGGCTTAATGCAACCTAGATTGTATACCTAAAATGGATGAGAGGGGGTGGGGTGGGGGGGTGGCTTGGGAGGAGGGAGGGGGGGGGAGAAAAAGTCACTGTATATGTGTGAAAAAGAAATAGTGTATATCATGGCTAATGTGATTTATGGTGTGAAAAATAAATTTTTTTTAAAAAACAAAAAAAAAGAAATCTCTTGGTGCCTGCCACATTGACCACCGCCAGTGGGCTGATATCGCCTCAAACCGTGCATCTTGGCGCCTCACAGTTCGGCGGGCAGCAACCTCCTTTGATGAAGACTGCAGAGCCCACCTCACTGACAAAGGACAAAGGAGGAAAAACCCAACACCCAACCCCAACCCACCAATTTTCCCCTGCAACCGCTGCAACCGTGTCTGCCTGTCCCGCATCGGACTTGTCAGCCACAAACGAGCCTGCAGCTGACGTGGACATTTACCCCTCCATAAATATTCGTCCGCGAAGCCAAGCCAAAGAGAAAGAGATATAATAATCAGCTTATTCCTTTTTCAATGTTTAATAATAATTTAAAGAGTTGGGTTTCTAAGGGTATAAAGATATTGCAGGATTGTTTTGAGGAAGGACAACTTCTTTCTTTTAATCAATTGAGGAAACGATTTGATATATCTGAAAATTCTTTGTTTGTTTTTTTACCAACAGAGCTTTGGTAAAAGATATCTATGGTAAAGAGATGATTCTACCTGTATTGATAAAATTTGAATCTTTGATTTCCTCTATACCAAAGAAGGGTTATATTTCAGTTATGTATCAAGTGTTACAAGATAGTATGGATAAACCAGAATGGGAGAAGTCTAAGCTTAAATGGAAAAATGATTTAAACTTTATTTTTCTGTCAGATAATTGGGCGGATATGTGTTATGATGGTGTAACTAAATTGACGAATGTACGATATGGAATGGTTAATTATAATTTTTTTGCATCAGTTATATTTAACTCCGGAGAAATTGGAAAAAATATGGTTTTAGTAATTTGGATCCTTGTTTTAGATGTGGTTTATGTACTGGAACTTTTTTACATGCTGTTTGGTCCTGTGTTAAAGTACAATCATTTTGGAAAGAAATTGGGTTAGTTTTGGAAAACTTATACGATATTAAGTTACCATTAGATCCATCTATTTTTCTAATGGATTACATGGTTCCTTTAAGGGGATTAGGGTTGGATAAGTTTCAAATTGCATTTGTACGATTAGTGTTTCTGTGGCACGAAAATGTGTAGCTAGTACTTGGAAAGATAATATAGCGATTAGTGTAATACGCTGGCATAATGAATTGAAAGCTTCTATTATTATGGAAAAAATTACATATAATCTACATGATAATTATTCTTTTTTTGTTAATGTGGCTACCTTATTTGGAATATATGCATTTGGATGTACTTTGATTTGTTAAATACTTTTAGTTTTTTTGTTTATATTTTTGGCTCTCCTTAAAAGAGCTGGCTGATGGGGTGGGGGGGTGTTTTTTTAATGTGTTATATATATATATATATATATATATATACACACACACACACATACAAAATTGTTCCTATTGAATTGTATACTGTTTTTTCTTAATGATCTTCTAAATAAAGTTTTTTTAAAAAGCATACAAAACCATGAGGTGTAACACGAGTCTTCGGTGACGTACCGAATTTCCTCAGACACCTCTCAAAGTATAGCCACTGGGGAGCCTTCTTTGAGATTGCATCAATTCCTCAGAGATGGAGGGAAACTTTAAGTGAGGGGAGTTCTAATGCATCTCTGACCTTGTCCTGCTTCGAGACAGACAGTGGTTATATCTTTGAGAAATGCTCAAATATCCTGGGCAAGTAACTATGGTGTATTTTTTAGATTGTACACACTACAGTTAGTGATCAGCAGTGGTGGAGCGAAGAAGCATTTAGGGCAATGGATGGGGTAACATTCAAGAGGGTTGTTGTATCTTAAATGAATGCAGACAAGTGTAATTGAACAAGAGGGTTGTTGTGTCTTGAATGAATGCAGACAAGTCTGATTGAATAAGTGCAACCTAATGAAAAAGCGTTCTCCGGTCCTTGGTACGAAACACGCAGACACGCAACTAGACATAACACACATACAGACAAACAATATACATGCAGGACAATTATTCATCTGTACAATAAATAAATATTGTTTCGTGAATATGAGTGTCTCGGAGTGTCAGTGTGAGCAGTTCCTTTGGTCGTTCAGCGATCTCACTGCCCATGGGAAGAAGCTGTTCCTCAGCATGGTGGCGCTGGCCCCGATACTCCTGTATCTCTTTCCCGACGTGAGCAACTGAAAGACATCATTTTGTGCTCCCTCTTCAGACAACGATGCCGGTAGTTTACCATTGCGAGGGAGGAAGACTCCCCGCAGGCACTTCTGCCCCAATTACACCCATGGGACTAATTGACCTACTAACCTCTTACATCTTTGTAACGTGGGAGGAAACCGGAGCACTCGGAGGAAACCCTCACGGAGACAGGGAGAACATACAAGCTCCTTACAGACAGTGGCTGAATCACACCTGGGTCGCTGGCGCTGTAATGGCAGTGGGCTAACCTCTAATTATGCCACCCTATATGCCTTTTTCAGGGCATTAGAGCTGCGTTCATCCAGGCAGGTGCTTCAGAGATGGTGGAAAGACTCCAAGGTGCGTCGCTTGCCTCAGGCCACCTGGTCTCTGGCCTGCTCTGGTAAGGCAGATACACCTGGGTTTCTAATCAATGGTGACGACCAAGCTCATTGTCATGGAAATGACTTCTGTGACAGGGGTAGTGAGACCTCAGGTGGAAACCAAGATGAATCACCCTCTCAGGGTGAACATAGCTGTGAATGTTTCACCAGATTGAGTGCTCCCATTGCTGACAATGGAGCTTCACTTTGCCTGCTGCAAGCTGATTCCACTGATCAACCAATATGTAGCCCAGGCAACATGCATGCCCTTCGTCCAACCTAGCGCACAGCATCTAGTGCTCACCCTGATCTGCTTCAGGTCATGGAATCTAAGCCTGCTCACGATGAGAACCACAAGCTTCCAATCAATTTTAGCTCTCTGTCCCACTCCCGCCAAGTGTCAGGGATGGTATTAATACAGATTTAAATGGGTGGCACGGTGAGTGCAATGCTGGTACAGCGCCAGCAACCGGGCTACAAACCCAGCACTGACTCTAAGGAGATTTTACATTTCCACCCCCCCCCCCCCCAACCATGTCAGTGTGGGTTTCCTCCGGGGGCTCTGTTTTCCTCCCACCATTCAAAGAACCTACCAGGGTTGTGTACGTTAATGGGATGTAAATTGGGCGGCACGGGCTCGTGGGCCAAAAGGGCCTGTTACCGTGCTTTTATGTCTAAATTTAAAGAATTACATTTTTAAAAATTAATTTAGATGGCCATCCATTGGTCAGTGTGACATGATGGGCCTGTTTCCATGTTAACAACGAGACAGAAACTAGAGGAATATCTATCAGGTGTAAGCAGGCAAGTTTTAGGGCATTGTGTCCAGCACAGATATAGGAGTCAAAGGGCCTGTTCCTGGACTTTTGTACTTTCAAAGTTCTAACACAACTTTAATAATTGGATTAATGTAGGATTAGCATTCCCCTCTACTTACAATGAGCTTACATTCCGATAAACCCATCGTAAGTGGAAAAATCGTAAGAATATCGCACCTACCAAACATCATAGCCTAGCCTTCCTTAAACGTGCTCAGACCATTTACCGTAGCCTACAGTTGGGTCAATTTATCTAAAACAAAGCCTATTTTATAATTAAATCTTGAATACCTTTTATTTCACACTGAAAGAAAATTTCTAATCATAAAATTGTCACTTCAAAAAAATTGTTTCAGTTGAACCATCGTCAGTAGAGGAGCATCTGTAATGCATGTCTGATGGTTTGTACAGACTGGCTGAAGGGCCTGTTTCCACGTTGTATCCCTTCAATGATCCCAAGACCATCTCACGTTCAGCCTCCTAAATGGTTCAACTTCTTACTTACTTGTTCAGCTTAGTACGTCACAGCCTTCAGCAGGAAACAATTTAAATCAACAATTTCAGATCATCGATCTTTGCAGTTTACTATCTTGCAGTTCCAACATTCACTTTTGCTTCCCTCACCTGGCAAGTTCAGACTTCAACCGTCTCCTCCACCTTAATTGCTCTCTTCCAGTCAACCCCACGAATCAGGATTTCTCGCCTGGTCTCCACCCTATCCCCGCTGGTACTTTGCTCTCTCCAACTTAAAACTAGTCTTCTTTCTAACTGCTCTCAAGCATGGTCCATCACCGACTTGGATTTTTCTCTCCATAGCTGCTTCCCAATATGAGGTTTTTATATTGGAACTTTTCATCACATATTTTGAAGGTGCCATCGCAAACGGTCAGTGTGCTGAACAACAAAATCAACCTGCAAGGAGCAGAGAAAGTCTGCACACACCCACGGTTTCAAGTAAAAATACAAAGCTGGAGAAACTCAGCAAAGATAAAGATACATAACCAACGTTTAGGGCTTGAGCCCTTCATCAAGGTATGAAAAAATGTGTCAGGCTTTGTCAAGATACGCTATTTTGATGAAGGGCTCAAGCCCGACACTTTGGTTATCTATCTTTATCTTTGCTATATAAAGTATACCGTCTGACCTGCTGAGTTTCTCCAACATTATGTTTTTACTTCAAAGTTTCTCCCCCAATCAACTTATGAGATCAAGTCTTTGCCATCAGGAGTCAGCAGCGTCCTGGAGGTTAGTATGCGGTGCACGGTCAGGTTGACTACTGTGAACCGCTGGGAGCCGGGAGCCAGGGGTGCACAAAGGTGGGAGTGGTCGGATGGAAATCTGAGGAGGTTGAGTTAGGTGCCAACAATTTCTGTTTAAGCCCCTTGAGGCATTGTTAAAGAAAGTTAAGCATCCTAAAAGAACATTTAAGATTGTTGAACATTGTTAAGACATTGAATATAGTTGAACGACATTAAATATCATTAAGCCACATTAACATTTATATCAATATTTTATTATTAAGAATCAATCACTTAGAACAGTGGTTCTCAATCTTTTTCTTTCCACCCACATTGCACCTTAAGCAATCCCTTACTAATCACAGAGCATCTATGGCATTGTGATTATTTAAAGTGAGTAGAAAGAAAAAGGTTGAGAACCACAGAACTTTACCCAAAGACTTTTCATAGAACAATAAAGAAGAAGGTTAAAAGTTTTGTGTTATAAATAAATGATTTAAATACAGAAAAAAAGGCTTTGTGAGTGGGCTGGACGAGGAATGGAGGCAGAGATGTAACTGCACCCCCACCCTCAACAAAAGCAGTCCCAGCATACAGTCCCAGGCCTGGTGCGACCAAATGCTGATCCCCCTCGGCTTTCTCCTGAGATCCACACCATCTCAGAAGTCAATTCGTTACACATGATATTAGGAAAATTGAGAACATGGGATATGGTAAGGGCTACAAGACAACAATCTGAGCACAGGACACAAGATTTATTGTCCAATACCTTTAATCAACTGTTCCAGTCTATTTACAAAGGGCATCTGAGAACCATTTTGCTTCAGACCATGTCACATCATTTCTTTCAACATTTAAAGGAGGTGAGTCACTGCCCTTGATGTTCAGATTGCATTTGACCAAGGGTGGGACGAGTGTAAAGGTTAAAAATTATGTTTTTGCTTCTTAGTAATTTAGTGCCTATCCCTTTAAGGATAAGTATTGTTTGTAGTGTTACCATAGTTACTATGACGTTACATGTCATGATATCCGTGCAGACTCGGAGCTTGCATTCTCATTCTTCGGATAACCATGAAAAAGACGTAAGCTAGAAATACTTTTCTTTGAATTTGTCTTAATAATTTCTTATCTTAATTTGTCTTTTTATCTTATATCATTATGTTTTTAAATATAACTGAATGCTTTGTTTATTCATTGTTATGTAAATATTGATGTTAAGTTACGCAAAATGTTTATCTGTTTATATCAATGAATTAAAGCTACATAAATCTGCATCTACAGAGTTTGGTTTATTGGTTTGATAAGATTGTAGTTCGCAATATCATCCTTATGCTTCTTTGAAGATGACACATTTTGAAATTGGGAAATACAAGAAAATGGTTCAGAGGTTAGTGGAACTGGAACAGATGAATGTACATTGCAAGGCCCCACTGGCACTCTACCGAGCGAAATACTGAAGATAGAGACGCATTCACCAATATCTGAATGTTCAGATGTGAATCCTGAGGATAGAACTTCCAACATTATATGTAGGAAGATCTTCAAAGTCTTCAAAGGCATCTAGAGCAAGTACAGCTTCAGGTGCTTCAAGCACATCAGCTATTGCATGCTAAGACACAAGCAGACTTGGCTACGATCTGTGCCCAATGCGAGTGGTTTGAGAAAAGACACGATTTTGAGAGATAAGGAAACTGAAATGAAGAATCAGGAAATGAGGTTACAAATAGTGAAGAACAAAAAAGATAATTGAATGGTCAAAAGACTAGAACTTGAGGAACAATATGCTATAAATATGGCCAGAGTAAAAACCATTGGCTCAGATCTATCACTGAAAGTGAAATAGACAAAGGCCTAGCATCTAACACTTCAGCAGGTCAGTGGGCACCGCAGCCTCAAGAATCGAGTAGACTTGAGCAAGGAGCCACGGCTGACACTCCTAGTCCTCAAATGGCAAGGATCAGCCCTGTGGAAAGAGCTAACGACATTCAATCTCTTCCAAGCACACAAAATAGCTTCCCAAAAGAAGAGCGTTTCAACCAGGTTCAACCATGCGAGTTGATCGTACTCAACAATTGATGTCTCTTCGTAGTTGCTGAAGAACCAGTGACAAGTCAAGGATCCCCCACCAATGCCATCACTTACATACAAAGGCCCTACACCTATAGCACCAGTTCAAGTTCAGCCAGCTCCATTTGCAACAAGACAACCAGTTGTAAGTGTTACCAGTCCAGAGGACCCCCAAATCCTAGCAGCAATAGATATTCAGCAAGACAAATAGCTACTTAAACAAAAGTTGTTTTTAATCATCTTTAAACATGAAAACAGAAATCACATTTTATCACTATTGAGTTACTTAACCGAACTTAACCCCCTTCTAATTCTAACGCACGTGTGTGTAAGTTCAGAAAAGTTATTTGGTTCGCAGTCCAATCTCACTTCTCATTCCTCCAAGTTCACCAGGCTTTGGTGCTCGAAAGGTAAATGGTTACCACTCAGGAAGGTGCTTGTTGGTTTTCAAAGAGAGATGTGTTGTTCCAGGACATCCCCAACTGATGTACTTCCATCAGTCACCTCTGCGTCTTGCTGACGAAACCTGCCCTGTCAGGGTTCTCCAGATGATAACCTCTTTTTTTTCAGGTCACCACAGAGTTCCTTTCTGTTTCTCTTAATTTTTGCCAGCTTTTCCTGTTTCAATCCCAGGAACTTCTGCTGGCTGACACTGTCCATGTTCTCTCTCTCTCTCTCTCTTTCCCTCTCTCTCTCTCTCTCTCTCTCTCTCTCTCTCTCTCTCTCTCTCTCTCTCTCTCTCTCTCTCTCTCTCTCTCTCTCTCTCTCTCTCTCTCTCGGAGACTGAGAGAAAGCTTGTTTGACTCTCTCTGCTTACAAAACCATATTGACCCTCTTACAACAGCAAATTCTCCTTGCCTGTTCTTTCATCTGTTGCCTTGATAAACAATAATCCATTCGTAACGTCTCTTGAACACTCTTCAAAGCTCTTGTAAAAAGGGGTGAGAAGCCACTATGTCTAGCATAGCTCCAGTATTTCAAATAAGATCTGTTTTAAAGTGTTTGCATGTGACCTAACAAACCTTTCCCAATTTATCTCCCAAAAACATTTCTGTATATTCTGTCGCACAAGACATGGTGGACAAGACAATATCTATAGCCAATATAGATCTATGGACAATATCTATAGACTATCACTCACAGCAAAACAAAATGAAATTTCTGCTATGTTAGCACAACAATGAGGTTCATATGGTTTACCCAAGAAGGAAATTCCAGTTTTTAAATGGAGATCCATTACAATATCTGACGTTCATGAAATCCTTTGAACAACACATTGAAAGTATACTAAAAACACTAAAGATCACCTGTATTACCTGGAACACTACATTGGAGGACAGGTGAAAGAACGTCAAAAGTTGTCGATATATGGATCCAGACCAAAGTTTTTAAAGGTCAAAACAATTATTGCATCATCATTCTGGCGATGAACATAAAATACAAGGGCCCACGTCAACAAGATTCTTTCTTGGTCAGCAATAAAATTAGAGGATGCAAAGGCTTTGCAAGCATATGCACTCTTTCTGAGAGGATGTAGTAATGTAATGAGGAGTAGCGTACATTTGCCAGAGCTGAATTTGCTTGCTAATTTATCAATTATTATAAAAAATTACCTTACAAGCTGAAGCACATCTGGAGAACCAAAGTTGCAGAGCTTAAAATGATTCCTGGAAGGGACGCTACTTTTGAGGATGTTGCACAATTTTTGGAATGGCTTGTGCATGTTAACACTGTACCAGTATTTGGAAATATTAAAGATACTTCAATAGTTCCTGAAGATGTTAAGAAGTCTAAATTATCATTTCAACCTATGTTACTGCTGTGTCAGATACAAGCACACGAAAGAACAAGGAAACAGTGGAAAAAGAAGACCAGACTGTTCAGGAAACCTGTTTGCTTTACAAAGATAAGCATGCTTTAGAAAAATGTTCACGATTGGAGAAAAAGTCGTATGATGAGAATTTAACCTTTTTAAAAAAGAATGGAATATGTTTCAGTTGCTTGTGTAAAGGACACATCAGCAAAACTTAAAACAAGTGACTCAGTGGCGATATATGCAGTTCAAAGCAACCAAAGTTACTGCATATTCAACAGAGTAAAGTTGAGAAAGATGTCAAACAATCTGAATCCAAGACTAAAGACACAGTCAAAGAAAATACTTCAACTTTATTTCAGACAAAAAGTCCTACTGGGGCTGGCAACAAAACTCTCTCAATAGTTCCTGTACAGTTTGAAGCTAAAAAAAGGGGAGCTTCTTACTGAAGACCTACGCATTTCTTGATCCAGGAAGTACCTCATCATTTTGTACTGTTGAAATGATGAATAAACTTAATCTTCATGATAAAAGATCTCAGATCTTGTTGAAGACAATGAATGATATGAAAAGAACATTGAAACTAATATAGTTTCAGGTTTCAGATTGCTAGATTGAATAGCAATGAATTTTGCAATCTTCCAAATGTATATACTCAGATGACTAAGGAGAATATTCCCTATCAGAATGATATCTTGAACCTCTGGAAGTAAGAGGGAGTCATGCTGTGAGAGAGTTGCTTGGATGGACAATTAACGGACCAATAGGAGGAAAAATGAATTTCAGTGGTCAAACTTAATTATTTGTGGGAACAACAGTTTAAATTGAATGTCTCACAGATATCCAAGAACCTTCAGTTTCTGGATTTAGTTTCAAATTCTATTGATGGTCATTTTGCATGCCAGACAATAAAATAATTGCAGAAAAGCGTATGCAGACTCTGAAAAGAAAATTCAGGAGAAATTCTTCCTTTCATTTGGAATATACTAATGTCAGGTTGGACATGATAAACAAGTATTACGTGGAAAAGGTATCAGAAGATTGTGGTTTCCAGAGACCAATGATCTTACATCTATTGGTTTCCCTTCATGCAGTAACATCATCAAACAACATTTCTCTTTCACTTTTTTTTAAACTTTATTTAAGATTTTATAACATGAATAACATATAGGATTACATTAAAAAAAATTAAGAATAAAATAATAAAATTACAACAGTATCAGTAATCTAAATAAACTATACCCTCCCCAATAATTATTACACATTAATAACCCAACTCAAATTAGTCCAACCCCCCCTTTCCCCCCAAAATGAAGAGTGAAGAATTAATAAAGTTAATAATATATGTGAGAAAAAAACCCACTTACAAAAAAAACAAAAACATAACCGATTAAAATACTAACAAAAAGAAAAGTAATTAATACTAAGATATCAGACTTAAAAAACATTTAAATCAAACTTAAATGCATATATTTAACAAACGGAGTTAAGGTGAAACATATATTTAACTCAAACTTAATATAAAAAATTAGTAAAGTTAGTAACATTATCTATCAAAAATTCTTAAACAATAATCAATTCTTAAAAAAAATTGTAGCATGAAAAAAAAGATGAAAAAAAAACTTCTCTATAAAGATAAACCTTCACCAAATATCAACTAACTTCACATCTATCATCATATTAGTCACATAAACCACCATCTTAAAACAAAATTCAAACCTCATTAAGCATTGTACAATTCAATTTTAGTACTCTTCCACCATTTTTCCCTTTTACTCTTGAATAGTTATCCAATAAAAGCTCCAATACCACATTTAAATATCCCCAATCATTACGTTAAAATTCAGATATCCAAATAATAAAAACACATCTACAACGAAATCTATATCTTCAACAAATGGAGCACAAACCACAAACAAAATTCAAGCCTCATTAAGAATTGTACAATTCAATTTATAACTTTCACCATTATTCCCTTCGTTCTATAACTAAAATAGCAAAATAATATACACCAGAATTACCACTCCTTTCACCTTAAAGTTAAAGAAAAAGTATAAAAAAAACTTATCCATCCCATTCACATTTAAATTTCAGATATTCCTTATCTACTGAATAAACTTTACAAAAAAAAATTTTTAGTTTTTTAAACAATCAAATACTTTCTTATGCTTTTTTTTTTATATTTAAACAAAAAAAAAACCCTTCACTCTTTAATCTAATAATACAAAAAAGGAAAAAAAAAATGGGTAGGAGGTTAAAAATACCCCCTCCTGTCTAAACCGCGCAATGCGGTAACTCCCAAAAAAAAATGGGTGTGAGATAACTCACACGTAGCAGATGACTTTCAGGAAATAGTGCCTATCCAGTTCTCTCCCCCAACTCTCACTTCATCTTAAACTTACATCATCATTATTTAATATCCCTTTTTTTTAAAAAAAAACATTAGTAAAAAAAGGGACAACTCTTCTTTTAATCAGCTCCAACTGCCGAGTCACCATTACAACCATTCCTTCTTGGAGCACGGCTCTTTTCTTCCATCTCTTGTCTCCTTAGAGATCACGGCGGACTATGTCTCTGTTGAAACTGAGTAATTAGCAGCTCTTGAGCAAATGCTATAGCTTCCTTTGGAGAATCAAAGAACTTTGGTTGGCAGCCATCTTGAAAAACCTTCAAAACAGCTGAATATCTAAAGGTTGCCTTGTAACCTTTCTTCCACAACAACTCTTTAGCAGGATTGAATTCCCGTCGTTGGAACATAACTTCTTGACTCAAATCCGCATAGAAGAAAACTCGATTATTTTGAATCATCAAGGGTGATTTTCTCTGTTGTGCATTTCTAATAGCCACTCGTAAAATTATTTCTCTGTCGTAATAATTCAAGCAATGAGCCAAAACAGGTCTTGGACTTTGACCTGAAATAGGTCTTCTACGCAAGGCTCTGTGAGCAGGTTCCAGTATTATACCTTCCGGGAAATGTTCTTGACCCAGCACCTGCGGAATCCATTCAGTAAAAAATTTTCTTGGGTCTGGTCCCTCCATACCTTCTGGCAAACCAATAATCTTTATATTGTTCCGTCTGGATTGGTTTTCCAAATAATCAATCTTTTTCACCAAATTTTTATTTTGAGTTTGTAAGTCTTCAACCATTTTGGTCACATCAAAAACTTGATCCCGTATTTCGTCTATATCTTCTTCACACGAATTAAATTTATCTCTCACTTCAAGCTTAAAAGCTCCAAACTCAGCCATCTGTTGAGAATGTATTTTCACCAGCGTATTAAACCTAGTACCAAGTTCAGTCATAATCTTGGATAATCCCTGCATTGTATAAGATAATTTAGATTCAAGATTCACAAAAATCTTTTCAATTGGAAGAGATTTTGGCTCAACAGATTCCTGCTTCTTCTGCATAACCAAAGGATCTTCTGTTCCTTCCTTCATTCTGGTTGCCTTCCTTGTAGTATGACTGCATGTGGAAACCCCAGCCACAGCCTCTCCAGCAATAACTGGAGGACGCTGGCTGAGGTTTTCCCCAGTCCATAATGTATTAAGTTCTCCCAGTACATCAAGTTGTATAGGTTCTTTTATCTCAAGAGATGCAGTTTGCAGCGCCACCTCTACAGTTGACAAATGCCTTTGAGTAACTCTTTGTTCTAAAGGCTGTTTGGAGCCCTCTTTAGGGGGCTCTACCGATGTAACATAGAGCTCTACATCCGAACACTGTACCTCTCTCCTGGGATCCATTTCACGCTGAGTCCCAGTGTCTTTCCTGTAGGTAGGCTCCAAAACTTGAACTTTTGGAAAATGTAGTTTTTTGATGATCTGTTGTCGTTTTTTTTTGCTCTTTTCCACCAATTGTACCATCATAAGTTAAATTAACAGCACTGAAATTATCTAAACTTTTAAAGAATTTTAACGGGCATTTCTAGACAAAACAATAAGATAGAGTCAGGAGAGGACTGGAAGGCACGTCTGATCCTTACGCCATCTTGCCACGCCCCCTCCCATTTCTCTTTCACTTGATCACATCGACTCCACTTGGTCAATGGGGGATTGCAATGGGAGCTCGGATGGGCAGGCAGTCGGGCATCAGGAGCTTGGATGGGCGGGCAGCTGAGGTGAGGGTTCATGGTCGGGACTCAATGGGCAGGTGGTCGGAGGTGGGGCTTGCCTATCACACTGGATTGACTATTACATGAATATATACGGTACTCATTATGTAAACACATTGTCGGAGTACATTGAATAGCACTAGAAATGAGCGATACCATGCATGAGATCGACAGCACCACGGAGCCTTTCAGGGGGAAAAAAAACTTCTCACTGGTCAACAAGTCAGGAGTCAGCTTGTTTCATAAGCAAGGCATTGTTACCAAAAATTCTAACCTCTCCTGTCTGATTTGTTTTTATTTTCTTCAATAATTCTTTCCTATCAGGAAATATTGGAGTCAAAAGCACAAGAGACAAGTTGCAAAGGTCTGAGTCATTGCACAAACTTGCAAAATGTTAATGGAAAATGTTAACTTCTAGACAGGTTAAATAAGCTGCCAGGCTGGTGAATTTACTGAAGTTCTTCTGTAGCCAACATCCTGGAACCAACAAGAGACAGACCCTGTCACATACAGCAACGAGTAATGCCCCGATCGCTTATTGAAGAGTGGCCATCACCCACCAACACCTGTGCAAATCTGAGACCAATCTATTCCGTGCAAGTGCACCACACCAATGTGCCGGAAAAGCTCAGCAGGGTACGCAGCATCCACATATGAAGTAAAGGGTGACCAATGTTTTGGGCTTGGGCCCTTTGTCAAGGGATGAGCAACGAGCAGGCAGGTGACAGGGCGGGGGGGGGGGGGGGGTGGCTGAAAGGAAGGAGCAGGGGAGGAGCCCAGGCCAACAGGTCATAAATGGATGGGAGAATAGAAGAGGAAAAAAAAGCTGAGATGTGATGGGGTGGGGGGTAGTTTTCTGAATGGTGAGGGAAGGGGGTGGAGAGCTGAAGGAAAGGAGACAGAGGGATGGGGAAAGTGAGAGACTCAGGGAAGGAGAAACTGGTGGTCAGTGTTAATACAGACTGGTTGGAGTGTGCCCAGACAGAATATTAAGTGTTATTCCTCCACTCTGCAGGTACATCAGAGTGGCAGTGCCTCATACGGCAGGCTGCTGTTCATTAAGGTCAGCGTTTAATACGATCATTTCCGAGAGGAGAATGGAGAAGCTGTCCTCGCTTGGACTCAACACTCCTCTCTATAACTGGATTCTGGACCTCCCAAACCAAAGACCACAATTTGCCCGGGTCGGTAGCAGAACGTCGAGCACCATCACACTGAGCACTGGCACACCTGACTGTGTGCTCAGCCCACTCCTGTTCACGCTACTGACCCACAACTGCATCACCAGATCCAGCACCCACAGTGTCACCACGTTTGCAGATGACACAACGATGAGTTGCACTTCAGAGAAAAGGTGGAAAATCTCAGAGATGGTGCCAGAGTAACAACCTGAGGCTCAACTTGGACAAGATGAAAGAGATCATTGTGGACTTCAGGAGGACCAGGAATGATCACCCTTCACTTCACATCAACAACTCTGTAGTGGAGGAGTCACGTGATGGAGTAGTGGCCGGACGGTGAACTCCAGCCCTCTCCAGAAAAGTTGGGAAAAACAAAGGAAAACACAAAGGCACAGAAATAAAAGTTACAGAAAAGTGAGTATAAAGGTGGAAAGAAGATGGCGACAAAAAAAGAAAAATCAAAATCAACGGTAAGAAGAGAGGAAGAGAAGACAACGGAGGAAAAAGGTGAAGGCCTTACCTGTCCAAAGAGGCCCGCTGCGGAGAGAGAAACCCGCTCCCTCAGGTCGGTAAATAATGGACTACAAAAATGGCTCACAGAGCCGAGTAAAAGTGCGCAACCGCGCATGAAAAAAAACACACCGACGGGAGGGGGGACCAGCTGGGGAGTCGATCTCCACAGCCGGCAACGACAGCAAGAAGAGACCACAGAAGACAATAGAAACAAGAAAGAAGAGAAGGAAAGGGCAACAAAGAAACAACAGATGGCCAACCCAGAGGAAGAAGAAGAGGAAGAATACAGTGAAATAGATGAAGAAAAGAAAGGCAAGGTAAAGGATATACTTTCTCTTATTAAAGGATACATGGAGTCATTTAAAGAATGGCAAACACAGGAATTTAATGATTTAAGAAAAAGAATAAACAACACAGAAGAGAAAATGAATAAAATAGAGATGACCTTAACAGAAATGGGAAAGAAAATGGACAAGATGGAAGAGCGGGCAGTAGCAGCAGAAATGGAGGTAGAAGACTTAAAAAAGAAATTGGAGGAATCTAATAAAAAAACTAAAGAGACACAAGAACTACTAGCTCAAAAAATAGATACAATGGAAAATTATAACAGAAGAAATAACATAAAGATAGTGGGCCTTAAGGAAGATGAAGAAGGCAAGAATATGAGGGAGTTTATAAAAGAGTGGATCCCTAAGACCCTAGGATGTCCAGAACTACAGCAAGAAATGGAAATAGAAAGGGCACATAGAGCATTGGCCTCTAAACCACAACCACAACAAAAACCAAGATCTATTGTAGTAAAATTCCTAAGATATACTACAAGAGAAAAGGTACTGGAGAAGACAATGGAAAAAGTAAGAGAGGGCAACAAACCACTGGAGTATAAAGGGCAAAAAATCTTCATTTATCCAGATATAAGTTTTGAACTCCTAAAGAAGAGAAAAGAGTTCAATACAGCAAAGGCGATTTTATGGAAGAAAGGGTATAAATTT
Organism: Narcine bancroftii; assembly: GCF_036971445.1. NCBI lineage: Eukaryota > Metazoa > Chordata > Chondrichthyes > Torpediniformes > Narcinidae > Narcine > Narcine bancroftii. Next base: position 59,443,157 of record NC_091481.1, on the reverse strand, counting down.
ATACTAAAGCATCCAGCGGTATTGAAAATATTTATTCCAGGACAACAAAACAGACTATTCTCGGATCCAGAAGAAGCACAAAAATTTGCAGAACAATTACAAAAATAGACTGAGGGAGGAAGACGGGTAATGAGAGTTAAAATGATCACGATTGATATGTATGTGGGTAAAGACAAAAATAGACTGAGGGATGAAGACGGGTAATGAGAGTAAAAATGATCACGATTGATATGTATGCGGGTAAAGAGGTATAAGAGTGAATAGAGACAATGAGCATACGTGAATGTATCTGTACTTAGAGGAAAATATAGATAGTATAGACAAGAATTAATAAGGGAAGGTAATGGAATAGAGAGAATAAGGAGGGAATTAAAAGAGTGACCTTTGTGACATATGAAAAGTGAAATCTTTTCTGGGGAGGGCTGGGTGGGGGGAAATAGCGGTCACTGCAAAATCAGTTGACGCTTGCGAGTGGATTCGCAAATCCAAATGGAGAGGGGAGATGTGGTTGTCCGACAAGGGATAAAGGACAACTCAGGAGGGGAAGGGGAGATTGGGGATAAAGAAGATATAAATAGGAGAATAAGGAAAATGTTGGATGTTGGAGGAATGTTGTCTTATAAAGAGTTGAAAATAAGAAAACAGAAATGGAAAAGGAGGAAAGGTAATGATGGAAAAACGGAAAGAGAAGATAAACAAAATATAAAAGGGCTACGCTGAACTATATGACTTTAAATATTAATGGAATACATAACCAAATTAAAAGGAAGAAACTACTAAATTTAAATGAATAAATGTATTCCATTAGAAAAAATAACATATAGGTTAAGAAATAATATTGAAATATTCGAACAAGTATGGGAGCCTTACATTAAATACAATAGCGAAAACCTACCGGGGACAAACATTACTTAAGTTGATGGAAGGAGAAGGAAAGAAAAGAATGGACTCAGTAGAATTTCTGGTGTATTTTTGTTGAATGACAACATTGTCTGACTGGCTTAATGCAACCTAGATTGTATACCTAAAATGGATGAGAGGGGGGGGTGGGGGGGTGGCTTGGGAGGAGGGAGGGGGGGGGAGAAAAAGTCACTGTATATGTGTGAAAAAGAAATAGTGTATATCATGGCTAATGTGATTTATGGTGTGAAAAATAAAAAAATTAAAAAAAAAACAACTCTGTAGTGGAGAGAGTGGAGAGCACCAAGTCCCTTGGAGTTCACTGAACCAGTGAACACTCAACATTCTCCTCACTTGAAAGGAAGTTGCAAGAACGATTATACTTCCATGATGACTGAAGTGGGCAAGGTTACTTGCCACCATTATGTCAACCTTCTACAGGAGCTCTATCGAGAGCGTGGGACGGTTGTGGCAGAGCAATGGATCAGAGGTCAATCCACAGGACCATAAGAGTGGCAGAGAGGATCACTGGATCCCCCCCCACCCCCCACCGACATGATCTAATCCTGCATATGGTGTGTGTGTGTGTGTGTGTGTGTGTGTGTGTGTGTGTGTGTGTGTGTGTGTGTGTGTGTGTGTGTGTGTGTGTGTGTGTGTGTGTGTGTGTGTAATACGATCATTTCCGAGAGGAGAATGGAGAAGCTGTCCTCGCTTGGACTCAACACTCCTCTCTATAACTGGATTCTGGACCTCCCAAACCAAAGACCACAATTTGCCCGGGTCGGTAGCAGAACGTCGAGCACCATCACACTGAATACTTGTAGACTGAATACTTGTTACATTTGAAATTAATACCTACATGTAAGTAATACTATCTATGTAATGGTTGTTTGGGTTTGGGGGGGGAGGGGCAGGAGATTGTTGGGAAATATGAAAGCTTAATAAGGTTGTAGCAAAAATTATTATAACCTTCATCAAGGATATACATATATTTTGACGTACAAGTTGAGTCATGAAACCCAAAATAATCTCTCAGAAAGAAAAGGAGGTCGACTTATACGCCAAATTATACAGTAGCCACTGAAAAAGTGTATATAGTGATCTGGGAAAGCTCGTATCATTTTGTTAAGAATATGACTATTTCAAATTTACCAAAACAGAGGATGCGCAGGGTCAGTGTCAGAAACTCTCTCGGGGTTGGGCCAGCATCACATTTTCCCCTCATTACGCATTCGCCAGCCGCCACTTTGTGCACTGCCGTCACACATCCCTCTCACCGCGTGTGCACCAGCCGGCACAATTTAGGGCTTCTTTATACATGCTACAGGCCCTGCACGATCTTAATCCGACCCTGCTGTGACTGCAGCTGACTTGCCTGCACTAAACTATTCCTATTGGGCAGGCAGCAGGGAACTGCACTGGGCTCCCAGAGGAACAAAATGCATCACAGGGCAGGCAGCCAGCAATTTCAGGAAAACAGAATATATGTGTTCGAAAAGGGAGACTACGAAACCATTCTCAAATTTCAGATTTCGATATGGGCAGTCAATGTAAGGCATGTCAAGCAAAATTCAGATGATACTGAAAGTTCTCAGAAAGACTATTATCATATAAGGGACCATTGGCGAAGGTGACAGTAAATGGATATGTATCAAACCAATTTAAATTAAGCAGGTCAGCTAGGGAGGGATGTCCACTATCTCCCTCACTGTTCGCTTTAGAACTGGCAGAACTGATAAGAACAGAAAATAAAATAAGAGAGATAAAAATAAAAGAGAAGGAATAGAAAATCAGTTTATTTGCAGATGATGTTATAGTATACTTAACAGAACCAGAATTATCAATAAAAGAATTACATAAGAAATTGAAGGGGTACAAGATCAACACAAATAAAAGTGAAGCAATGCCAATGAATAATGCGGATTTCTCAAAGTTCAAGAAAGAATCACCATTTAAATGGCAAACACAAGCAATCCGATACCTAGGTATTCAACTAGATAATAATCTAGGCCATCTATACAAACTAAATTATCAGCCATTAATGAAGAAATTACAAGACGACTTAGAACATTGGAAAGATTTACCACTAACACTGATAGGAAGGGTAAATTGCATTAAAATGAATGTCTTCCCAAGGATACAATACCTATTCCAATCGTTACCAATTCACCTAACTGAGAAATTCTTCAAGAAGCTAAAGAAAATAATAAAGAAATTCTTATGGAAAGGGGGGAAACCGAGGATAGCGCTAGATAAATTAACAGAATGGTACAAACAAGCTACCAAACTTTAAGAGTTATTATAGAGCAGCACAATTAAGATACCTATCAGATTTTTATCAAACAAGGGAAAAACCAGATTAGAGCTAGATAAAATAGGGGAGAAGGTACCTACATAAGTGGGATGAAAAGCTGGAGCTACATAGGAATTCACCGGTATTGCATCATCTGCTCAACATTTGGAAGAAGATTCACGTAGAAAGGAATAAAACAAATTATCAACTACCAAAACTAATATTGACACAAAAATCAATGAATCCCTTTCACAATAGATAACCTTTCCTTTAAAGAATGGGAGAGAAAGGGGATCAAAAGAATAGAAAATTGTTTTCGGGAAATAAATTATTATCTTTTGAACAAATGAAGTGCAAATATGATATAACTCAATGTTTGCATACCACCAACTGAAAACCTACTTGAAGGACAAATTGGGAAGCAGACTGAGGTTACCAGAAGAAAGCAGCTTTGAATATGTGATTACAGACAAAATGATAATTAAAAGATTTATAACAAACATGTACATCAAACTGCAAGAGAAAGAGAACGAGGAAATAAGCTGTAAACCCAAACAAAAGTGGGAACAAGATCTAAACATATATGGGAAAAGCTATGCTCCAGAACTATGAGAAATACAAGAAACATGAAGTTACGCATGATACGATATAACTGGTTGCACAGGCTATATATCACGCCCCAAAAATTAAATAAATGGGACCCAACAAGATCAGATAGATGTTTTCGCTGTAAGAAGGAAACGGGAACAACAGTATGCAAATTTGGGCATGTGAGAAAGTGGAAAAGTTTTGGGAAGTTCTAAATCAGGTATTAAATAAAATCACAAAAAGCAACATAACAAAAAATCAAGAGATCTTTCTTCTAAGTAATACAAGAAGTAAAGAACTTGGACTCGATTTGGAAGAAGCACAAAAAATAATGTATTATGATAGCCTTAGCTGTAGCAAAAAAATGTATTACGTCAACCTGGAAATTAGAAGATAGCCTGAGAATACAGCAATGGTACATAGAAATGAATAAATGTATTCCATTGGAAAAAATAACATATAATTTAAGAAATAACATCACAGTATTCGAACAAATTTGGGAACCGTACATGGAACACAACAGAGAGGGCTTACCGCGGACCTCCACCCCCTAAAATGACAGAATGAGAAGAAAACGAAATGAACTGACCCAGTGTGTAAAAGTAGAGGACACAAATTTCTTGTTTATTTTCATTGTGTGATGACTGTTTAATGGGTTTAATGTATCATATATGTTGAACGTTGAGTGGGTGGGGAGGGGGGGGTGAAGGAGAGAGGGGAAAAGGGGAGAAAATGACTTTATATTCAAGAGGGAAAGGTTTGTGTGTATTTTGGTCAGTATGGTTCATAGTGTGAAAAATAAAAATAAAAATTTTTAAAAAAGACTATTATCATTTGTAGAAATAAAAAAAAAACAAAGATTTTGGTTCTGATAAGAACAGTACAACTGTGATTATCCGAAATGGTCAGGACTGGGCCTGACCTTTTGTCTCCTTTTTTTGGAAAACTGGTCTTTTTTTATAAACAGCCCAGTAGCAACAGCAAATCACTTGTTAACAGTTTAAACAACAACAAACAATAAGGGAAGGGTTTTTAAGGATTAAAATAATGTTTAATCCTCACCAGAAAATGTTGGCTGCCAGCGATCACAGACTCCTCCCCACCGAGGCCCCACTCGTGCCAGGAGCCCAAGGTCACCGCTGCCGCAAAATGCCCGAGGACCCTGGTCAGCTCAGCTTTCCAACAACATTTTCAGATAAATGAGGATTTCTGATTTGTTTCAGATATCCTCATTTATCCATTTTTTTAAAATTTTGGGATAATTGAGGATTTTGGAGAATTCAATTTCGGATAATCAGTCTTTCCCAAGGAAATCAAACTTTTTTCCCCACTAATAACGATGGTTGTCACATTTAAGTTTGAGTTAATAATCTGATTGATTTATAGGACTAGGTGTTACAATCCCTGACATTTCAGTATTGGTTAGATCAGTGGTTCTCAACCTTTTTCTTTCCACTCGCATCCCACTTTAAGTAATCGTTATGCCATTGGTGCTCCATGATTAGTAAGGGATTGCTTAAGGTGAGCTGTGACTGGGAAGGGAAGGTTGAGAACCACTACTCTAGACCCAAATGTTACTGAAATATTTTGTTTGAGAAAAATTGTTATTGGCCCATTTCCTTTGGAGTTATGAAACCGTGCACATAATGAGTCAATGAGGTACGATTAAAACAGTGGTTTTCAAACTTTTTCTTTCCACCCACATCCCACTTAAGTAATCCTTATGCCATAGGTGCTCTGTGAGGGATTGCTTAAGGTGGTACATGAGTGGAAAGAAAATGTTTGAGCAGTAAAAAAACCCTCTCGGTGATCAATAAGAAGGGATGTCCATCCCAAATGAATGCAGACCCATAAAAGAGTATTATTTGCAGTATAATGTCACCTTATGCCCAAAGAACATGCTTTACAATACACCTGGATAAAATTTTCCCTGCTGATCTATTATACAGTAAAAATCGGAGATTGGGTCGGTCCAGATTTTCGGCAGTACTTTTAAAATTCATATTTAAGGTGAATAAAGAAGAGATGAACAGGTAAATTTTGATTGTATTTTATATGAAAAATATTTTGTTAACAAACTAAGTTCAAATGAATATTTATTCATTCATTTCCGCGACTTCTATGCATCCGTGGTGCTTATGCACTTAAAAGCCCGCCAAATTTTAAAAGCTTGCGGTTTTCAAGAAGGCCGGATTCTCAGGTGGTCCAGATTTCTGGCATCTGGATTTTTGGACTTCGACTGAAGTGTGCATTAAGCTCATTTCACCATCAATTCAAATGGAAAACAGTTCTGGAGAACTGTTTTCCCCGCCCTTTCTCGTTGTCAACCTCACCCCGGGATACACATTTCCTGCTCAATCTTCAAGCAATAAATCGCCCATGATAATGGGGAGAATGCAAACCAAAATCTCTTAAGTACTAAAGACTATTTCAGATCCTGCAAGAAGATCTCCCCATCATAATTACTCCAGTTTCCTCCCACCGTTCAAAATATATCGGGGTTTTAAGTCAAGTTTATGGTCATCTGATTGCACAAGTTCTTCTTTGGCTTGGTTTCGCGGACGAAGATTTATGGAGGGGTAATGTCCACGTCAGCTGCAGGATCGTTTGTGGCTGACAAGTCCGATGCGGGACAGGCAGACACGGTTGCAGCGGTTGCAAGGGAAAATTGGTTGGTTGAGGTTGGGTGTTGGGTTTTTCCTCCTTTGTCTTTTGTCAGTGAGGTGGGCTCTGCGGTCTTCTTCAAAGGAGGTTGCTGCCCGCCGAACTGTGAGGCGCTAAGATGCATGGTTTGAGGTTTGAGATTTAAGGTCATCTGATTGCACAAGTACAACCAAATAGCCTTCTCCGGTCCTCGGTGCAAAACACACAGACACACAACTAGACGTAACACACATACAGACAAACAACACACATGCAGGACAAGTATTCATATTACAAAGAGATAAATATAGTTTCACAGATATGAGTGTCTCGGTTGGGTGTAATTGGGCAGCATGGGCTTGTGGGCCAAAAGGGCCTGTTACTGTGCTGTATGTCAAAGATGGCTAATGGCAAACCATGTGTCTCACTTCCAGGTGTTTCCAGATGTGACTTTAAAACATTACCCACTGAAAGGATTTCACTCTTTATTAACAACAGAAATTTGGAGAATTATTTAATATTTTTTTCAGCAAATTTTCACAGCAGAAACTAACTTTCACAGGGAAATTTGGTGTGACATTTTAAATATTTGAAACAAGTTTTAAGTTATTTTGAATGGGTTCAACAATACATTTGGACAACTTTCTGGAGGGCTTTATGACTACCGTATATGCCACTGTATTAGACAACTCGTGTATAGGACGATAACAGAATTTCCACCTAAAATGTTGGTTTTCGGTGCTACCTTTTGAATGAGACAACCCCCAAATCTGGCACTTACCGTGACCAGCGGATTCTATTCAAAGTAACCCGCAATATTTTAATTAAAGAAATAATTTATTGATTTTAATTCTATTTGGATATTTTAAAATACACCACGGACGGTTCCTTTAGCAGGCCGTTGAAAGCCTGAACGGAGCCGGCCACAGTCGGACCAGGTGGACGGGTCCCATGGAAGAGCGCTGAGATTTCGCTAACAACTAACAGGGCAGGCGCAAGATTGCAGGGCGGGAAGATGGTGGAGGTGCTGAGACTTCATCGTCGAGGGCAAGAATTTCAGATCCTTTGTAGAGGATAATTCACCCCCCCCCCTCCGATTTTAGGGTGAAACTTTTAAGTTTCAGGATCGTCCGATACCAACGGAACGTGTTGATACAGTGCAAGAATATGTGTTGACATAGGTCGAATGACTCCTATAATTGATGTAATCCAAGCATTGGCTAATTCGAACACCATCTGACGTTACACCCAATTCAACCCATCACTCAGTCTCAGCAAGAGTAACAATTCCAATGAGCAGTCAACCAGTCCCTTCCCCCACCCCATATTTCTCTCTCCAAATTCATGATAACTGGCTACATTCCAAGTCCTTCCTTTTTTCCCCAGGGAAAAGAGAGAGCAAACCTTTCTGTGAGTGTATTTGGCAGGATACAAGATATTGCCAAATTGTTAGATGATTTATCAGCATTCTTTCTGCCTTTCCTTTTATTGCAATCTGCACAAGAATCCAGCATTTTGTTGTTTATACTGTTATAATTGCTGCTTTGACGCTCCTTACTCTGTACCTTAATAAAGTCGGCTGAAGATGATCATTTCCTCAAATTTCCTGGAATAGTATTTCCCCCCCCAACCACCCCATTTGTTGTCCAGTCAGGAAAACATTCCTCTGCTCCAGAGAGTTTAACCGAAAGTGTTAACTGACAGATTGTTTCAAGTGAATGATGAAGTGCACCATACCATGACAAAGTGCTTGGCAATTTATAGCACATATTCAATGGGCAATACAATCTGTTACACGGTGAAATCCACGTCGTGTGGAATTCAGGCAAACAGCAAAAAAAAAAATCTGCAGGAAATAAACCGGTAAAAAAAATACGCAAGTTTACAACTGCCGCCCCGAGCAGTTAGTTCGCCAATCATGCCACATGCAAACTTAAGAAGCTGGCAAATTCACCTATCCGGCATCAATGAGATTCCCCCATCTACCGAAGCCTGTGGGTGGAACATATATCGGAGGTTTTACTGTATAAAGATTTCTGCAGGTTTATCTTCCATGAAAACTGCTGTGTGCTTAATTAAAAGACAGACTCCTCTCTCAGTCTATTTGGCAGCTCTTAGTAAATTCCTGGAGATCATGTCTTTGAAGATGAATAGAACTTTGCACCTTTGAACTTTTTCCAACAGTTTGTTTCCCTACCACTGATGTCGGACTCACTCGCCTGAAATGATCTGGTTTATACCTGCTGTCTGTGAATAAAGGAACAACATTAGCTCCAACACTTCATGTGTCGAACAAACAACATTTTCAGAAACTTCCTCCCTTGTCTTCCATCAACAGCCTGGGGTACACAGGACATAGGAGCAGAAATAGGCTGTTCAGCCCATCAAGTCCACCCCACCACTTAATCATGAGCTGATCCATTTCCCCCCCCCCCCCTCATCCCCACTGTTTGACCTTCTCCCCAGGCTAATCAAGAACCCATCAATCCCTCCCTTAAACACACTCCAATGGCTTGGCCTCCGCATTCGCTTGTGGCAACAAATTCTATAGGTTCACCGCCCTCTGTCTGAAGAAATTCCTCCATATCTGTTCTAATTGGGTGCCTTTAAATCCTCGACTCCCACTATGGGAAAACAACCTTTCAACATCGACTCTGTCCATGCTTCAACTGTTGAAATGTTTCAATGAGATTCTCCCCACATTTTCCTACTTCCAGGAGTTTGGCTAAGAGCTCTCAAATGCTCCTCGTAAATCCTTTCTCAATCATCTAGTGAACTCCTTGCTCCCTCAGATTCTAGTGATCCTCTCTGAACCCTCTCTGGTTTCAACTCATTCTTCCTTAAAGGAGCTACCCTAAGTGAGTGTCACCAGTGCCTTATAACGTCACATCCCTGCTCTTATATTCCTCTTGAAATGAACGGCCCAGCATTGCATTCGAATTCTTCACCACTGACTCAACCTGCAAGTTTCCCTTCAGGCCGTCCTGCATGAGGACTCCCAGGTCCCTTTGCATCTGGGGATTTTCAATTTTCTCCCCATTTAGAAAATACTCTGCCCATTTATTTTTTTTCTAGCAAAGTACATTTTCTGACATTGTATTTAATTTGCAAACTCTCCACCCAATCTCCTAATCTGTCCATGTCCTTCTGCAATCTCCATGTTTCCTCTACACTACCTGCTCCTCCACCGATCTTTGGAACGTCTGCAAACTTGGCCACAAAGCCATTCATTCCATAAACAAATCATTAATATATAATATAAAAAGAAGAGGTCCCAACACTAGCAACTGGCTAGTATTCCAACGCTCTGCTTCCTGCCAATTGGTCAATGCTCTACCCACGCTAGTACATTTCCTGTTATACCATAGGTTCTTATCTTGTTAAGCATCTTGTTAATGAATTTCATGACAATAATAAATTCTGATTCTGATAAGAAGTTTCATGTGAAAGGCCTTCTGAAAATCCCAATATAGTGAAATCTTGTTATAACGTGATCGTTGGGATCCGTAAAAATCTCGGCGCGAGAAAAGCGGAGTGGGGGGGTGGGGTCACACTATGTCAGAGTTTCACTGTATCTCCCTGATTAGTTCACACACTTACATCATTTCCATCTCTCCTTCATTTGGAGCATCCCAGCTCTTCTGTATGCATTTTAACTCATCACAGGATCCCGGTGCCCCCACTCCTGACAGGAGCCCGGCGCTAGAGTCCAATGACTCATTGCGGTATATTCGAATTCACATTAAATCAGGGTGTGCAAAACCGGATTTTCACTGTACACAACATCCTCTGCATCTCCTTTATCTAACCTGCTTGTCACGTCTTCAAAGAATTCCAATCGGAATCCTGTTGGGATTTATCCATCTGTACGCATCCCAATACACCTAGCTTCTTAATGCCAACTTCGGGGTTAGGCTGAGTCAAGAAAACATTCAACAATTCGCACAACACTTCAGCTTCTCACTCATCTCACCCACCCACTTGAATCTCTATTTGCTAGCCTGTTCTCCACCCCTGTCTCTTCTTTTCTCCCTCCTCTCGACCGCAGCCCCCCCACCCCCTTTATATTCAGGTCCCTGCCTGTCTCGTGCTCATAGCTCAACGGAGTGCTCAGCCCTGAAGCTTTGGCTATCCTGTCGATGCTGCGTTTCTCCCGCCTCGTGTCTGGAGGCTGTGCTGTTTAACTTAAGTCAGCAATTGGAGTAATGTCAGGACAGTATTTTTTGGTTGGATTTGTCAAAATGTGGTGGGGCCAAATCAACAATTCCAGATGGGGCTGCCTTACCATGTTTAATGGTGCCTGTGTAGCAAAGCTCATTATCCATCTGTTTCCAACTTATTTTTATTTTTATCAAATTCAGACAACTATGATGTAATGTGTTCCTGGAACTTGAGTATGTTTATGTTCTTAGTTGGTGGATGGAGGGGAACGTGTACATGTGGTTCTGGCTGTATTCAACCTTCCACTGTGTGGCTCAGGATCTGTTATTTCAGGTTCAATTACTGCTAGCGGTGTGTGATTGTGGGGGTGGTGGGCGGGAGAAATAAGTCAAGGGTTCCAGAGCTTTATTGTTTCTCACTGGCCTCCCACCCCCGCTGTATGTGGCAAGACCAAAATTATAGCCTGCCCCCTGATTTGTCATTTTTTCTGCATGCACCCTCACAAATGTAAATCACCCTGTCAGCACACTCAATGATCGTACTGTGACAGAGTATATAGAAGTGTTTTTGGGAGATAAAGTGGGAAAGGTTTGTTAGAGTAGGTTACATACACACACTTTAAAAACATCTTATTTGAAATACTGGAGCTCTGCTAATGCTAGACATATTGGCTCCATTTCTTTTGCAAGAGCTTTGAAGTGTGGTCAAGAGACTTCACTAATGGATTGTTGTTTACCAAAGGCAACAGATGAAAGGGATTGTTGGAGCCGCATATTGTCTGGAGGAGAGCTTTCTGTTGTAAGAGGGTCATTTGGTTTTGCAAGCAGAGAGAATCAAACAGGCTTTCTCTCAGAGAGTGTGAGAGAGATCACTTGACTGTGTTTCAGCCAGCAAGAGCAGCTGGGGACTGGAACAGGACAAGCTAGCAAGAAGCCTAGTTTGGAAGATGGCCTAGTCACAGCCCTTGTGGTTCATGCGAGAGGAGAAGACTGGCTGTCTAATCTTTCACTTGGAATAAGGGAAACAGAAAGGAACTCTGTGGTGACCTGAAAGAAAAAGGTTATCATCTGGAGAATCCTGACAGGGCAAGTTTCATCAGCAAGACACTGAAGTGCCTGATTAAAAACAACAAATCTCTCTCTGAAAATCTGACTAGAACCTTCCTGAGCGGTAAGCATTTACCTTTCAAGCACCAAAGCCTAGTGAACTTTATACATGTTAAATTCTGTGCAGTTTAAGAATTGCCTGCAACCAGTGAACTTGGAGGTTTGGACTGTGAACCAAAGAAATTTTCTGAACTTACAAACACGTGCACTAAGAATTAGAAGGGTGTTAAGTTAAGTAAGTAAAGTTAAAGTATTTTCATGTTTAAAAATAATTAAAAGCAACTTTTGTTTAAGTAACCATTTGTCCTGGTGAATATCTATTGCTGCTGGGTTTTGGGGTCCTCTGAGCTCGTAACAGTACATCCATTTACTCTGATCAATGTCTTCAGGAGGGAGGAACAAAATCACAGAATGGTTGCAATGTGCAAATCGGTCTCTTAGGGCTGCTGAGTACCTCCAGCTATGTGCCAGATTAATCCAGCTCATTTCATTCACTATACCCTGCAATTTCTGCATCCTGGCAACATCAGACACTGGCCCGGCTTCCTCATGAACAATACAACTGAGTCTGTTGCCACTCCAACCCCTGCATTATATTCTAGACCCCAAGCACTTGCTATGCAACACTGATTTAAGTGTTTTGATAGGCTGGTGATGAAGCCGATCAGCTGCTGAGTGGTAACATTGATCTACTCCAGTTCGTCTTTCGTAGTAACAGGTTTACAGTGGATGCCACCTCACTGGCTCTACAAACACCTGAACCCCAAAGGTGCACACATCGGGATCTTTTTATTGACTACAGTTCAGCATTTAACGCCATCATCCCCTCAAAACTGATCAGCAAACTCCAAGACCTGGGAGTTAACATCCCACTGTGTATTGGATCATGGATTTCCTCACCTCTAGACCACAATCTCCCATCAGTACTGGAGCACCACAGGGCTGTGTCCTTAGCCCTCTGCTCTACTCACTTTACACCTACGACTGTGTGGCTCGGAACGACAATAACACCATCTAGAAATTTGAGCAGTAGGGGAAGGAGATGAAACAGCATACAGGATGGAGATTGAATACTTGGCTGAATGGTGCACCAACAACAACCTTGCACTCAAATGTTGATGTTGACTTCAGGAAGGGAAAGCCAGAGGTAGACAATCCAGTGATCATTGGGGGATCAGAGGTGCAAAGAGTGAGCACATTTAAGTTCTTGGGAGTCACTACATCAGAGGATTTTTCTTGGACCCAACACACTAATGGCATCATGAAGAAAGCACGTCAGCACCTCTACTTCCTCAGGAGTTTGCGGAGGTTTGGTACAACATCAGAAATCCTGTGCTGATCTGATATGGTGACACCAATATCCTTGAGCGTAAAGTCCTGCAAAAGGTAGTGGACACAGCCCAGGACATCGCAGGCAAAACCCTCCCCACCATCTAGAACATCTACAAAGGAACGCTGCCGTCGAAGAGCAGCAGCAATCGTCGAAGACCCACACCAACCAGCGCCTGCTCTGTTCTCGCTGCTGCCATCAGGAAAGAGGTATCGGTGCCACAAGACTCAGACCACCAGGTTCAGGAACAGCTACTACCCCTCCACCATCAGACTTCTCAACAACAAACTCAGTCAGGGACTCTTACTTGTGCACTTTATTGATTTTCTTTTGTTCTCTCTGTGTTGCACAGTCAGTTTGTTTACATTCATTATCTGTTTACAGTTCTTTGATTGTTTACATGTTCACATTGTGTACAATTTATTTTTTGCACTCCCAATTTGTGGTCATTCTGCCGCGCCCGCAGGAAAAAGAATCTCAGGGCTACATGTGATGCCATGTATGTTCTCTAACAATAAATCTGAAATCTGCTAAAACAGTTCCTTGCCACACATGAAGTAAAATCCACAGTATCCGTAATTCAAGCATCTGGCAAAAAAAAATAAATCAAGGAAATAAATAAATAAATTTTAAGATTAATAAAAGTTTAAAATTGTAAAAGTGACAGAGGAGCACACAACCCTTTGGTGAAGATGGGAGCAAACATTCAGCCAGCGGAGAGCCCCGGCCGTGCCCCGTCCGCAGCAGCTGTTTGAATACAATGGTGGAGCACAGGATGAAGAGCCACTTGCTGTTGGGACGACTCTCCCAAATTGTCTCCCTGTCCCTGCCTGGCAAGAGTCTTCATCTTTATTAGTATATTATTAAGTATACAGGTAAACCCTGTTTTACAATTACTTGAATTATGAAAATAATTATCCGTGTTTGCATTTACCAAGAATTTATAATAGGTTTTAATAGATTTTCGCTTTCACGAAAATTGTAGTCATGGGTCTTTACGAACAGTTTCTCAGGTACGCTCTCCCTTCATAAAGCGGGGTATACCTGTAGTAGAAAGGTTTTATCTGTTAACTTCAGGGAGGAGGGGATGAATTATGATGGCATGGTTAGCATAGGGGTTAGCGCAACACTGTTACAATGCCAGCGACAGGGGTCCGAAGTTCAATTTAAAGTTTAGTTTGTAAGCTGCGGGAATTAAGTGAACCTAAGTGAAACATGAAAGTCTGCAAATGCTGTGATTGAAGTAAAAAATGCTGGAGGAACTCAGTTGGTCTTTCGGCGTCCATAAAAAAGCAAAGGTATATGGCAGTCATTGTGGGCCTGGGCCCTTCTTCAAGGAATAAACAGAATTAGCCAGAAACCGGAAATCTCAGAATTCAGACAGTGAATTCAGGCTGGGGGAGGGGTCCGGACCCACACAAGGTGTTAATTGGATAGGATAAGGGAAGAGATATGAATGTAATCATCCATAATTAAGGACTACAATTCTGACTTTCTTTTCAAATTACTTTACATTTTGACTTATAAACTGTTTAGTCTTAATGCAGTAAAAATACAACGCTGGAACAACTCAGCAGGTCAAACAGTGTCCTTTATTTTCTTTGGCTTGGCTTCGCGGACGAAGATTTATGGAGGGGGTAAAAAGTCCACGTCAGCTGCAGGCTCGTTTGTGGCTGACAAGTCCGATGCGGGACAGGCAGACACGGTTGCAGCGGTTGCAGGGGAAAATTGGTTGGTTGGGGTTGGGTGTTGGGTTTTTCCTCCTTTGCCTTTTATCAGTGAGGTGGGCTCTGCGGTCTTCTTCAAAGGAGGTTGCTGCCCGCCAAACTGTGAGGCACCAAGATGCACGGTTTGAGGCGTTATCAGCCCACTGGCGGTGGTCAGTGTGGCAGGCACCAAGATATTTCTTTAGGCAGTCCTTGTACCTTTTCTTTGGTGCACCTCTGTCACGGTGGCCAGTGGAGAGCTCGCCATATAACACGATCTTGGGAAGGCGATGGTCCTCCATTCTGGAGATGTGACCCATCCAGCGCAGCTGGATCTTCAGCAGCGTGGACTCGATGCTGTCGACCTCTGCCATCTCGAGCACCTCGACGCTAGGGATGAAAGCGCTCCAATGGATGTTGAGGATGGAGCGGAGACAACGCTGGTGGAAGCGTTCTAGGAGCCGTAGGTGGTGCCGGTAGAGGATCCTTTATACAGCAAAGATAAAGATACATATCCAACGTATCAAGGTAAGGGGGTGCAGGTTTATTAGTTAGGCATTGGAAAAGTATGTTTCAGCCCACCAGAAAATTTGCATATCTGGCCTCTGCAATCCCTGGAGGAAACCAGGGATTTTACTATATTTACTTGAAGTGAGGAAAAGAACTTCAAAGTCTTGTTTTGTGAATGGAGATGGACACTGCGGCAAAAATACTGGAACACGACGCTACTTAAAGGTTAAAACTTGTTCCAGACCTTGATGAAGGGCTCAAGACCGAAACGTTGGTGATGTATCTTTATCTTTGCCGTATAAAGGATACAGTTTGACCGGTTGACAATACTGACTCACTTCTGGGACCACACTCCCCAACCCCGCCCCCCAAACCATGTAAATTCTGGACCACCAGAACTCTCCTTTTAACACTGACCCAAATCCTTCCCCATGTTGAAAAGCTCTCAAACTCTCCGTCATTTAGATACCGACCTGCTCCCAGGATCCCCACTTACAGCGTATACTGACCCATTCACAGTATACACCCCCATTTAAATACTGACCCACCCCCATTTAAATACTGACCCACGATTATATCCCCCTATTTAATATTGACGCACTCCTAGATCCCCCCATTTAAATACTGACTCACTTGATGACCCCCCCATGTAATTGCTGACCCACTATTAGATCCCCACCATTGCAATACCGACACACTCTCAGAACCCCCTACACCTAGTTAAACAGTAAACCATTTCCAGGATGTCCCCCTTCCCCTCCTACTCAGGTAAGTACTGACTCACTGCCAGGATCCCCATATAAATACAGGTGTACTCTCAGAAACCCCCACACAATTGCTGTCTCATAGTTAACAAGATTAGTGCATGTGGAATTGAAGGTAGCATAATGGATTGAAAACTGGTTAATGCATAGAATGGGAATGAACGGATCTTTGAGGGGAGTAAAACACGGTTGTCTGCAGACGCTGTGATTGTAGTAAAAACACACAAGGCACTTTCAGGTGGCCAAAATACCCTGATGAAAGCCACATATTCTACCCCTATGAGGCTGTCAGGAGCCTCCTGAGAGAGCAGGAGGAGTCTCCAAGATGCACTTTCCAACCCTCCTCCGAGAGGGATAATCGCCGGAGCACTGAGGTCCCCCCCAGCCTGAAAGCAGCCGCTAAGGGGATGACAATCAGCTAGCGAGTGCCTAACAGCACCCCCCCCTTCCCGCAGCCCCTGCCCCACCGACGTGGCCACCCAAGGGCTGACATCCCAAAGGAACAGGAGCCGGAGTGCGCTCCAAGGCGCCTCCTGTGCAGCTGTCCCTTTCAGGTGGCCAGCGCTGCCCTTTAAGCGCTGCCACCCGAACGACCATTCCACAGGTCTGAATCCACTTCTACAGGCGTATTTTTGGCACAGAATGCACATGAAAGCAGTGGACCTCAGCCAGTCTCGCAGTGTCCATAGGAGGTAAAAATATATTACCAACGTTTCGGGCCTGAGCCCTTCTTCAAGGTAGTCTCAGGTTTTCAGGTTTGTCTGGTACTGCATCACCATATTAATCAATTCTTTGGTTGAGAGGGCAAACATAAATTTTCACATTTAAGAGAAGATGAAGAGGATACAAGGGGACATGGAGATGCTGAGTAACTGGACAAGAACACAGCAGATGAAACAGTAGCCCCTTTTAAACTGCAGCACCTGGGTCACCCCCCCCCCCACCGCCTCCAGGACCCAGGTCCAATTACTTGGGCAAAAGTGCTAGAAGTACCTTTCAAATCACAAGCCGGCGATTTAATAGGGGAATTCAACCCCCACAATGATGCGCCATGCACTCATCGGAAGTACTGCTGGATGTCCAGATGCTGGCTCCCCGGTGACGCAATGACGCGCCGATGACATTGGAATAAGCAGGGCCAGCCATTTTCTTGTACAAATCTCCCATGGACATGACCTGGGTAAGTTTAACTGGATTCCCCAATTACCTCTGAGGTAGGTCATGGACCTGGTTGGGTTCTGACAGGGTTGACCGGGTCAGACCCTTTCTAACTGGGGCATTAAGAGGGCAGTTTGAAAGTACCTAACGTTGAAAAATGTGAGCCCCTGAGGTGTGCAGAATAGAAAGGAAGAGTATTAGTCAAATGGTGACGATTAGATGATTAAAGGGAACACTCGATGCGTGTGCTTGTACATAGAAGTCACAAAATTGGTAGCGTCGTTGACAGAGAGGGTAATTGAAGAGGATAATAATGATTGGTTGGTGAGATGGGCAGGGAAAGGCAAATGAAGATTAATCCTAGGAAGTGTAAGGTGCTGCATTTTGGGAGGATTAACAACAGTCCTTTTACCACTGGCCCCCTGTCCCAGAACTGGGAATTTACTGGGACAGGGTCCAGTGGAAAAGGAACACTGTCTGAATGCCAGCGTCAAATGACATCATTTCACACCGGGGATTGACCACCTCAACCCCTACTCATATCCCTGGCATTTGCTGATAAAACCAGTGGAAAAGGAACAGCAGAAATTCCCCCATTTCCAGTCGAAGGTTGAACATTCCGATCCCTAGGGATGAGCTGTGTTCAGTGGAAAAGCAAATAGCGTCCCAGTTAAAGGTGGCCCAGTGGAAACAGTATGAAGGGCTTCCTATCCCAGGACCTGCACAGCCAATTAATTGGGATGCCAGTGGAAAAGGGGCTACAGAGTGAATGCATGGGCCCCAGGGAATATTGAAGAACAGAGAGACCTTGGTGTACAAGTTTGCAGCACGCTTGATAAGATGATGAAGAAATGGGATATATACCTTCATTAGAATACAAAATCAGGGTGGGGAGGTATTATGTAACTATTTTATCAAGCATCGGTGTTCTGGGTTCCATTATTGTCATGTAATGCTACCTATAGAATGTAACATACATGAAATTCTTTACATTTGTCGACCGTGTCGCCACTTTGTGTAGCGCCCCTCACAGAAACCTACAGCCCCTGGTCTCCCCTCCAACTACTGTGCAGGCCTGTGCCTGCTTGGCTTCTGAGATCAGACAATCCCAGGCGTATTCAGGCTATTAAAGAAGGATCTAATTGCACTGGGATGACATGTCTCGGTTATGAAGACTAGATCAGTTGTGTTTGTTTTGGAGTGGAGGGGGACCTGATGAAAGTCTATATAATCACACGAAGCATAGATAGGGTGAACAGTGTGGCAGAGGTAGAAGGTTTAAATTTTTTAAATTTAGACATACAACAGGGTAACAGGCCATTTCGGCCAACAGGTCCAGGCCACTCATTTACATCCATTAACCTACACCTTCCTTCCCCCCCCCCCCACCCCAACCAACCCAGTACAGATGTATAATTCTGTGATGGACAGTTGCTAAGAAGCAAATGCAGATGAATCAAGCAATTGTAAGGCAAAAGGAAGGCAGATATTATTAGGTGAGGGTTTGAGTACAATTATGAAGAGTCTCATTGCGTTTGTACAGCTCCTTGGTGAAAATGCATCTGGAGCACTGGGCAGTTTTGGTGTCCTTAACTAACAAAGGATGCGCTTGACACGATGGGCATTCTGCCATGATACACCAGACCAGATGCAGAAATTATGCATGGGCCACAAAAATTATGTATGGGCCACAAGAGGAGAGATTATGCAGACTGGCTCTGTACTCTCCAGAGCAGTGGTTCTCGACCTTTTTCTTTCCACTCACATCTCACTTTAAGTAATCCCTATGCCATAGGGGCTCTGTGATTAGTAAGGGATTGCTTAAGGTGGGATGTGGGTGGGCAGGGAAGGTTGAGAATCACTGCTCTAATTGTTACAGAAATATTTTGCTTGAGAAAAATTGTCATTGGCCCATTTCCTTTGGAGTTACGAAACCATGCACATAACGAGTCAATGAGGGACGATTAAAGCAGGGGTTTTCAAACTTGTTCTTTCCACTCACATCCCACCTTAAGCCATCCCTTACTAATCACAGAGCACCTACAGCACAGGGATTACTTAAAGTGGGATGTAACTGGAAAGAAAAAGGTTGAGAACCACCACATACAGCATGGGAGGACAACCTTTTAATTTTTAAATTTAGACCTACAGCACAGCAACAGGCCATTCTGGCCCATGAGTACATACCGGGGATGTGGGCGGTACAGACTCGAGGGCCAAAATGGCCTGTTACCGTGCTGTAGGTCTAAATTAACAAAACATTTGGAAAGTTGAAAGGTGTGGGCAGAGTACATGTCAAAAGATTGTTTGCCATGGTGACGAAAGTCTAGCACCAGAGGGCTCAACTTAATCGGAAATGCATCAGAATTTCTTCAGCCAGAAATTTGCAGAATTTGTCACAACAGGCAGTTGTGGAGGCCAAGTCATAAGTGTATTTAAGGCAAAGATTGATTGGTCAGATCATGATTAAAGGGCAGGGCAGCCTCGATGGATTGAATGGCCTA
This sequence comes from Narcine bancroftii, assembly GCF_036971445.1. Classification (NCBI taxonomy): domain Eukaryota; kingdom Metazoa; phylum Chordata; class Chondrichthyes; order Torpediniformes; family Narcinidae; genus Narcine; species Narcine bancroftii. The sequence goes on along the minus strand of NC_091481.1, from coordinate 59,423,494 downwards.
TTTCTGCTTCTATATCTCATGATCTTAATGAGGTCTCATCAAAATTCTGAAAGGGTTGGACAGGTTTGGGAAAATGATGCCTGTGATCTGGATGAATGGCAGTAGATTTGATAGGAGCAGAGGAGCCCCTCCTGTTCCATAACATGTTTCCTTCTGGAGACTGTCATGGGACCCCCACATGTAAACACCCACTTACTCCTGCCACATGACTTAAATAACCAATGCCCAACCATTCCTCGGTGGCGAGGGAGTGTCTCTGCTGATGTTCACTCCCCCAGACCCCTCGCTCTCTCTGTCCCCTGACCACTCTCTCCAACCCTGGGTCATTCCCCCCCCCCACCCTTTCCAACCCTGTCCCCCTCCGCTCTCTCCAACCCTGGGTTCCCCCCGCCCTCTCTGACCCCGGGACACCCCCCCGCACTCTGACCCCGGGAACATCCCCCGCTCTCTCTGACCCCAGGACCCCCCCCCCCCCAGCTCTCTCTGACCCCAGGAACACCCCCCTGCTCTCTCTAACCCCGGGACTGACCAACTGCTCTCTCTAACCCCGGGACTGACCAACTGCTCTCTCCAAATCCGGGAACCCCCCCCCACTTTCTCTGACCCTGGGACCCCCCCCCCCCGCTCTCCGAACCCGGGACCCCCTCCGCTCTCCGAACCCAGGACCACCCCCCTCACTCTTCGACCCCGGTACCTCCCCACCCTGCTCTCTCTGACCCTGGGTCCGACCCTACTGCTCTCTCCGACCCCGGGACCCTACTGCTCTCTCTGACCCCGGGACCCTACTGCTCTCTCCGACCCCGGGACCCTACTGCTCTCTCCGACCCCGGGACCCTACTGCTCTCTCCGACCCCGGGACACCCCTGCTCTCTCTGACCCCGGGACCCCCCCTGCTCTCTCTGACCCCGGGCACCCCCCATCTCTCTCCGAACCTGGGACCCCCCCACTCTCTGAACCCGGGACCCCCCCACTCTCTGAACCCGGGACCCCCCCCCACTCTCCGAACCCGGGACCCCCCACCGCTCTCTGACCCCAGGACCTCCCCACCCTGCTCTCTGACCCCAGGACCTCCCCACCCTGCTCTCTCTGACCCCGGGACCTCCCCACCCTGCTCTCTCTGACCCTGGGACCGACCCTACTGCTCTCTCCAACCCCGGGGCCCCCCTGCTCTCTCTGACCCCAGGCACCCCATCTCCGAACCCGAGACCCCCCCACTCTCTGAGCCCGGGACCCGCCCCGCTCTCTCTGAACCCGGGACCCACCCCGCTCTCTCCGAACCCAGGACCCTCCCACCGCCCTCTCCGAACCTGGGACCCCCCCGCTCTCTCCGTTTCCAAAACTGTCTGGTCTCTCTGACACCGGGACACCCATTATTCCTGGTCAAGAATCTATAAACTCTGGGCCTCCACACCTGGATCCTTGACTTTCTCATCAGAAGTCCACAGTCAGTATGAATTGGAAACAACGTCTCCTCCTCACTGATTATCAATACAGGCACACCCCAAGGATAGGTTTAGTCCATTGCTCTACTCATTCATTATACACCCATGACTGTGTGGCCAGACACAATTCCAGTGTTATCTACATCACAGTTGTCGGCAGAATCACAAACAGTAAAGAGGAAATGAACAGGAGGGAGAGAGATCAGCAGATTGTATTTATTAGCTTCAGATTTCAGTTTCCCACATCTCGCTCTTCAATCATCTGAGTTGTACTTGAAACATTGTTTGTGTTTTGGTGAACAGTTTCAGACTTAAAGATTTCAAGTTAGACCCCGCAATGTTGAGAACCCATACAACCTTGTCGGTAAAATATGTTAAGACAGACCCTTCAAACCAGGCAGGTTTATTGGAGGATATTAATGCCCACACCACGTGGCGGGGGCTATTAATCTACTCGTGAACTGGATACCCCTGAGAGTACCCAGGCCTGGAGCCATTGCCCGCCCGTTGGTCATTGCATTATCAGCATGATTCAGGCGGGAATGAAATTCTCTCAAGAAAGAGCGGCCCAAGGAATAAATCGCTCCTTCCTCAGCAAGGTTAACAGATCCCCCTCCGCCCCAGTTTTGTTTCCCTGCACTGTCAAAACTTAATGCACTGAATTAACATCGTCTCCCTCCGTTTCACTTGTGCACCACCCTTTCCATCCCCAACTGCTTAAAGTGATCAACTGATGACCATCCTTACACCCCCTCCATGTTCCTCCGATTCCATACTTACAACACACACAGGCAATAAGCTGCAGGCACAGTCTCACTATTTCGCATCAGGTAACCGCCATCTTTCCCCATCAATGCCAACAGATCTTCTGTCTCAGCGTGGCCGATGCTCCCGTGATAGATGGACAAACTCATGGTGCCGAAAAGATGACTGAAAGGCAAGGGACGGTCTGTCTGTCCGTCTTCTCTCTCTCTCTCTCTCCCTCTCTCTGCAAACTCTCTAGTTTACAGCAAGCTAAGGAGGGCTGTGAGAGTTTAGTGGGTTCAATGCAGCTTGCGTGACTTCCTGTGTGATAAACCTGCTGGGTTCAGATCAGCTTTAGAGACACGTTCCCATACCTTGTTTTGTTCGAGAACGGCACGTGTTGAGTTCACACAATCAAGTTCAAACATCTGTCTATATTACTTAGTGCTGCAAAAAATAGACCAATTGTTTGGTATGGAGTTTTGTCCTTTGTTCATTGAACAGTCACTTTTAATAGGTGCTTGAAAGTTTGTTGTGGAGGTTCCACGAGAGTAACGCAAATTAACAAGTGGGTCCACTGCGATGGGCCTCTAGGCTTCAGCCTGATGGTTAATCCCCTCATTGCCCGAAGCCTCCATGTTGACGAGATCACAAAGAAGGCCTGCAGCGGCTAGACTTTGTGAGGTGTCTGAGGAGATTCAGGTACGTCACCGAAGACTCTCGTAAACCTCTACAAGTGAACCGCGGAGAGCATTCTGGCCGGTTGCATCACTGCCTGGTACAGAGGCGCCAACTCTCAGGACAAGAATAAACTCCAGAGGGTTGTTAACTCGGGCCTGCGACATCACGGGCACCAGACTTCACTCCATCGAGGACGTCAACACGAGGGCGTGTCTCTTAACAGAGCAGCCGCTATCCTCAAAGACCCCCACCACCCTCTTCACTCTGCTACCATCAGGAAAAGGTACAGGAGCCTAAAGACGAGCACTCAGTGGCACAAGGACAGCTTCTTCCCGCTGCCATCAGATTCCTGAATAATCAATGAACCAAAGGTACTGTCTGACTTTTCCTGCACCATTATTGCTATTTATTTTGTATGGTAGTTTATATTAATGTTTGTACAGTATTGCTGCCGCAAAACAACATTTTAAATGACTTGTTCATGACAATAATATTCTGAATCGGATTCTCTACCCATACCTGGGAACTCCCCCGCCACCCTCTTCCTCCCACCGGCCCCCCGGGACCTCTCCTCCCACCGGCCCCCGGACCTCTCCCTCCCACCGGCCCCCGGGACCTCTCCCTCCCACCGGCCCCCGGGACCTCTCCCTCCCACCGGCCCCCGGGACCTCTCCCTCCCACCGGCCCCCGGGACCTCTCCCTCCCACCGGCCCCCGGGACCTCTCCCTCCCACCGGCCCCCGGGACCTCTCCCTCCCACCGGCCCCCGGGACCTCTCCCTCCACACCGGCCCCCGGGACCTCTCCCTCCCACCGGCCCCCGGGACCTCTCCCTCCCACCGGCCCCCGGGACCACCCCCTCCCTCTTCAAGTCCCCGCCACGGCCCTGGGAACCCCTCCCTGACGCCCGGGACCCACCCCACCCATGCTCCCTTCCCCTCTCCCCGAGACCCCCCCAGCTCCCTCTCCCCGAGACCCCCCAGCTCCCTCTCCCCGAGACCCCCCCAGCTCCCTCTCCCCGAGAACCCCCAGCTCCCTCTCCCCGAGACCCCCCAGCTCCCTCTCCCCGAGACCCCCAGCTCCCTCTCCCCGAGACCCCCCCAGCTCCCTCTCCCCGAGACCCCCCCAGCTCCCTCTCCCCGAGAACCCCCAGCTCCCTCTCCCCGAGACCCCCCCAGCTCCCTCTCCCCGAGACCCCCCCAGCTCCCTCTCCCCGAGACCCCCCCCAGCTCCCTCTCCCCGAGACCCCCCCAGCTCCCTCTCCCCGAGACCCCCCCAGCTCCCTCTCCCCGAGACCCCCCAGCTCCCTCTCCCCGAGACCCCCCCAGCTCCCTCTCCCCGAGACCCCCCCAGCTCCCTCTCCCCGACCCCCCCAGCTCCCTCTCCCCGAGACCCCCCCAGCTCCCTCTCCCCGAGACCCCCCCAGCTCCCTCTCCCCGAGACCCCCCCAGCTCCCTCTCCCCGAGACCCCCCCAGCTCCCTCTCCCCGAGACCCCCCCAGCTCCCTCTCCCCGAGACCCCCCCAGCTCCCTCTCCCCGAGACCCCCCCAGCTCCCTCTCCCCGAGACCCCCCCAGCTCCCTCTCCCCGAGACCCCCCCAGCTCCCTCTCCCCGAGACCCCCCCCAGCTCCCTCTCCCCGAGACCCCCCCAGCTCCCTCTCCCCGAGACCCCCCCCAGCTCCCTCTCCCCGAGACCCCCCCAGCTCCCTCTCCCCGAGACCCCCCCAGCTCCCTCTCCCCGAGACCCCCCCAGCTCCCTCTCCCCGAGACCCCCCCAGCTCCCTCTCCCCGAGACCCCCCCAGCTCCCTCTCCCCGAGACCCCCCCAGCTCCCTCTCCCCGAGACCCCCCCAGCTCCCACTCCCCGAGACCCCCCCAGCTCCCTCTCCCCGAGACCCCCCCAGCTCCCTCTCCCCGAGACCCCCCCCAGCTCCCTCTCCCCGAGACCCCCCCAGCTCCCTCTCCCCGAGACCGCCCCCCCAGCTCCCTCTCCCGGAGACCCCCTTCCCCCCGTTCTCCCCGGATTCGTCCCATGAGAAGCAGTTGTGATGTGGCGGCCACTCCAAACGCTGAGCCATCTCTAGCGCCAGCAAGTTCTCTCGCACTGAGACTATAACCCCCCCACACACGAAGAAAACTCAAGTTTTAGTGGTTTTTGTTCGCAAATAGATGGAGAGAATCAACAGATAGTTGCAGAACATTAAACTGGAGATGGGTCTCTCTCTCTCCCCCCACCGCCCCCCTTCAGTAAAGCGCTGGGGAAATTTCACCTGCTGGGCTTTTTCACTCCGTTTCAAGTGAAAAGCGAAGCGCAGCCCTTGCTTCAAACTTCACTCACCTGGGCTACTGGCTCATTGTCGCTCCCTGCACCGCCCCGTTCCAACTGGGACTTTGAGCGACCCGCCGGGGATGGGCTGGGAGGCTGGAGGCGCTGCGATGGGTGGCCACTGGCTTGCCTGGCGGAGCATTGCCCCCGTGGGTTCACTCCGATCTGCCGGTGCAGAGCGCCTGCACCCCGCCCCCCTCGGGAGGTTGAGCTGTATGGGACGGGCTCTCTCTATCTCTGCGCAGGCTTGTCGTCTGTTTGAAGCGACCCCCCCCTCTCTCTCTCTCTCTCTCTCTCTGTTTATTTCACAAGAAAAGTCCGCCGCACACAGTCTTTCCAAGAAATTCGAAGTTGGTTTTACTTTCGCACACGTCACTGCTTCTCCAAATTAACCCTCGAGCTTCAGGACCGGGGTTTTGGGGGGGGGGGGGGTAGGGGGGTGGAAAGTGGGGGGGGGGTGGAAAGTGGGGGGGGATGGAAAGTAGGGGGAGATGGAAAGTAGGGGGGGGATGGAAAGTAGGGGGGTGGGGGAGGGGTGGAAAGTAGGGGGGGTGGGGGAGGGATGGAAAGTAGGGGGGGTTTGGGGGGTGAAAAGTAGGGGGGGGCTGCAGATGGTTGATCGCCTTAGAACAGAATCAGGATTTATTGTCACGAACAAGTCCTGAAATTCGGTACATCATACACTTTCAGGTGGCCGGAATGCCCCCCTGACTGTAAATCCGCCTATCCTACTCCAATGCGGCTGGCATGCGGCCACCTGAAAGTGGAGGACCCTCCTCCTGTAGGAATATTCTCCGGCTTGGATAATTCCCCACCACCCCGTTGAACCTGAAAGCAGCAGTGGGGAATACGGCCTCAGTCACACAGGAGCCGGCCTTCGCTAGGACGCGGCTCTCCTTCAGCCGGCACGTCCAGGTGGCAGAAAGGTGTCTTCTCCGCGGCCACCTGGACGTCCCGGCTGCCCTCCGCCTGCCGCGTCTGCCGGCGCATTATCTGCGTCCGTGCACCTGAAACATTCCCATTATAACCATCTTACAACATCACTATAAAAAAAATTAAGAGTGCATAAAAATGAGGAATTGGATGGGTCCTCAAAGACCTCCTGCCCCCCCCCCCCCCACCACTACCCTCTTCACTCTGCTACCATCGGGGATAAAGGTACAGGAGCCTAAAGACGAGCATTCAGCGGCACAAGGACAGCTCCTTCCTTGCTGCTATCAGATTCCTGAATAATCAACGAACCAAAGACACTGTCTGACTTTGCCTTTTTCTTGCACTGTTTTTATTTATTTTGAAATGTGGTTTATACATATGTTTACGCAGTGATGCCAGCCGCAGAACAACGGAGATTTCTTGGCATGTTCATGGCAATAAATTCTGATTCTAATTCTGAAGCAGTCAGAACCTCTTCGTGTCAGGCAACATTGCAAAGTGACTGGTAGATGATGAGGATACACCAACGAGTTGTTAGATCTGGAACGAATTTTCACAAGGAATGTTGAAGGAAATGTATCAGAAGTGGCAAAAGGATAATTTTGAAAAGGACCCATTTGCAGGAAAGCAGGTGGATGGACTCAAGGTTCAAAGATAGTGAAAAGTTGTTTTACTTGAAAGGCCTGATTGGGGTCACGGACTGTGGTGAGGAAAGAGGTATGGGCGCAAGTGTGGCCACAGGGAAAGGTGCCGGGAGAGGGGGGGTGGAATTGGTGGGGAGGGAGTGGTCCCAAATGAAGGAAGAGAGGGGAGGAGAGGGGAAGATGTGTCTAGAGGTGGGATCCTGTTGGGCCATAAATTCAGGAGGGTCATGTGTTGGCTGTAGAGGCTGGTGGGGCGGTAGGTGAGGACAAGGGGAATCCTGTGTTTGCTGAGTCTGGGGGCAGAGGGGACCAGGGCAGATGAGCGGGAGATGGAGGAGATGCAGGTAAGGGTTGAATTGATGGTGGGGGAGGGGAAGCCACATTTGTGGAGGTAAGGGTTGAATTGATGGTGGGGGTGGGGAAGCCACATTTGTGGAGGAAGGCAGACTTTTCAGAAAATCTGGATTGGATGACCTCATCTTGGGAACAGATGCAGTGGAGATGGAGAAATTGAGGGAAGGGAATAGAATCCTTGAGTGAGGAAGTGTAGTCAAGGTAATTGTGGGAGTTTGTGGGTTTATAACATATGTCAGTGGAAAGCATGGAGACAGAGAGATCCAGGAAAGGGAGAGTGTTATCAGAGATGGACCAGGTGAGTTTGAGATCAGGGTGGATGTTGGCCATGGAATGAAGTTGATGATCTCAAAGCGGGTGCATGAGGGAGCCAAAATTATGAAAGGCATAGATAAGATAGAGGTAGGTGGTAAGTTGTTTCCATTGGTGGGTGAGATTAGAATGAGGGGGACATAGCCTCAAGATCTAGGGGAGTAGGTTTAGGACAGAGATGAGGAGGAACTGCTTTTCCCAGAGGGGGTTAATCTGTGGAATTCGCTGCCCATTAAAGCAGTGGAGGTGACCTCAGTAAATATATTTAAGACGTTTGAGTGGAGTTTTACAAAGTAGGAGAAATGAGGAAAATGGGGAAAAGGCAGGTAGGTTGAGATGAGCCTATCATCAGATCACCCATGATCTCACTGAATGGCGGAGCAGGGTCAACGGGCTGGACAGACAACTCCTGCTCCTATTTTTTATATTCTCCTGTACTCAGATAACATCTCTGTTGAGGACTCCTGAGAGTTGGGCAGGGCATTTGGGATAATGGGAGGCAGGTACCATCCCATGAGTATGTCCATACCAGGCTTCTGCTTGAATATCTGTGGGACACCATCTCCAGCAGCACAGTGTGGCTTCTGTATTGCCCCATTTCATCCATTTTGCCCATCTGACAGAGCAGCACTCCCTCAGCACAGCCATTCGGTGTGGGTCTTCTTTGTCAAAGGCATTCGAATTGCATGGTGCTTCTCAGCAAAGCCTCTCAAATAGGGAGGCTCTTCCCTCATTATTGCCCTTCTTGCAGTGTAGCACTAACTCTGTGTACTGGCCCTCCATTGGTGAGGCACTGCCTCGGTACTGCCCCACTGACAGTGCAGTGCCCATCAACACTCCCATCTTGAAAGTGCTCTGCCCCTTTCAATGGAGCAATGATAAGGTGTTTATTGTCATGCACATTGTACACTGTGCTGATACTCCGACATTCTTATTTTCTGCAGCAGGACCAGATACTCCATGACAAAGGTACAAGAGTATGCATTAAAATAAATGAAAAAGATGATGTACAAAAGATAGATAACAAATATTCATAGTTACCATATTGCAAGAAGAAAAAAATACAGTAAAACCCCTGGTATCCAGAATTCAAGCAACTGGCAGTCTCAAGCAACCAGCAAAAAAATTTGAGGAACAAAAATCTCAATACACTTATCTGGCATCTGCCAATCCCCAAAAATGCCGGATACCAGGGTTTTTTCTTAACTGTATGTCGCGTTACAATTGCAGTTTTGTAGTGTTGGAGTCTTCTTTGGCTTGGCTTCGCGGACGAAGATTTATGGAGGGGGTAAAAAGTCCACGTCAGCTGCAGGCTCGTTTGTGGCTGACAAGTCCGATGCGGGACAGGCAGACACGGTTGCAGCGGTTGCAGGGGAAAATTGGTTGGTTGGGGTTGGGTGTTGGGTTTTTCCTCCTTTGCCTTTTGTCAGTGAGGTGGGCTCTGCGGTCTTCTTCAAAGGAGGTTGCTGCCTGCCAAACTGTAAGGCGCCAAGATGCACGGTTTGAGGCGTTATCAGCCCACTGGCGGTGGTCAATGTGGCAGGCACCAAGAGATTTCTTTAGGCAGTCCTTGTACCTTTTTTTTGGTGCACCTCTGTCACGGTGGCCAGTGGAGAGCTCGCCATATAACACGATCTTGGGAAGGCGATGGTCCTCCATTCTGGAGACGTGACCCATCCAGCGCAGCTGGATCTTCAGCAGCGTGGACTCGATGCTGTCGACCTCTGCCATCTCGAGTACTTCGACGTTAGGGATGTAAGCGCTCCAATGGATGTTGAGGATGGAGCGGAGACAACGCTGGTGGAAGCGTTCTAGGAGCCGTAGGTGGTGCCGGTAGAGGACCCATGATTCGGAGCCGAACAGGAGTGTGGGTATGACAACGGCTCTGTATACGCTTATCTTTGTGAGGTTTTTCAGTTGGTTGTTTTTCCAGACTCTTTTGTGTAGTCTTCCAAAGGCGCTATTTGCCTTGGCGAGTCTGTTGTCTATCTCATTGTCGATCCTTGCATCTGATGAAATGGTGCAGCCGAGATAGGTAAACTGGTTGACTGTTTTGAGTTTTGTGTGCCCGATGGAGATGTGGGGGGGCTGGTAGTCATGGTGGGGAGCTGGCTGATGGAGGACCTCAGTTTTCTTCAGGCTGACTTCCAGGCCAAACATTTTGGCAGTTTCCGCAAAGCAGGACGTCAAGCGCTGAAGAGCTGGCTCTGAATGGGCAACTAAAGCGGCATCGTCTGCAAAGAGTAGTTCACGGACAAGTTTCTCTTGTGTCTGTTGGAGTAAGTTATAATTAATGTACTTAGGAGAGATTCAAGAGCCGGATAGCCAATGGAAAGAAACTGTTCTTGAATTTAGGGTGACGGGGGTCCTTTTTGATGACGGCTGCCTTCTTGTGGCAGCGCCTCATGTCAATACCTTTAATGAATGGTGTGTTGATATGTAATTACACCACTAGGTCACCAGGGGTCATCCCGGTGACCTTGTCGATAAACCAGTCCAGAGCTACAGTCTAGCCTTCCAGGTTTGTCTTGCAGAGAGACAAGACCTCTGAGTGTACATATTAGTTTATTGAACTTGTCTTATACTCGCACTGCTGGTGTGGTTATTGTCAGTACAATTTAATAATAATATGATAGCTACTAGGATGGAAGCTGCTTCTGCTCCAATGCACATTCCCGACCACCTGGAGACTCTTCCTGAGGAATGGAATCCAGGGGCGACTAGCCCACACGTGCATCCGAGGGCAGAGACAGCGAGGTTCCACTGTACTGGAATTGGTGGAATGCAGGAAAGACACAGAAGTACGATAGGGCAGGTAAGAAACGGCCAAGAGCCCTACCTGCCCGTGGGTTTGCCAGTACAGGCACCGCCGACCCTAAACCCCGGTCCGATCAGAAAGAGGCCACTACAAGCGCGGGTGGAAGGATCTCCACGTCATGCTCCCGATCGTCACGTATTCGCAGAATTCCAGACCACTCCAGAGTCAGGGAAAGCAGACACCGCTACCGTCACTCCCCCAGCAGCAGTTTCCCCAGTACCACGGAGACCTGACGCTACCACTGGGATCCCCCCTAAACCCGCTGCAAATGTCCCAAAGCCAGAGACTCAGCCAACAGCCCCAAGCACCCAGGTTACTCCTCCAGCAGACACAAGCCCCACAGAGGCTCTACCAGCAGCTCCCAATACCCCAGGTCCACCCTTGCTACACCTAAGGGACCAGAGACTGCGGCTTAGCCATGTGCTGCGACCAGACAGGCTGGAGTTCGACCCCAGAAATCCCGGAGCCGGCACGCACTTCAGCCGCTGGCAGAGATGCTTTCTGAATTACATGGAGGGGCTGAGGCATCAGATAAAGAGCTATTAATGCTGCTGTTAGCCCATCTGGAAGACCACCCTTACTCCCTTATACAGGATGCCAGGTCCTATCAAGAGGCAATGAGCACTTTACAGAGGCATTACAGTGAGGGGCAAAGTGAACTCCACTCCCGGTACAGCCTCATGACCAGGTCACAACAAGTAGGGGAGTCTGCCAGAGACTTTATACTCTCTCTGAAAGATCTGGCGAGAGGCTGAAACTTTAAAGCAGTATCAGCTCAGGAGTATGTGGAGGACCTTATTAGGGACAGAATTGTTGCAGGCATACGGTCCACTGAGACGAGTCATCGATTGCTGGAGAGAGGAATAGTGGGGTTAGATGAGGCAGAGACTATTGCAGTAGCTTTAGAATTGGAAAGAATTGGAGGAGTACTCACAGGACTCTGGGGCTGGGACAAACATCACACTGCTGGACTCTCTAGCCCCACAAAAAGAAAAGTATGCTGCCTCACAGGAATTCACAGCACACCTTGAGGGTCCAAAGTGCTTTTTCTCTAGACAAAGAAAGCACCCCAGAGCCCTCTGCCCTGCCAGAGAAAATATCTGTTCCAACTGTGGAAAATGTGGCCATTATGCAAAAGTCTGCAGAAATCCCAAGGCCACAGCTAAGGCCCATTCTAATGCTAATGAGAGGCAGGAAAGCTCTTCTTTCTCCACAGACAAACAGAAGAAGAAGAATGCCATGTGCAGCCGGCCATCTTGGACAAATGCTACAGAGCAGAGGTCACAGTCGCAGGAGATGAATATGACGCCGAGTACTATCGGATGGAAGGACATGCCAGACTTGCTTCCCTCCGCATGAATCAGGCGAGTCCATACAATTTATCTGACGCCACTGTGTGCATCAAAATTAATGATGTGAGGGTAAATTGCTTAGTAGATAGTGGAAGCACTGGAAGTTTTATTGACCAGGGGTTAGTCAACTGCCTTGCCCTCCCCACATGCCCGAGTGAGCACCGGATCCTGTTAGCAGCCAGCAGCCTTGTGGCTGAGGTAAAACAGTTTTGCAGGGTTACTCTTGAAATCCAGGGCACAAAATATGAAGGATTCAAATTACTAATACTCCCTCACCTCTGTGCCCTGGAGTAGATTTTCAGTGCCAGTTAGAAAGCATTCCAATAGTGTACAACGGGCCTCACCCCCCACTACGCCTTACGAAGAAACAACACTGCGGCCTGTCTGTCCTGAACATAGAACCCCCTCCGCTGTTCACACATCTGACCCCAGAATGCACACCAATAGCCACAAAGAGCAGGAGGTACAGCCCGAGGGATAGAGCCTTCATTAGGACAGAGGTCTGCAGGCTACTACAGGAGGGCATCATAGAGCAGAGCACCAGCCCCTGGAGAGCCCAGGTGGTTGTAGTAAAGTCAGGAGAAAAACTGCGCATGGTAGTGGATTACAGCCAGACAATCAACAAATTTACACAACTAGATGCCTACCCCCTGCCACGCATAGCAGACATGGTCAACAACATTGCGCAGTATAAGGTGTTCTCCACCATCGACCTGAAGGCAGCATACCACCAACTGCCCATTAGAAACAGCAATCGCATTTACACGGCATTTGAGGCAGACGGAGGCTGTATCAATTTCTGCAATTCCCCTTTGGTGTCACCAATGGAGTGTACCTGTTTCAGAGAGAAATGAACCGAATAGCAGATGAGTTCCAACTGAAAGCGATGTTCCCCTACTTAGACATTGTGACAATCTGTGGCCACACTCAGAAAGATCATGACACAAATTTAAAACGCTTCTTCCAGACAACTGAGGAAAGGAACCTAACATACAACAGGGACAAATGCATCTTTAGTGCCAGGAAGTTGCCAATCCTGGGCTACATATTGCAGAACAAGAAAATCAGCCCAGACCCAGCCCATATCCACCCTCTCCTAGACCTCCCAGTGCCACACACGCTGAAAGCACTAAAAAGGTGCTTGGGACTGTTTGCTTACTACACCCAATGGGTCCCCAACTACGCCGACAGGGCCCGCCCACTTATAAAAGCCTCATTTTTCCCACTGTGCCCAGCAGCCACCAGAGCGTTCAGGGACATTAGGGACCATATCGCTTAAGCTCCCATGTTTCAATAGATGAGTCGATCCCATTTCAAGTAGAAACGTTTGCATCTGATGTGGCTCTGGCAGCCATCCTAAACCAAGACGGACAACCAGTGGCCTTTTTCTCGCGAACCCTAGAGGGGTCAGAGGTAAGACACTCTGCAGTAGAGAAGGAGGCCCTAGTCATTGTGGAAGCAATAAGGCACTGGCGACATTATCTGGTGTGCAAACACTTCACCCTCACCCTAGCTTTAATAAACTAATATGAACACTAAGAGATCTTGTCTCTCTGCAAGACGAACCTGGAAGGCTAGACTGTAGCTCTGGACATTTTTATAGACAAGGTCACCGGGATGACCCCTGGTGGGATATTGGAACCTGTGATAGACTTGCTGTGTTTGCTACCCTCTGCAGCCTACTACGTTCCTGGGCATTCAAATTGCCAAACCATGCTGTGTCACCACCAGTTAGTATACTTACCACAGTTCACCCATAGAAGTATTTGACCACATGACAAATCTTCTCAATCTTCTTAGAGAGTAGCGGCATTGTTATGCCTTCATGGTTGGCTTAATCTGCTGGTTCCTGGAGAGATCATCTGACATATAGACTTCCAGGAACTTAAAGGTACTAGCCGTCTCCCTTCGACCCTCCTTCCTAAAATAACCAGTAAGCTCCTGGGTCTTGGTGACACCGAGAGCAAGATTATTGTTCTGGCACCATCCAACTGCCACAAAAATATTTTAAAATCCTTTTCTTGTTCAGAGATTATTGCTGCTGCTCTGTTCTCGCTGCTACCATCAGGAAAGAGGTATCGGTGCCACAAGACTAACACCCACCAGGTTCAGGAATAGCTGCTCCCCCTCCACCATCAGACACCTCAACCACAAACTCAATCAGGGACTTATTTTTGCACTTTATTGATTTTTTTAAATCTCTGTATCACACAGTCGGTTTGCTTACATTATTTCTTTGTTGAGTTTTTTTAAACTTGTTTACATGTGTATATTGTGTACAGTTTTTTTTTGCTCTGCCAGTAAGTGGCAATTTTGCCTTGTTCACAGGAAGAAGAATCTCGGGGCTATATGTGATATCATAAAGGTAAAGATTCTGTTATTGTCAAATAATACAACATTTAGAAAGTAGCATGCATGAAATTCTTTAACTTTGTCTATCTTAAGGAAGACAGAGGGTCGCCACTTTGTCCAGCGCCGCTCACAGAAATGAAGGACGAATTCACGATCCCTGGTGTGCAAGACCAGTGCTCTAATTACCGAGCTATGGGAGCAGTCTGTACTCTGATAATAAATATGAAATATGAACTTTTGTTTTTTTCCAATCCAGTGGTATTCGCAAAAAAAAGAGCAGTGCGGGTACTGGAGGATATGCATGTGAGGGCCGAGACAGGAGTCCTCTTGCGGCCACAGGGGTAAGTGCCAAAGGGACAATCGGGGAGGGAGGAGATGCTCCACCAGCACCCACACCTCCTCCCTCACCATCACACAGGGCCCCAAAAACTCTGTCCAAGTGAAGCAACACTTCACGTGAATCTGAAGGTCATCTACTGTATCTGGTTCTCTTATTATGGTCTCCTTTACATTGGAGACACTGGGCACAAATTGGGAGATCACTTAATTGAGCACCTTAGCTCTGTATGCCACAATAGCAGTGGTCAGCCATTTCAATTCCCCTTTCTTTTTTTTTTAAAGACTTTATTTAAAATTTTTATAACATGAATACAATAAAGAATTACATTTAAAGAAAAATAGGAAAAAAAAATTTACAAAGGTATGATTACAATATTACATCAGAAAACTACACAAAATAATCCCCCCCCATTAATTGTAACACAATATTAATAGTCTAACTTAAAATTAGTCCAACCCTCCCCCCAAAATAAAGAGTGAAGAGTTAATAAAATTGACAATATTATATATGAAAAAAATACCCACTTACAAAAAAAAGAGATAAAACTTAACCTAAAAAAATTCTAACAACAACAAAAAAAATTGTCAATACTAAAATATCACACTTAAACATATATTTAAATCAAACGTAAATGCATATAATTAGCAAACGGAGTCCACTTTAACTTATAAAAAGACATCTTATCCTGAATTGAAAAAGATATCCTTTCCATAGTCAAACAAAATTTCATTTCCAAATACCACTTATCTAAAGTTAGTATATTTCTATCTTTCCAAGTAAGTGCTATACATTTCTTAGCCACAACTAAAGCTAAATAAATAAATGAAATCTGATAATCCTCTAAACCTAAATCGATTAATGATTGCATGTTCCCTAATAAAAATATATCGGGATCTAATACAAGATGGATATTATATAAACTGTTAAAAACAGATTGAATACCTTTCCAAAACTGTTGCAATCGATCACAAAGCCAAACAGTATGATCACATCGAAAACAAGAATCCAACTTACTAAAACCAAATTTTTTTAATTTCTCCGGCGTTAAATATAGCTGATGAATAAAATTATAATTAATCATCACTAGTCTAGCATTAATTAATTTCCGAATACTATTCTGACAAATTTTCATCCAAGCTTCTTCAGCTATTTTATGTCCTAAATCTTTTTCCCATTTCAACTTATCTTTATCCCAGTCTTTTTTACTATCAATTTCTTGTAAAATACAATACAAATCAGATATATATCCCTTTTTTGGTATTGAAAGTACATATTCTTCAAACTAGATTCAGGCAATAAAATCATATGTCGACCACATAACTGTTTTACAAAAGATCTTAATTGATAATATACAAATATAGAATTTGCACTAATACCATATTTCCTTTGTAATTCGTCAAAAGAACAAAAACAACCCTCAGAAAAACAATCAGATAAATTTTTTATTCCCTTCTTTTCCCATTGTTTCAAAGTGGCATTGGAGACCGTAAAAGGAACAAGTTGATTATTATATAATGGCAATCTTCCAGAATATATATTTTTAAGTCCCAATTTTTTAAGTTTACTTGTCCATAAATTCAATAAATGTTTCAATATTGGCACATCATAAGTTCGTAATAAATTTTTATTCCATTGAAACAAAAACTCATGAGGAAATTTTTATAAAATAACCGCCATTTCTATCTTTACCCAACTAGGTGGATCGTCCATATTCATTAATGCACTAAGAAATTTGAATTGAGCTGCTTCATAATAATGCTGAAAATTTGGTAATCTTAAACCTCCAAATTGAAAATCCCACATCAATTTTCTCATTGCTACTCTCAGAAATTTTCCCTTCCATAAGAATTCTCTAATCGCTTTATATAAATCCTTAAAAAAACTTTTTTGAAAAAAATAAGGAATTGATTGAAACAAATATTGTATTCTAGGAAAAATATTCATTTTTATGGTATTAATCCTCCCTAGTAAACCCAAAGGTAGATCCCTCCACCTAATCAAATCTAATTTAATCCTTTTTATTAAAGGAAAATAATTAATTGAATATAATTCTTGAAATTCCGTATTAACATTAATTCCTAAATATTTAATTTGTGTAGTCCACTTCAAATTTGTAATATTTTTATATACTGAATAATCACCTTTACAAATTGGTAAAATGTCACTTTTAGCCCAATTGACTTTGTAACCAGATAATTGGCCATAAATTTCTAAACATTCTTGAATTGCAGGTAAAGAAGTATCCGGATCCACCAAATATATAATAAAACATCATCAACAAATAAATTAATCTTGTATTCCTCATTCAAAACTCTCATACCTTTAACATTTTCATTTTGACATATTAATTGTGCTAAAGGTTCAATAACTATAGCAAATAAAGCAGGTGACAACAGACATCCTTGTCTAGTAGATCTTGTCAAACTAAAAGATTCTGAAATTTGGCCATTAACAGAAATTCTAGCCTTCAGGCTATCAACCCAATAAATGAAGTACCAAAACAAAATTTCTCAAGTACTTTGAACAGAAACTTCCATTCCACTCTATCAAAAGCCTTTTCTGCATCCAATGAAACCACTATTGGATAATTCAACTGAAATTTAGATTTATTTATCAAGGTTATTAACCGTAAAATATTATCTGACGCATACCTGTTTTTTATAAATCCCGTTTGATCACCATGTATAATTTTAGGCAGATATTGAGCTAGTCTATTAGCCATAATTTTAGCTATAATTTTATAATCTACATTTAACAATAAAATTGGTCTATAAGAAGAAACCTGTAAAGGGTCTTTATCTTTTTTTGGTATAACCGTAATTATTGCGGTAGAACAAGACTCAGGTAATTGAAAAGTATTGTAAGTTTGTTGTAATACATCCTTATAAATAGAAGATACATCAGCATAAAAAACTTTATAAAACTCTATAGAAAACCCATCTTCACCAGGTGCCTTTCCATTCGGCATGTCTCTTATTGCCCTTTCTATTTCATCTTCTGTAAAAGGTTTATCTAACTCTTGTCTATCTTCTTGATTCAATTGTGGCAAGTTAATATTTTCCAAGAAAAAATCTATTGCATCTCCAGTTACATCTTTACATTCTGAAGTATACAATTGTTTATAGAAATTACAAAATTCCTCATTAATCTCCTTTTGATTAAAAGTAATACCTGATTTCTTTCTAATCGCTGGTATAATCCTAGATAATTGTTCCTTTTTTAATTGCCATGACAAAACTTTATGATCTTTCTCACCCCATTCATAAAACTT
Organism: Narcine bancroftii; assembly: GCF_036971445.1. NCBI lineage: Eukaryota > Metazoa > Chordata > Chondrichthyes > Torpediniformes > Narcinidae > Narcine > Narcine bancroftii. The sequence continues at coordinate 59,405,928 of NC_091481.1, read as the reverse complement.
ATGCTTAGTTCGATTCATTAAACATTCAAACCGATATGTTTGTAATTCATTATATTTAAATTTTTAATTAGTTAACTGATTCTTTTGCATTTCGGTAGCATGTTTTTGAAATTCTTTTTCAGTAGCAGTTATCTTTTCCTCTAAGTCTTCAATCTCTTTAATTCTCTCCTTCTTTACTTTAGAGGCATAACTGATCATTTGGCCTCGCAAAAAAGCTTTCATTGCATCCCATAAAACAAAATGACTAGAAACAGAATTACAGTTAACACCAATAAAAATTTCAATTTGCTGTTTTAAAAAACTAATAAATTCCGGTTTTTGCAATAGCATAGTATTAAATCTCCATCTTGAAGCTTTCTGAACATCTTGTGAACTCAAATATTCTAATAATAATAATGAATGATCCGAAACCAATCTAGCCTTATACTCCACAGATGTAACCCTATCCTGCAAATGTGCTGATATTAAAAAATAATCAATTCTAGAAAAAGAATTATGTCGCGAGGAATAAAAAGAAAAATCTTTCTCTGTAGGATTAACTCTTCACCAAATATCAATTAAATTCAAATCTGCCATCATATTAATCACTTGGATTGCCATCTTAGACTTCTTAATTACTCTTGGGTACTTATCCAATAAAGGCTCCAACACCGCATTCAAATCTCCCCCAATCAATACATTAGAGTTCGATTGTCCAAGTAATAAAGACATATCCACAACAAAAGCTGTATCCTCAACATTAGGAGCATAAACATCAAGCAAAGTCCATGCCTCATTAAAGATTGTACAATTTAATTTTAATAATCTTCCACCATTTTTCTCTTCATTCTGTAACTGAAATGGTAGATTCTTATGTACCAAAATTGCCACACCTTTTGTCTTAGAATTAAACGAAGAATAAAAAACTTGCCCAACCCATTCACATTTGAGTTTCAAATGTTCCTTATCTGTTAAATGAGTTTCCTGTAAAAAAGCAACATCAACTTTTAATTTTTTTAAATAGGCAAGTACTTTCTTATGCTTAATAGGATTATTTAAACCCTGAACATTAAGAGAAGCAAACTTCAATTTAGACATTTCTTACACTCAATAAAACACAACAGCAAGAAACAAACAAAAAAAAGAAAAAATGAGAGAAAAAAAGAAGAAAAAGAAAAAAAAAACCTTAATTCCCTTTTGAAATTACAACCAAAAACTAAAAAAAAATTTTAAAAAGTTATATATTAAAAAAAATTAATTAAAAAGAAAAAAAAACAGGTCAGAGGTCACAATTACCTCCTCCTGTTTAAACCGCCTAATGCGGTAACTCCCCCAAAATATTGGGTGTGAGATAACTCACACACAGCTGATGACTTCTGGAAATTGGTGCCCACCCAGTTCCCTCTCCCAACTCCCATCACTATTTAAAATCTTCTCAACAAAAATAATTTTTTTTTTTTTAATTTTTTTTTTTAATCAACTTTGCCATTGCGACCACTGTTTCTTCCATTTCTTCCAGAAATCAAATTCCCTTCTTGCAGCTCTGCCTTCTTTGGAGACGTCATTCCTGGAATTGCGTAATTGGTAAAGACTGAGCAAAATCCATAGCTTCTTTAGGATTATCAAAGAACTTTGGTTGATATCCATCCTGAAAAATCTTCAGTACCGCAGGGTATCTAAATGTTGCCTTATATCATTTTTCCACAATAATTCTTTCACAGAATTAAATTCACGTCGTTGAAACATAATTTCCTGACTCAAATCCGGATAGAAGAAAACACGATTTCTCTGAACCATCAAAGGAGATCTGTTTTGCTGTGCATTTCTAATAGCCATACGTAAAATAGTCTCTCTATCACAGTAATTTAAACAGCGAACCAGAACAGGTCTTGGATTCTGTCCTGAAAAAGGTCTCCTTCTCAAAGCTCTATGAGCCCGTTCCAATATTAAACCTTCAGGAAACTTATCTTGTCCCAACACTTGTGGAATCCATTCAGTGAAGAATTTTCTTGGATCTGGCCCTTCTATGCCTTCTGGCAAGCTGACAATTTTCACATTATTCCGTCTGGATTGGTTCTCCAAATAATCAACCTTTTTTGCTAAATTTTTATTCTGAATCTGTAACGTTTCAATTGTTTTATTCACATCTTGCAATTGATCTTGTACATCAGATAATCCTTGATCACACATCTCAAGTCTTTCAATAGTTTCGACTTTAAAAGCTCCATAATCAGCCATCTGTCGAGTATTGACATCCACCAGTGCATTAATCTTAGAAGTAAGATTATTCATAGAATCACCTAAATGCATCATTGAAGAAAATATCTTATGTTCAAGACTCTTGAAAAGTATATCAACATCAGTAGATCCAGACATGGTGGGATCCTGCTGTTCTTGTGGAATCAGAGGACCTTCTATCCCTTCTTTTAATTTAGTAGCTTTTCTTGCAGTTTGACTCCGTGTAAGAGCCCCTGCCACAGACCCCCCAGAAGTATCAGGAGGCTGATGGTCAGGGTTGTCTTTGATCCAAACCTCCTTTAAAAGCTTCGTTACGTCAGTATCTGGAAGAGTTGTTATAACTGATGGTATAGCAGTCAAATAACAACTCTTTAACTCTCCAACTGGTGGCGCCCCAGCTAATTCAGTAGTCAAAGTCTCAGTAGACGTTGTTTGAAATACTGGCATCCCGCCAGCCCTTTGTTCTAAAGGCAGCTGAAAACGACCTTCAGAAAGACTTACGGAATCAAAACGGAGTTCCAAGGCCGAATTCTTCGCTTGTTTTCCTGGATCCATTTCACGCTGAGTCGTGGCTTTTTGTAAACAAGCAGGCTCAGATAATTTCGGAAAATATAATTTTTTGACAATCTGTTGATGTTTCCTTTTACTTTTTTTTAACAAATGTACCATTAGGTATTAATTCAACATCTCATACTATTTATAAACTTTTTTAAAAAGTTTTAACGGGCACTTAAAGACAAAACAATAAGTTAGAGTCAGGAGAGGACTGGAAGGCACGTCTGTTCCTTACGCCATCTTGCCACGCCCCCCTCAATTCCCCTTTCTATCCCCATGTCTGTCCATGGATTCATGCACTGCCAGACTTAAACCACCCACAAATTGGAGGAAGAATATCTCAACTTCTGTCTGGGCACCCTCTAACCGCATGGCATTAACATCGACTTCTTCGGTTTCCGTTGCCCCCTCCATCTTTGACTCCCTGTCTCCTTTCCTATAGTTCTCTCTCTCTCTCCTCCCTTTTCCCTCTGTCTCCTTTTACAGAGCCAAAATCAATTCTCACCTCTCCTCTGATCATATCCAATTAACACCTTATGTCTGTTGGTCTGGACTCCTCTCCCTGCCATTCTTTCACCTCTCTCTCCCAGTCTTTATTCAGACACCTGCCTCCTTTTGCTCATACCTTGAAGAAGGGCTCAGGCCCGAAACCTCGGTAATATATCTTTACTTCCTATGGACACTGCGAGACCGGCTGGGTTCCTCCAGCATTTACTGCATGCTTTTATTACAATCGCAGCGTCTGCAGACACTCATGGTTCCAGTCTTATTAAATACCGTTGGTAGCGAAAGAGCTTGTTAGAGGGCAGTCAGAAATCAGCTCTGTGTCTCATAATGTCAAATGGCAAGGGCCAGAGAATGCTGTTTCATCGGGTTGTACTTGTGGAATCAAATGGCAATAAACTTGACTTGACTTGACTTGACTTGACTGTTGACACATTATGCCTGGTACGGTAAGAAGGTGGACCAGTCTGACATTAACATTCATAGAGCCAAACAACATAGGGGGACAGAGGCACAGCCATAGAATATAGACTTACAAGCTCAATCAGTTCATATCACGGGCAACATAAGAATCAAATGGAGTAGCAATTAAGAACTGGTGATGAAATATCTTTCCCCGTTGCCAAATGCAAGCAATCGGGTACAGAGATCAAAGAGTTGCTGAGCTGAATAAATGCACTTTAAAAATATTTTATTTAAAAGTATTTTCCATACATGTAAGTAATAAACTGTTAACAATGAAAGTCTTAAGTTAATGAAAATTCCATTTGTTACATGACGATTATAACCCCACCCCTTCCCTTCTTCTCCCAACCACACCCCAACAAAGAAAACCATATAGGTATTAAAAGAATTGTATATAGTGTAGAACGGAAGGAAAAAGAGTATAATATAATATGGATTGCCCAGAGCCCTGCCGCAAACACACTGGAACTCAACAGATTTTATCGAACCATTTTCATTTTAAGGAAGAAGGTTAAAACAAGTTTAAAGAGGCTGGAAGAACATTTCTACATATTTAAGCCTAAAATTCATATATATGAGCTATAAATGCATTTCAAGAAGGTATGGTAAGAGGCCATGAGCCCCTGCTGCCCAATTACACCCAATTGACCTACAAACCCACCACCCCCCCGGTATATTTTGAAAAGTGGGAAGAAACAGGAGCCCCCGGAGAAAACCCATGCAGACACGGAGAGAATGTACAAACTCCTTACAGACAGCGCTGCACAGTGGGGCGCTAACCATGCCACCCAAAATTAATCAGGGCTTCACATGCATTCTACTTTTCATTGAAGCAGCTCATATATTGCTTGATAGTGTCCAAGCTTTTACTTGCTGTTATCTAAAAACTTTTCACACAAAATTTTTAATGTATTGGACCAGTGCTTTTCAAACTTTTTCTTTCCACTCACATGCCACCTTAAGTAATCCCTTAGTAATCACAGACCATAGAAATTAGTTAAGGTGGTATGTGAGTGGAAAGAAAAAGTCTGAAAACCACTGTATTAGATCAGGTCATGGGTCTCAATGGCCTTATAAATACGAGAATCTGAAGTAAAACACGAAAGTCTGCAGACACAGTGGCTGAAGTAAAAACGCGACGCTGGAGAAACTCAGCAGGTCAAACCGTGTCCTTTATGGAGCAAAGATAAAGATACATCACTGACATTTCGGACTTGAGCCCTTCATCGAGGTATGGAAAAATGTCGTTAGGCGCCCAGTTCAGCTGCCGGCCTACTTTTTGCTTATTTCTTGATGAAGGGCTCAAGTCTGAAACGTCAGTGATGTATCTTTATCTTTGCTCCATAAAGACACTATTTGACCAGCTGAGTTCCTCCAGCATTGCATTATCTGCTTTTTTTTTCCAGAAATTACTCAGAATGTAATTTGAGAATTCTCCCTGCTTGCTTGTTTTGGAAAGCATTCACAATTTCACTATGAATTGAGGGGTGAACAGGTAATCTCCCACACCTTAGAAAATGGAAGAGGGAAATTTTGTGTGTTTATAGATTTAAAAAAATTGTTAAATACATCATTGCGATTGCGTGTTTATTCTTAAAACAGTGCTACTTCATGTGCCGAGGTGTGGCACGTGTAACTGATCGTTGAACAATCATCAGTATACATTTCTGAACCTCCCACGCCTTCTGAAATCAAGAATTACAAAGACTTACAATCCACCACAAAATGTTTCATTGTTATAACCTTTCCAACGCAAGGAAATAATGTCGTACAATGTCAAAAATTGCTAGCATCTTAGGAGATAAAGATACATTAAAGCTTTTTGGGTCTGAGCCCTTCTTCAAGGTAACATTACTGTTCATACTCATACAATCGTCAAAATTGTTTGGACCAATTTTTCGGGTCAAATTTGGAGCGGGTCGGCTATTACTCGTGTCATAATTTTGACTTGCAGTAAGTACCTGCATTGTTCAAGACGTCGGGAGCTCAGGGGGCCGGGGGGGGGGAGTCCGCGTTCAGGGCGTCAGGAGCTCAGATGGGTGGGCTGCCGAGACGAGGGTCCATGGTCGGGAAACCGGGAGCTCGGGTGTGTGGGCAAAAAAAAGAGGATCGAGTTTTTACATGGGTCATAGGAAAACATTCAATTTTTCGGAAAAAAAGGGGGTTGGCTATTATATGGTATTGATGTTTACGCAAGTATATATATGGTATGTCAAACACTTACATCAAAAATATTACATGAAATTGGGTGATTCCAGGACAAGAGAGCACACAGTCTTAGAATTTAAAAATACCAATTTACAACAGAGATGAGGAATTTCTTTAGTCAGAGGGTCATGGATTTGTGGAGTTCGTTGCCATGTGCAACTGTGGCGCCAGGAACGTAAAGGGGAAATTGATAGGTATCTAATTATTCAGGGTATTGTGGGTTATGGGGACAAGGCCAAAACTTGGAACTAGATGCAAGAACAGTTTAACTCAGGGAGGTTTCACGGAGCAGACTCGATGGGCCAAATGGCCTGCTTGTTTCTTTTTCTTGTGAAATTAATTTTGCTCCTTTCCCTGTTTGAAATATCCATTCTCTTTTCGTTATGCATTGTTGGTTTACTTTTACAAACGGGCCATTAATTTGTCATTGATCTGTTCTTCTCCGATGATGTAGCCTGTAAACTAAGCACACATAACGAGAAAGTCTGCAGATAACTGGGGTCAAGGGTAACATACAAAAGCTTTGGAGAAACTCAACAGGTCACGCAGCATCGATGGGAAGTAAAAGGTCATCAACGCTTTGGGCCTAAGTCCTTTGTCAGGAATCTGGAACAGTAGTTAGAAACCTGCATAAAAAGATGGAGGAGGGAAGACTTCAGAAGGGGGAAAATCAGGTGAACGCACACCAGTCTTCATTAAGGGCAGCAGACTTCAAACTTCTGGGTGCCGACTTCTCTGAGGATCTCTCTTGGGGCCTCCAGGTTGATGTAATCATGAAAAAGGTTCGGCGGCAGCTATACCATGAGGAACTTGAGGAGATTTGAGTGACCAGAGGAGGGAATTAACAAACATCAGAGGTTAATATTGATGGCATCTGGTTCAAACCTGCCAAGACAGGACATAAGGTAAAACATAAAAATCTGTGGTTGAAGTAAAAAAGCAAACTCTAGGTAAAACAGGGACCTTTATATAGCAAAGGTAAAGATACATAACTGACGTTTCAGGCTTGAGGTCGTCATCAAGGTGTTGTAATGAGGTAGATAAATATTGGGAGAATTTGGCAAAATTGGAGTAGATTACATACATACACATATTTTAAAACAGATCTTATTTGAAATACTGAAGAATTCATATTCAGTTGGCTTTACATAAACTATGGAGAATGCTATGCACATTTCACAAGTAGGTGCTAATTGAAATGATGCCATAAAATGAATAGACTATTATTTTGGACTGGAGACTGTGGCTGATTACAAGGCTTCTGACCTTTCTACAAAGTGCTCACAGAAAGGACATACCTGGGTTTTGTTTACCTAAAGGCAACAGCTTGACCAAGAAGGATAACTCCTGTGGTTTGTTGAAGAGGGTGGGGGTTTGTGGCGTGAGAGAGTCACATGGGCTTTCTAGCAGTCTCAGTTGGAGAGAGGGGGGAAGGGGTGAAACAAGCTCTCTCAGCCAGTGTGTGTGTGACACTGAAAGACGACTGAAACAGGCAGGAGAAGCTGGTTGGAAGCTGAAAGCTCCAAAGTGGCAGATGGCTGGAAGTGCTATCTGTCTGATGTTCCTCTTGGAATAAGTAGAACAGAAAGGAACTCTGTAGTAGCCTGAGAGAAAGAGGTTATCATCTGGGGAACCCGGATGGAGCAAGTTTCATCAGCAGGACATTGAGGTGACTGCCAATATTTGTGAAGGGACAACTGAAATTCTACATTTCAGTTGTGGAAATCCTGGAACAACAAATCTCTCTGCAAACCCTACATGAACCTTCCTGAGCGGTAAACATTTTCCTTTCGAGCACCAAAGCCTGGTGAACTTTATACATGTTAAATTCTGTGCACAGTATAAGAATGGCCTGCAACTAGTGAACTTGGAAAGATGAGAAGTGAGATTGGACTGTGAACCAGAGAACCTTTCTTAAATTTACACATACATCATACACATGCGCTTAGAATTAGAAGGGAGTTAATTTGGGTTAGTTAAGTTAATAGAGATAAGTTAGTTTGATTCTGTTTTCATGTTTTAAGATAATTAAAAACAACTTTTGTTTAAGTAACTACTTGTCTTGGTGAATGTCTATTGCCGCTGGGTTTTGGGGCCCTTTGGGCTCGTAACAGTATGGAAAAATGTCGGTGGCCATCCAAGCGAGAGAGTACTTGCTTGGATGCCAGCTGACATTTTTCCATACTTTAGTGGTAAAGGGCGGCACGGTTGGTGTAGTGCAGCACAGTTTCCATCTCAGTTAGTGCAATGACTTTACAGCGCCAGCGATCGGGACCAGGGTCTGAAACCCGTGCTGTCAGTAAGGAGTTAGCACGTTCTCCCCATGTCTGCGTAGGCTTTCACCAGGGGAGCTCGGGTTTCCTCCCACCGTTCAAAACATTACCGAGGTGTAGGTTAACGGGAAACAAATTGGGTGGCACGGACTCGTGGGCCGAAATGGCCTGTTATGTCTACATTTTATTTTTAAAATAATCATCCTTTGTGAATCCTCCTCTGTAAAGACTATTGAGGAAATGTTACAGTTGTTTACAATGCTCTGGTATTGTTATTGTACCGATTCCTTTTGATCCACTGCTTGTGATGTACTGAAGACATTTTTGCCTGGTGTTTGAGCCCAAGATTAGCAATAAGCTGATAACTTCTTTTTACAATGTACATCGATGATTTAGATTGTGGATTGAATGGTTTTGTGGCCAAGTTTGCAGATGACACCAAGATAGGTGGTGGAACATGAAGTATAGAAGAAGTCGAAAGCTTACAGAGAGACTGGGACAGCTTAGGAGAGTGGGCAAAGGGATGGTAGATGTCGAGAATGGTTGGACAGATGTCAAGAATGGTTGGACAGATGTCAAGAACGGTTAAACACTTTGGAAGTGGAAATAAACAGGCAGAGTATTTATTTGAATGGGGAGAAAATTCAAATTTCAGAATTGCAAAGGCACTTGGGGGTCCTCATGCAGGATACCCTAAAGATCAACCACCATGTTGGATCGGCAGTGAATAAAGCAAATGCTATGTTGGCATTTGTTTCAAGAGGAATAGTGTATAAGAGTTAAGAGGTGTGGATGAGGCTTCTGGGGCACCGGTGAGACCTCATTTGGAGTAACTGTGAGCAGTTTTGGGCCCCATGTCTTAGAAGGGATGTAATGAAGTTGGAGAGAGTACAGAGAAGATTTACCAGGATGGTCCCTGGAATACAAGGGTGAACATATGATGAATATCTAGTGACTCTTGGACTGTATTCATTGGAGTATAGATGAATGAGAGGGGATCTCATTAGAAACATTTCCAAAGGATTGGACAGAGTAGATCTGAATAAGATGGTTCCCTTGGCGGGTGAATCCAGGACAAGAGGGCACACTTAGAATGAGAGAATACCCATTTAAAACAGAGATGAGGAGAAATGTCTTTACCCAGAGGGCCATGGATTTGTAAAATTTGTTGCCATATACAGCTACGGAGGCCCAATCATTGGGGGAGTTTAAGGAGGAGATTGATAGGTATCTAATTAGTCAGGGTATCAAGGGACATGGGGAAAAGGCTGGAAATTGGAACTTGATGTGAGAATGCTTTAGCTCAGGGTGGAGTTGCAGAGCAGGCACAATGGGCTAAACGGCCTACTTCAGTTTCTTTATCTTTACCGTGTCCAAAAACTATCCATACGATCCTATTCTTAGGAAAATATCATATTTTAAGAAGTGAAGCCAATTGCTTGTGCAAAGAAAAAGGTGGCGCTGCCGGTGCTGCAGTAACGGCAGCGCTGCCACTGGTGTGAACCCACGGAGAGCAAGGAGCGGAGACATTACACTCCCCCACAGGGTCCAACCACCCAGTCTGACGGCGGTCGGCTCCGTACCGGGTTTTATTTTAACATCCTGTGACCTAGGGGGTCTGGGCCTAAGATGGAGGTGTTTCTGATCAGCAGAGGCCACGAGGGTTTGCAGATCCCAGAGAAGCAGAGTAATGTAACTATCTTCAGCCTATCTTCCATTTTTATTGACTAAATATTGTGACCATCTTCCTTTATAATCACTTGGAAAGACTAGAGTTCATGACTCATTCAAAGAAAGTCCATACTAAAGTTGCAGTTGAGTTTCCTTATCAGTTACTATATTACTACTACTTTCTTATTTTTTTTTTCTTTGGCTTGGCTTCGCGGACGAAGATTTATGGAGGGGGTAAAAAGTCCACGTCAGCTGCAGGCTCGTTTGTGGCTGACCAGTCCGATGCGGGACAGGCAGACACGATTGCAGCGGTTGCAAGGGAAAATTGGTTGGTTGGGGTTGGGTGTTGGGTTTTTCCTCCTTTGCCTTTTGTCAGTGAGGTGGGCTCTGCGGTCTTCTTCAAAGGAGGCTGCTGCCCGCCAAACTGTGAGGCGCCAAGATGCACGGTTTGAGGCGTTATCAGCCCACTGGCGGTGGTCAATGTGGCAGGCACCAAGAGATTTCTTTAGGCAGTCCTTGTACCTTTTCTTTGGTGCACCTCTGTCACGGTGGCCAGTGGAGAGCTCGCCATATAATACGATCTTGGGAAGGCGATGGTCCTCCATTCTGGAGACGTGACCCATCCAGCGCAGCTGGATCTTCAGCAGCGTGGACTCGATGCTGTCGACCTCTGCCATCTCGAGTACCTCGACGTTAGGGGTGTGAGCGCTCCAATGGATGTTGAGGATGGAGCGGAGACAACGCTGGTGGAAGCGTTCTAGGAGCCATAGGTGGTGCCGGTAGAGGACCCATGATTCGGAGCCGAACAGGAGTGTGGGTATGACAACGGCTCTGTATACGCTTATCTTTGTGAGGTTTTTCAGTTGGTTGTTTTTCCAGACTCTTTTGTGTAGTCTTCCAAAGGCGCTATTTGCCTTGGCGAGTCTGTTGTCTATCTCATTGTCGATCCTTGCATCTGATGAAATGGTGCAGCCGAGATAGGTAAACTGGTTGACCGTTTTGAGTTTTGTGTGCCCGATGGAGATGTGGGGGGGCTGGTAGTCATGGTGGGGAGCTGGCTGATGGAGGACCTCAGTTTTCTTCAGGCTGACTTCCAGGCCAAACATTTTGGCAGTTTCCGCAAAGCAGGACGTCAAGAGCTGAAGAGCTGGCTCTGAATGGGCAACTAAAGCGGCATCATCTGCAAAGAGTAGTTCACGGACAAGTTTCTCTTGTGTCTTGGTGTGAGCTTGCAGGCGCCTCAGATTGAAGAGACTGCCATCCGTGCGGTACCGGATGTAAACAGCGTCTTCATTGTTGGGGTCTTTCATGGCTTGGTTCAGCATCTAAAGGCTGTGTACGGCCCCTCACCCCAAGTCCAAAGCCCGCTGCGCAGCTCAGACGGCAAAGTCCTCCTCAGCGACAAGATCTCCATCCTCAACCGATGGTCAGAACACTTCCAAATCTCTTTTCAGTACCAACCGCTCAGTCCAAGATTCCGCCCTGCTCCAGCTCCCTCAACAGCCCCTAAGGCTAGAGCTGGATGAGGTTCCCACCCTGGATGAGACATATAAGGCAATCGAACAACTGAAAAGTGGCAAAGCAGCAGGTATGGATGGAATCCCCCCAGAAGTCTGGAAGGCTGGCGGCAAAACTCTGCATGCCAAACTGCATGAGTTTTTCAAGCTTTGTTGGGACCAAGGTAAACTGCCTCAGGATCTTCGTGATGCCACCATCATCACCCTGTACAAAAACAAAGGCGAGAAATCAGACTGCTCAAACTACAGGGGAATCACGTTGCTCTCCATTGCAGGCAAAATCTTCGCTAGGATTCTACTAAATAGAATAATACCTAGTGTCGCTGAGAATATTCTCCCAGAATCACAGTGCGGCTTTCGCGCTAACAGAGGAACCACTGACATGGTCTTTGCCCTCAGACAGCTCCAAGAAAAGTGTAGAGAACAAAACAAAGGACTCTACATCACCTTTGTTGACCTCACCAAAGCCTTCGACACCGTGAGCAGGAAAGGGCTTTGGCAAATACTAGAGCGCATCGGATGTCCCCCAAAGTTCCTCAACATGATTATCCAACTGCACGAAAACCAACAAGGTCGGGTCAGATACAGCAATGAGCTCTCTGAACCCTTCTCCATTAACAATGGCGTGAAGCAAGGCTGTGTTCTCGCACCAACCCTCTTTTCACTACTTTCTTATATGATACTAAAAAAAAGATAAAATAATTAAACAATGCTGATAACTATTAATAAAAGTATTTGGTCCATCTCCATTCTTTCCATCTTCACAGAACAAAGGAAAGTTCAAAACTGATTATTTACCTCAAACACGCAGGAAGCTGGCCACAATCTTAAATTGGCTGCTACTAGTAGATACTCAAGAGTGTGTAAGCGATATCTCCTAGCTACTTGCAGAATATGCTTGCAAGTCATTTTAACCCTTACACAGTGGGCTGGCGCAGGGCATCAGAAAACGGGGAGACAACCCCCGTTTGAGAAGGAGAAGCAGTGACATCAATCCATGGGGCAGTGACAGATCCGCAAGGGACTCTGAGGCTGAAGAACACATGCGTGGCAGGGCGGTTGGTGACTCGAGCCGAGGAGCCCATGCAGGCTGCGAGCTGCTGGCGACTGCAGTCAAAGGACTGTGACAGAGTATATGGAGATGTTTGGGAGATAAATTGGGAAAGGTTTGCTAGAGCACGTCACACACAAACACTTTAAGACACAGAATTTTTGCAGGAGCTTTTGCAAGAGACTCGTGATTGACTGTTAATTGCAGAATGTAGCAACAGGCAGTAGCAGTTATGTCTGGAAAACAACTTACTGTCTGGAAGGTCATGTAATCTTTGCAGGCAGAGAGCAGGAAAAAAGAGGCTGTACTCTCAGAGTTAGAGGGCGTGAAAGAGAGGAGAGAGACACAGACATCGGTTCCAGAGGGACAAGCTGGCAAGCTCTGGAAGACGGCCTGGTCAAAGTAGAGGAATGGCTGTCCTGTGTTTCCCTGGGAATAGGAGAAACAGAAAGGAAGGAATTCTGTGGTGACCTGAAACAAGAAAAACTCTCTCTCTGAAAACCAACAAGAACCTTTCTGAGTGGTAACCATTTACTTGTTCAGCACCAAAGCCCAGTGAACTTTGTTAATCTTAACTTCTGTGAACAGTACAAAAATTGCCTGCAGCCAGTGAGATTGGACTGTGAACCAAAGAACTTTGCTGAACTTACACACACATTACACACATGGTGCCCTTAAAATTAGAAGGGGGTTAAGTAAGTCAATGGAGACAAGTTAAAGTTTGATTCTATTTTCATGTTCAAAGATAATTAAAAGCAACTTTTGTTTAAGTAACCCTTTGTGTTGGTGCATATCTACTGCTGCTGGGTTTTGGAGTCCTCTGGGCTCATAACAATGTTTAGTGTTAGTCCTGGACATCAGAACTACAGCCTGCTCTGACATAGTGTCCTGCTCTCAATTCCACAGGGTAAGAGGTGAACTTTATCTCACCATTTCCTTTGTGATTTCAGTTGGGCAGACTGTTTCAGGGAAGCGAGCTGGATTGAAAATACACACAATGTTGTTGGAATCCAAATTCTCGTGACTCTTCTTTGCAGACTTCATTCACTGAAAGCCACCTTCAGGCAAGTGTTATGGATGCTACACAAGTTATGAAGAGCATAGGTCAGCTCCTGGGTACTCAACTATTAACATCTCTCTGATCCATGGGCTGCCCACAGGGACATGTGCCAAGACAAAACAATTACTGCTAGACATTGATCAACTACATGAAAGATATACAGTAAAACCTCTGTATCCAGCATGTACAGGGATTGGTAGATGCCGGATAAGCAAGTTTTCTGGATGCTTGAGACTCACTATTACAATGCTCCTGCATTAAAATTAAAAGACAAAATCCATACTGTACTTACACTGAATAAATTTTAGTTGCATGTAGATATAAACCTTGAAACATTTTACCTTATTTTCTCTCTCTCTCTCTCACACACACACACACACACACACACACACACACACACACACACACACACACACACACACACACACACACACACACACACACACACACACACACACACACACACACACACACACACACATATATTCGGCGTGGGCGATCATGTCTCTCCATCCATCACGATCCTTGACCCTCCGAATTGTAGTTGTTGCCTCTCCTTTTCTGCTTTGATGAAGGGTCCATCTTTGAGCTGAGACCATAGTTGATGTTGAGTTCATGATTATACAATGGAAAAAAATACTGAAGTGATTTCCCGCTGCCTTTTTCAGTCGTACTGGACGGGTTACCCGTCCATTGATCAGCAGATTCATCTGTCCAGCGTTTTTAGTTTTACAACCATAAATTCCAATTTGTAGAAATCTTCCACCAATTGCAATCCATGGCTTCACATCACCCTGATTGGGAGCTTAAACTACACCTTGCCCAAGGGTGGCCTGTCAGCTATCGGACAGAAGAAGCACCTTAGACCTTTTTCTGAGCAATTGTGCAGCACCAACATGTGTGTGTGTGTGTGTGTGTGTGTGTGTGTGTGTGTGTGTGTGTGTGTGTGTGTGTGTGTGTGTGTGTGTGTGTGTGTGTGTGTGCACACGTTTGTTTTAAGAATTAAGTTCATAATTGAAATGTTAAAAATCAGAAATTTTTGCCAAACAGTTTCTGCCCCATCAACTAGTTGGTGATGGAATTTTACAAAGACAACTCAAATGGCTGGAGCAGCTCAGTGGGACAGGCAGCACTTTAACCCTAATCCTCTCCATCCAGACAGCATTTACAGTGGCGGATTTACATATGGGCTGAGTGGGGTGCAGCCCAGGGCCTCGTCCTGCCAAAAAATATTTTTAAATTTACCTTTAATTTTATTTCATTTGTAACGATAAAAAAAATTAGAGGTGTACCTAAACACAAATCCAAAATTCAGGAACACCTTGATGGGAGTGCCGAATGCACAAGCCCTTGATTTTGCAATCTAGGCCCAGTTGCTTAATAATATTAAGCACTATGTATTAGCAGTGCATAAGTTTTTTCATCGGATTTTCCCACATGGCCAATTCCAAACTTGTGGGAATACTGAATTCTTTGCGGGATTCCCGCAATTGCGCATGTGGGCGAGAGCTCTGAGATTACAGTCTCTCATTATAGTGTGCGCTTTGAGAACGTTTTGAGGATTCTTTTATATAATTGTGAATCACAATAATATTTAATTTACAGTCAACAATGTCCCAAGATCGGTTGTCTGATCTGTGCATTCTCTGCCTAGAAGTGATGCAGCTTACTGATTTTAAAGACATAATTAATACGTTTACATCCAAAAAAGCTTGAAAGAAACTGTCCTGACTTTGTATATATGTCATGTTGAAAATTAGCTATGAATGTTCTGTGTGAACGTCTTCATTAATTCCATACTTTTGTAAACTTGTTAAAGGTTATAAATTTATAAACAATCTTTTTGATCAATGCTAACATTTCAGCAGGTCTTCTTTCATTGAGAAGATAAAGAAGAGAACGAAGTTTTGTTTCTCACGATCAGATGCTATTAAATTTGGGCCTCCCAAGGTCTCCTAGCCCAGGGCCTCCAATTGTGTTAATCCGGCACTGGCCATTAACATCAACTTCTCCAATTTCCATTAAACCCACCCCCCCCCTCCAAGTCTCCCTCTCTCTTTCCCTCCAGCTCCCCACCCACTTCCCTTTCCTGTCAGAGATGAGTACTTGACAAGGAAAGGGTTGAAAGGATTACAGGAGAAGTTGGAAATGTGGATTTGAGGTTACAGTCAGATCAACTAGTTCTGGCTCAAGGGACCAAAAGCTTACTCCTGTTCCTAAATTGCCTAGGAGGAGTTGATGAGCATGATTAAGGGAACGGATTACAGGGAAATAAGTGGAGAGGATGGGATTGGTCTGAGAGCTGGGAAAGATTTTTTTAAATTTACACCTACCGCACGGTAACAGGCCCGACTGGCCCACGGGCTCGTGCCCACGAAAGACATCGATTAACCTACAAACCCCATACATTTTGACAGGTGGGAGGAAACCGGAGTATCCAGAGGAAACTGACACAGATACGGGGAGAATGTGCAAACTCCTTACAGATAGCGCCAGACTCGAACCCAAGTCATTTTAATAGTATTACAGTAACCAGGCCATCTCATGCTTGATGGTCCAAAGAACCTACTTTTATTTCATATGAATTAGGAACCCAGGAAAATATTTCTACTTTATAGGATTAACCAAAATAATCTGGTGGCACAATAATAATGGTTATAGCCAGAGAAAGGGCGTTTATGACACCTGGTAGACTGTTATTTTTGATGGGAAGAGTACAAATATACAACTAAATATTAAACTTCATATACCAACACCACAGCAGCTGCATCTTTCACTCCACTAATTCAGCTGACAGAAAGAAGAGCTGGAACTAAACTATGACTGTGAATACCACTGCTAAAAGAGGCAATCTATTTATATGGTCTACCATTACTGTATTTGTAAATCACAAAATCAGATAAAATGGAAAGCTTAAAAAAAGTTATTTCCAATTTTTGAATTTGATATTTTAAATAGATATATATATTTATTTTATCATTATTGTGACAGAGTATATAGATAAGTCTTTGGGAGATAAATTGGGAAAGGTTTGTTTGAGTAGGTTACATACAAACACTTTAAAACAGATTTTATTTTGAAAAACTGGAGCTCTGCCCCATGCTAGACATATCGGGGCCTCAGAGCTTTTGCAAGAGCTTTGAAGAGGGCTCAAGAGACTTCACTAATGGATTATTGTTTACAAAAGGCAACAGATGAAAGATCTTGCTGGACCCCCTTTGTCTGGAAAAGAACTTGTTGTTCTAGGAGGATCATGTGGTTTTGCAAGCAGAGAGAGTCAAACAGGCTTTCTCTCAGAGTGTGTGAGAAAGAGACATACACAGAGATCACTTGTACAGTGTTACAGCCAGCAGACAGCAGCTGGGACTGGAACAGGACAAGCTGGCAAGCTTATGGAAAGCCCATTTGTAAGATGGCCTGGTCAAAGCCCTTGTGGTTCATATGAGAGGAGAGGACTGGCTGTCTAATGTTTCACTTGGAATGTGAAACAAGAAGGAACTCTGTGATGACCTGAAAGAAAGAGGTTATCATCTGGAGAAACCTGACGGGGCAAGTTTTGTCAGCAAGACACAGAGGTGACTGATAGAAGTACATCAGTTGTGGATGTCCTGGAACAACAAAGCTCTCTCTGAACCTTCCTGAGCGGTAACCATTTACCTTTCAAGCATCAAAGCCTGGTTAACTTTATAAACATAAATTCTTTGCACGATATAAGAATTGCCTACAACCAGTGAACTTGGAGGAATGAGAAGTGAAATTGGACTGTGAACTAAAGAACTTTTCTGAACTTACACACACACACACACACACACACACACACACACACACACACACACACACACACGCACACGCACACGTGCGCTTAACATTAGAAGGGGGTTAAGTAAGTCAATAGAGATAAGTGTGATTCCGTTTTCATGTTTAAAGATAATTAAAAGCAACTTTTGTTTAAGTAACCATTTGTCTTGGTGAATATCTATTGCTGCTGGGTTGAGGGGTCCTCTGGGCTCGTAACATTATCGATATGACTCCTCAAGTCTGGAAATACCACAGAGTTCTTAGGGAGCCAGATTTCCACAGACGTCAGCTAAAATTCCCCAAAAGGTTCTTTTGTATTTGCTCTGCACACATTTTCTTTCTGTTAGTTTTATCTTGTTATTGGTCCAGAGTTGCTTCCAACTCTGTAAGTCTATGCAAACTGCATTAGTCATTAAAAGGTCAGACTCATTCTGAGTTGATGTGTCATTTTACAGCCACAGCAGTGGAGTGAAAAACTCAGAACTTTCCCAGCAAGATATCGGTCATCTCCGTTTACATGTACAATAAATCTTTAAAGTCTGCAGATGCTGTGATTGTAGTAAACAAACACAGAAATATGAAGTAACACAGCTGGTCTTGCAGCATCCAAACAAGGTAAAGATATATTAAGGCCCTGGCAGGGTATTGAAAATCTGCACCAACCAACTAACTGAGCCATTCACGGACATTTTCAACCTCTCATTGATACAATCAGAGGTTCCCACCAGCTTCAAAAGGTCATCAATCATCCCGGTACCCAAGAAGAGTACAGTGGGCTGCCTCAACGACTACTGCCCAGTAGCATGGACTTCTACTGAGATGAAGTGTTTCGAGAGGCTGGTCATGGCCAGAATTAACATGCACCTAAGTAAAGATCTGGACCCACTGCAATTCATCTATCGTCACAATCGCTCCATGGCAGATACAATATGGCTCTCCACTCACCTAGAAACTAGCAATTCATACAATCGGCTGCTCTTTGGCGACTACAGCTCAGACTTCAATATCATTATTCATTCAGCACTCGTCAGCAAGCTACAAACTCAAGGTCTCTGCATCTCCTCTGCCACTGGATCCTTGACTTTCTCATCAGAAGACCACAGTCAGTACGGATTGGATTAATGTTCTCCTCCTCACTGATCTTCAACACAGGCGCACCCCAAGGTTGCGTGCTTAGCCCACTGCTCTACTCGTTGTACACCCATGACTGTGTGGTCAGGCATAATTCCAATCCCATCTACAAATATGCTGATGACACCACAGTTGTCGGCAGAATCACAAATAGCAATGAGGAAGTGTACATGAGGGAGATAGATCAGCTCGTTGAGTGGTGTCACAACAACAACCTTGCACTCAAAGCACTCAAGGAAGTCAGGGGAACTCGACCCAATCCTCATTGAGGGCTCATTAGTGGAGAGGGTCAAGAACTTCGAATTTCTAGGGGTCAACATCTCCGAGGATCTGTCCTGGATGCAATCACAAAGTAGGCTCGCCAGCAGCTGTACTTTGTGAGATGTCTGAGGAGATTCAGTATGTCACCAAAGACTCACGTAAACCTCTACAGGTGGACCATGGAGAGCATTCCGGCTGGTTGCATCACTGCCAGGTATGGAGGTGCATACACCTCAAGACAAGAATAAACTCCAGAGAGTTGTTAACTTGGCCTGCAACATCACAGGCACCAAACTTCACTCCATCAAGGACATCCACATGAAGGGGTGGCTTAAAAGAGCAGCCTCTATCCTCAAAGACCCCCACCACCCAGGCCATGCCCTCTTCACTCTGCTACCATCGGGGAAAAGGTACCAGAGCCTAAAATCAAGCACTCAGCGGCACAAGGACAGCTTCTTCCCCTCCGCCATCAGATTCCTGAATAATCAATGAACCAAAGACACTGCCTTACTCTTGGTGCACTGTTATTTTTACTTTTTTCATCTAGTAATGTTGTAAGATAGTTGTAATACGAATGTTTGCTCAATGACGCTGCTGCAAGACACTGAATTTCATGACTTGTTCATGACGATAAATCCTGATTCTGATTCTGAAAGGGCCAGATACCTTCATCAAGGTTCTGTACAAGCAAAATGCAGGCAGGAGTCTAAATAAAGAGTGGGTGAGAAAGGGGGAAGAATGAGAGGAGGGCAGTGTCCAGACCAACAGAAAAAGGGTTAATTGGATAAGGGCTCAGGCCTGAAATGTCAGTAATATATCTTTATGGATGCTGCGAGACTGGCTGAGTTCCTCCAGCATTTATTGTGAGTCTTGCTCTTCATATTATCACTTATTCAAGGTGGATTTAGAAAGTGTTAAAATTGAAATCACATGAGTCACATGATGGAGTAGTGGCCGGTCGGGAAAACCAGCCCTCTCCAGGAAAATAGGAAAAAAGTTAGGAAAAAGCAAAGCATAACAAAAATAAAATAGAAGAAATAGAAGATAAAGTAACAGAGAAGAGAAAGAAGATGGCTTCCAAGAAGGAGAAAGTAAAAACAACTGGAAAAAAAGTAGAAAAGTCGCCGGAGAAGAAAGAAGAAGGCCTTACCTGCATGAAGGAACAGGGCGCTGTGGTGGCGAGGAGCACCCGACCTTCAAGGTCTGAGCCTGCCCTGCGGAGTTGTGACCCACCAGCAGGTGCACTACAAAAATGGCTCTCAGAGCCAAACAAAAGTGCGCAGTGCGCAATCAAAGGAGAAAGAGGACACCAGCGGGAGGGGGGCTCAGAAGAGGAGCAGGCTGTCACAGAGCAAACAGCTGAGGGATGCCCGACACCATGGCGCTCAGCTGGAGGATGAGGAAGGCAGCAGAAGAGGGAGCGATGAAGCACATATGGGAGATAGACAGAGGGATGACCGACAAGAAGACCAATGACAGGAAGCACAACAGACGAGCAGCCCAGGAGGGGAGGACCAGCAACAAGAGGCCCAGCAAGAAGAGCCCCAACAAAGAGATACAAGCAGCTCATCAGGACAAACAGAAGAGACACAGACACAAAGAAGAGAAGAAGAAGACACAAACACAGATACACACACAGAAGAAGAGGAAGAAGACCAAGATCTTCACAGAGAAATAGAAGGTAAAACAGATGGACAAAGAGAAATAAAAGGTAAAACTGATGAACAGAATATAGATAAAGATTTTTTTGAAGAACAAATGAGATGACTAAAAGAATGGTCATCATTAGAATTTAGTGCAATTAAAAGGAAAATGAAAAGAGCAGAAGATAAAATGCAAAGGTTAGAACTGGTTATGACAGAAATAGGGAAAAGAGTAGAGAGTGTGGAAGAGCGGGAAACGGCTGTAGAAATGGAAGTGAATGACAAGAGAAAAATTGGAAGAAAGTGACAAAAAAATTAAAGAGACACAGAGTTGTTAGCTCAGAAAATTGATATGTTGGAAAATATTAGTAGGCGAAACAACGTAAAAATAGTGGGCCTGAAGGAGGGTGAAGAAAGCACAGACATGAAGGAATTTATAAAAGGATGGATCCCAAAGGTCCTGGGAACGACAGAAATGCAGGAAGAAATGGAATAGAAAAGGCACACAGAGCATTAGCTCCGAAACCACAGGCACATCAAAAACCAAGATCCATCTTAGTAAAATTTTTGAGATACACGACAAGAGAAAATATACTGGAACGGACAAGGAATAAAGTTAGAGAAGATAATAAACCATTGGAATACAAGGATCAAAAAAGATTTTTTTACCCAAACATAAGTTTTGAACTCTTAAAGAGGAGGAAGGAGTTTAATACAGAGAAATCAACTTTATGGAAAAAAGGTTACAAATTCATACTAAGACATCCAGCTGTGCTTAAAATATTTATACCCGGGGAGCAAAACAGACTATTCTCAGATCCAGAGAAAGCGCAAGAATTCGCAGAACATTTGCAGGACAGAAGAGATGAAGAGATATAACAAGAATGAAGAACAGTGATTAATTATATATAAAGATGTAAAAACAATGTATATGTAAAGAACTAAAGAGGGAAAAGAGAAGGGAAGGAAGGGAGTAAGGGGGAAAAAAGAAGAGAGAGAGCTTTGTTATATGTGATTTTAAAAAAGTGTTTTCTGGAGAGGGCTGGGTAAAGGGGGAATAACCATCACTGCAAAATCAGTTGATGCTGCGAACAAGATCGCAACCCAAATGAAAAGGGGAGTTGTGGTTGCCCGGCAAGGGATATGGGGCAACTCAGAGAGGGGGGCATCTTTTAGGGTTAAGGAATTAGCGGATGTGGGAACTGCGGGAGTACTTTATGTCTTAAATATGTTGTCGTACATTAAGTGTAATAAGAGAAAATTGAGAGGAAAATGGGGATGGAGGTGGCGAAGAGGTGGAAAAGAGGTGTATGCAAGATATAAGATGGCCATGTTGAACTATATGACTATAAACATTAATGGAATTCATAACCAAATTAAAAGAGGCTACTAAATTTATTGAAGAAGGAAAAAATAGATATAGCATTTGTGCAGGAAACGCATCTAACTGAAGCGGAACATAACAAACTAAAGAGAGACTGGGTAGGACACGTAATGGCAGCATCCTATAATTCAAAAGCTAGAGGTGTAGCCATACTAGTTAACAAAAACGTACCAATCAAAATAGAGGAGAAAATAATAGATCCAGCAGGGAGGTATGCAATGATAAAGTGTCAGATATATTCAGAATTTTGGAATTTGCTCAATATATACACACCTAACGAGGAGGATCAAAAGTTTATGCAGGATATTTTTTGAAGATTGCAGACACACAAGGAAATATGTTGATAGGAGGGGATTTTAACCTTAATTTGGACCCAATGTTGGATAAAATGGACAAAAGACAAGTAAAAAGAATAAAGTAGGCAAATTTATTGTTAAATCAATGCAGGAAATGAAACTTATGGACATATGGAGGAAGCAACACCCAAGAGATTAGGAATTTTCATATTATTTGAGTAGGCACAAAACTTACTCAAGGATTGATATGTTTTTGTTGTCAGCCCATATTCAAGGGAGAGTTAGGAAAACTGAGTATAAAGCTAGACTACTATCAGATCACTCACCCCTGTTATTAGCAATAGAACTGGAGGACATCCCACCAAGAACATATAGATGGGGGTTAAACTCCATGCTACTTAAAAGACAGGAATTTAGGGAGTTTATTGAATGCCAAATGAAAACATATTTTGAAATAAACACAGGATCAGTGAAAGACAAATTTATATTATGGGATGCAATGAAAGCCTTCATTATAGGGCAGATAATAAGTTATGTGACTAAAATGAAAAAGGATTACAATCGGGAAATAGAGCAGTTGGTAAGAGAGATAGTAAGTACAGAAAAGGAATTAGTAAAAAGGGATGATATAACGAAAAGGAGAGAATTGCAGACAAAAAAATTACAAACATACAAGGTGGAGAAGAACATAATGAAAACAGAGCAAAAGTATTACGAATTGGGAGAAAAAACACACAAAATATTAGCCTGGCAACTTAAAACAGAACTAGCTAAAAGAATGATACTGGCATCAAGGAAAAAGGACAAACAAATTACATATAATCCAAGAGAGATTAATGAAAATTTTAAGGAATTTTATGAACAATTGTATCAAACTGAGAACGAGGAGAAAGAAGATAAAATAGAGGAATTTTTAGCTAAAATTGAACTGCTGAAATTGCAAGAAGAGGAACAAAACAAACTAATAAAACCATTTGAAATAGAGGAAGTACAGGATATATTAAAAAAGCTGCTGAATAATTAAACAGCAGGAGAGGGTGGATTTCCAATAGAATTTTATAAAACATTTAAAGAGTTATTAATTCTTCATCTCCTGGAAGTAATGAACCAGATAGAAGAAACACAAAACTTGCCAGATTCATGTAAGACAGCAATAATTACAGTAATACCAAAGATGGGGAAGGATCCATTAACACCAGCATCATATTGACCAATATCTCTACTTAACTCAGACTATGAGATATGAGCTAAATTATTAGCAAATGGATTGGCTGATTGTGTACCTAAAATAGTAAAACAAGATCAAACTGGATTTTATTAAGAAAAGACGAACAGCGAACAATGTCTGCAAACTTATTAATCTAATCCAAGCAGTTCAAGGAAATAAGAAACCAACAGTGGCTGCTGCGCTAGATGCAGAAAAAGCCTTTGACAGAGTAGAGTGGAACTACTTATTTAAAGTATTACAGAAGTTCAATCTACCAGAAAAATATATTAATTGGATTAAAGCATTGTATAATGGACCATTGGCGAAGGTAACAGTAAATGGATATGGATCGAACCAATTTAAATTAAGTAGGTCAACTAGGCAGGGATGCTCACTACCCCCCTCATTGTTCGCCTTAGCAGTAGAACCTTTGGCAGAAGTGAAAAGAATAGAAAATAAAATAAAAGGGATAAAAATAAAGGAGAAGGAGTATAAAATCAGCTTATTTGCATATGACATCATAGTATACCTAACACAACCAGAGATATCAATAAAAGAATTATATAAGAAATTGAAGGAATATGGAGAAATATTGGGGTACAAGATAAACTAAAATATAAGTGAAGTGATGCCAATGCGTAAAAAGAATCACCATTTAAATGGCAAACACAAGCAATCCGATACCTAGGGATCAGGTTAGATAATAACTTAAGCCACTTGTTCAAACTAAATTATCAGCCACTAATAAAGAAATTGCAGGAAGATTTAGAACATTGGAAAGAATTACCACTAACGTTGATAGAGAGGGTAAACTGCATTCAAATGAACGTGTTCCCAAGGATACAATACTTATTTCAAACGTTACCAATTCCTTCAACAGAATTTTTTTTAAATGAACTATAAACCTAAAGAGAATAATAAGGAAATTCTTGTGGAAAGGGAGGAAACCGAAGATAGCGTTAGATAAATTAACAGAGAGGTATAACAAGATGGTTTGCAGTTACCAAACTTTAGAAATTATTATAGAGCCGCACAATTAAGGTATTTATCAGATTTTTACCAGACAAGGGAAAAACCAGACTGGACTAAGATAGAACTAGATAAAATAGGGGAGAAGGTACCGGAACATATACTTTATAAGTGGGATGAAAAGCTGGTGCAATATAAAAACTCATCAGTACTGCATCATTTACTTAATACATGGAAGAAGATCCACTTAGAAAGGAAAAAAGTGAATTACCAAATACCAAAATTATTATTGATGCAAAATCCACTAATCCCTTTTACAATAGACAACCTTTCCTTTAGAGAATGGGAGCGAAAAGGAATCAAAAGAATAGAGAATTGTTTTTTGGGAAATAATTTATTAACATTTGAACAGTTGAAGTACAAATATGGAATAACTCATGGTACAATGTTTACACATCACCAACTGAAAACTTATTTAAAGGATAAATTGAGAAACAGCTTGAGATTACCAGAAGGAAGCAGCTTTGAATATGTGATTACAGACACAATGATAATTAAAAGATTTATAACGAACATGTACATTAAGCTGCAAGATAAGGAAAATGAAATAAACTATAAACCTAAACAGAAGTGGGAAAAGGATCTAAACATAAAGATAAAAAATGAAGTTTGGGAAAAGTTATGTTCTGGAACTATGAAGAATACAATAAACACAAGGTTACGCATGATACAGTATAATTGGTTACACAGGCTATATATCACTCCTCAAAACTTTAAAAAATGGGATTCAACATTATCGGATAGATGTTTTCGCTGTAAGAAGGAAATGGGAACAACATTGCATGCAACTTGGGCATGTGAGAAAGTAAATACGTTTTGGGAAGAATTAATCAGATACTAAATAAAATTTAAAAAAATAACATCCCAAAAAAACGGAGATATTTCTTTTAAGTAACATAAGAAGTAGAGAATTAGGACTCAAACTGGATAAAGTGCAAAAAAATTCATTATGATAGCCTTAGCAATAGCAAAAATATGTATAATGTTAACTTGGAAAATGGAAGAGAGCCTGAGAATACAGCAATGGTACATGGAAATGAATAAATGTATTCCATTGGAAAAAATAACATATAATTTAAAAAATAAAGTCTCAATGTTTGAACAAATTTGGGAACCGTATATGGAACATATCAGAGAGAGCTTGCCTACGACCTCCATCCCCTAAAATGAGAATGAAAATGATAAGAAGACAAAACAACTCGATTCAGTGTGTCATAAATAGATGATGCAATTTTCTTGTTTATTTTCCTTTGAGTGAAGATATTGTTTTATGGTTTTATTGTATTGTATATGTTGAATATTTATGGATTTTGGAGGGGGGTGGGTAGAGGGGAAGGAGGGAAAGGGGGGAAAAAGGGGAGAAAAGACCTCTGTGTAAATTTAATGAGAAACGTTTGTACATATTTTGGTTGATATGGTTCATAGTGTGAAAAATAAAAAAATTATATAAGAATTTTTTTTTTTAATTGAAATCACCATCAGGCTGCCAGGCTGTCCACGAGATGAAATAGTAAACTTAAAATTCAACTTTGAAATAACCGAATTTCCCTCATAAATCCAACATATCCAACATAAATCTTATAAATAAACTCTACTGTTTACCACAGTTTACCTTTAACGCCTGCATGCTAACTTTCCTTATTTAATCCACACATCTGAGGAGCTGTAAGTTAACACCGAATTATCGTTTCTAAAAGTTTACTTCCCACTGAAGTTAAACTGACAGGAATGTAGTTGCTTGTGTATTCTGTTTTTGAACAAGAGTATATAGAATAGGAAATTACTCAGTCCTCAAGTGCCATTCCCTATGGGAGATTGGAACCATCAGTAGTTGCGGGGGGATGGACTCACTAAATCGCAAACCTGGCGATTTAAGGGGGATCCCCCCCCCGCGATGACGCGGTAAGTGGCATGCACTCAGAGAAACTATCCGTAAGTCTCCCCCGCCATCCCCACAAGCTGTCAGCCGCTCCCCCCCCCCGACTCTTCTCCTCTCCTCCCCGCAGCAGCTGATCCCATCGATTGTGGCATCCCCCACCACCCCCACCCCACAGCAGCGACCTCACTCCCCCTAATTGTGCCCCCTCCCCCATGGCAGCAACCCCTCCCTCCCTCCAATCGCAGCAGACCCTTCAGTCGGGGTTTCCCTTTGACGCCGGTGGGCGCGACCTAGGTAAGTTTAACTGGGTTCCCTGACTACCTCCTTGGAGCCCACTGGATAGGATCCTCTCAAGCTGCCTTGTGAGTGGGGCACTAACCGGGCAATTTAACCCCATTTTACAAGGTAGGCTGAAAACACCTAGCATGTCCCTAATCCCTTCAACCACCTGGAATGTAACCCATTTAGAATAGGAGGATTGACTTTCTTTTAGTACAGCCGATCTTTCTGAGTAATTTTTAGACAAACCAATTTCTCAACGACATGCTCTTTTGTTAAGATTCAAGCAACATCTTCGTTATTGGTAAAAACTGATGAAACATAATCATTTGACTAGGCCCTCCAAGTCCATGAATAAATTGGACATGTGGAAGACAATGAAGTGGGAAAAAGATGGTAGATGATTGGAAAATAATAGATGATCTGACCAGTTGGGTATAAAGTGACAATCTAGAGATAATAAATTTGAAGAGCTGTGATAAGACAAAGCAATATATAATAAATAAGGCAAAATTGAATGGTATAAAGATACAAGGAGACTTGGAGTGTACGTCCACAGATCCTTATTGACAGTCAAACAGGTTAATAAAGTGGTTTAAAACGTTCAAAAAGCAAATACACATAATTGGCTTAGTAAAACGCTCCTGAGTTAGTGTGAAAACTCTGCTGCAATGGTAATTACCTGATACAAGCTAACGTTTGCAGCTTTATGGGATGTTTTATTAGTTGAGACGTTGAATGCAGCAAAGTTTATGCTCAAACTATATACACCAGTCAAACCAGAGTTTGAGAATGGCAGACTGTTCTGATCCCCACATTAAAGTGCAATGTAATTGCATGAAAAAGTTGGTGAGAATGTTGCCATGACAAGAAAATTGTAGCTATTTGGTAGGCCATTCAGCCCATCATGTACATACTAGCTGAATATGAATTACAATTCTGTGATTTTCAAACTCTTTCTTTCCACTCACATGCCACCTTAAGCAATCCCTGTGATGTAGGGATTGGTAAGGGATTAATTAAGGTGGGCTGTGAATGGGGGGGGAATAAAAAGGTTGAGAACCACTGCTCGAGACCCAATTGTTTTGCTTGAGAAAAATTGTCATGGGCCCATTTCCTTTAGAGTTATGAAACCGTGCAAATAATGAGTCAATTGGGGACGATTAAAACAGTATATGTTTTGGATGTGAAATTTCAATGTTAATAAAAATATTTCTCATGTGAAACTTTCTCCAAACAACTTACTAAACAACAAACAGACTGGACAGTACAATATCGCTTACCTAACCTCCAGGACATTTGCAATATTTAGCGCAACACTGACATCAGGTTATTGGGGTTCATTATTTCTCCTTCCTTTAGGGGACCACAGTGCAAAATTAACATTTCTAGACTCTGGCAGCGGCATTTCTGGATCTGCTGATAACAGAGTGCCTCAAGGGTCAGTCCAACTTCCTTCTCAATTGAATGGCTGAAATGTCTGGTGCTGGTTTTCCACAAGAAGAAAAGAGAGAGGCTGGTTGCCTTGACAATTGAGGTGAACAGTTTCCTAATACACTTTCTCCAAATTCTTTTATTTTCGTGGAAGCTGTTAATCCATTGGACACGTCCTGTCCATTTTTATTTCACTTTTTTTCCAGGTTTTCTCCTGCTGGCGTGCCACACCATAACAGTGCCAGCGGCCTGGGTTCAGATCCAGTGCTGTCTGTACATTCTCCCCCCCACCCCTGTCTCTGTGTGGGTCTCCTCCGGGTGCACCAGTTTCCCCCTGTCCTTCAAAATTTACTGGGATTGTAGGTCGATTGAAGGTCATTGGGCGGCAGGGGCTCATGGGCCAAAAGGGCCTGTTAACGTGCTGTATGTAGATCTAAAATCAGTTGTCATCCTTCAGTGCTCTTTACCGCTGGACCCATCTCCATAAGCTTCGGAGCTTTGCATTATATTGACAAGGTACATATTTTCTTCAGGTTTATGTTCGCAGTCCCAAGCTTTTTTCCCCTCCCTTTTTGGGCAAGGATGACAGTTATTCACGGTCCCTGAGTTGAGTGATCCCAGGTGGCAATTGTCAGCTTGATTGCCAAGTGGAGTTTCTTATGTCACATTAAGGTTCATTTCATAGTTCCCATCCATCTTCATTTTCTGTAAGTTTGACATAATCCAGGCTGCCCTTGGGTATTGCGTTTCCTCAATTTCCTCCATCGAGAGTTTGCAAGATGACTCCCTCCAGATCAACTCTCAGATTTGATCCAACCTGACTTTTATCAATGACAAAATAATGGAAACTATAGTAGCTGTTCTTTACATTTTTCTGTTGCATGAGAAAGACATTTTTTTCACTTTGTGAGATTCATGTATTTTTGTAAAAATGTGATTTTTTTTAAATAAGGAGATGATTATTGATGTAAAAACACAATGCTGGAGAGATTCAGCTGGTCAAACAGGGTTCTTCATACAGCAAAGGTACATCACCAACTTTTTGATCAAGAAAATGGAAAAATGTCGGCAGGCACCCGAACAAAATGGTAGAGGGGGAGGGGTGAGGGGGGAAAGGGGAGGAGTGTGGTGTGGTCCCAAAGGCAGGAGGTGGTAGCTGGATGGGGGAAGGAGGGCATACCAGCAAGCAGGAGGGGAGGGAGGGGGGGAGAGGGGTGTGGTTCTTGTGGGATGGAGAGCTAGAGGGGAAAGGGAAGGGAGGGAGAGTGGGGGAGTACGCCAGCAGAAACTGGAGAAGTCGACGCTAATACCGTCCAGTTGGAGAGGGCCCAGACGGAAAGCCAAGGTTTTTCCCCTCCCCCCCCTCAACTTCTAATGCATCAAACAATGTTTATAGTAGTTTAATGGCTCCAAAGAATGTCCCGTCACCATTTAGTGCAATTTGAGCTTGTATTCGTGGTATGACAAGTTCAAGTTCATCCCCAACTTCAAGTTGTGCAATGCCTGCGGTGAAACAAGAATTATTTGGGCAGCAGGCAGACATGTTCTGGATGCACCGAAACAGAATCACAGTATGCGGCTCATTGCCAACAATGCTGGCCTTTTGTCTTTTTATAAAATGCCCCATGGTAAAAGTATTATCCTTGTACCACACTTGGCTGTACACCAGAAAGTAACCAGCTTCAATCACAGAGATCTTATTACCTTTCTTCTCAAGAGCACTTCCTTTTTTCAAACTGAGAATCCAGGGGACTGTAGTTGTTTCCACTTGGTTACGACTTGTATCAGTTCTTCTTTCCACCCGGCACGATTGTTGGGGTCTTCCCGGTATACATTTCTGACAATTGCTCGTTCTCACAACCGGTCTTTGGGCATTGGAGGCGATCAGTTGCACACAGGCCTGCTGAACTTCTTCAGAGAGAGATCTGCTGATTCGAAATTTCGTTCCATCTCTTGATTCAGCCTCATGGTTCAGATGCTTCTTGAAAGCTTTACTAACCCGACTCACTGAGCTGTTCCAGTTGGGTGCATGGCCCCTGTTCGATCTTGCGAGGGCTTCCAAATGATCTAGGTGGAACTTGTATGTGTCCAGTTCCTCTC
This sequence comes from Narcine bancroftii, assembly GCF_036971445.1. Taxonomy (NCBI): domain Eukaryota; kingdom Metazoa; phylum Chordata; class Chondrichthyes; order Torpediniformes; family Narcinidae; genus Narcine; species Narcine bancroftii. The sequence goes on along the minus strand of NC_091481.1, from coordinate 59,375,966 downwards.
TCATAGATGAGATTTCCACTTTCAATGCAAGGACTTGATGCAAAGCCATTACTGCCACGTAAGTCGACAACAGGGCAGCTGAAGTTAAGATGCAGGCTGAGTAGATCAAATATCTGTGTTCTATGCCATAGCCAGTCTTTCTTCGTTCCGAGTTCATCTTTGTCACAATTTCCCCTTTAATAACGGAACTGTTGCAATAAATGATCCAAAACACAAATGCCATTTCCTGTCAGCTGGTATTTTGCAAAATGTTTACATAATTACTGTTTCGCCTTTAAAACCTGAGAGGTTTTATAAATCTACTGCAGTCTGCAAAGATGAAAGATTAAAATTCTAAAATTACATCTTTTAGCAACTGTGTCACAGTGCGAAATGAAGAACGAGAAAGTGATCAGACGTGGTTGAAGTTCAGGAAAAGTCATTTACTCCAACAGTTACGCGCAGCTTTTGGAAACCTCGCTAGTTCCAAATGATGTCATCGCATTGTGATGTCATAACAACACTCGGAACCGCTCGAGCCCATTCGATTAAGCCTCTGGTGAGCCACTACATGCCCCCCCTACCCCGCCCAGAACAGGCTAAAACTTTGGTGCCATTACTGTCCACTGCTCTCGGGCGGTCATCCGCGCCTTCGCATCAAGGCTCGTGGTAAGGGCCGATCGAGGTCGAGTTGAGCGGGCTTTAGTTGGTCAATCATAAATGTCTCCGGATGCCCCCCAATGTCCAGTTGTACAATTGTTTCATAGAACTCTGAAGGGGCCCTCAAGCGGCCTAACCCTAACCCTAATGTGCCTGTGTGCACCTTGCATTGATAAATACTGCTGCTGTTCCAAGTGGCTGGCCCGCCAACTGAGGACTCGACCCCATGTAACCCCTCCTCCTGTGACCTGGCCATAAAGGTCGATCTCCCTGCCCCCCTTCCATTGAGCACATGGAGTTGGGCCAGCCGAAATCTAATGTATATTAAAGGCTATTGTTCCTCACTCAGTCTTTAGAGTCTTGATAGCGTGGATCAATTTAATACACATTAATTTTCCATGGACAAGCTCCTGAGACACAACCGCTTCGAAATCGATCCACCATCACCCGGAACTGCCAAATGGTACGAGCAGTGGATCACCTGCTTCACAAACTTCCTCAAAGTCGCAGTGGGCCTGGTGGACTCGGATGAAAAGAAGCTCAAGTTCCCACAAGCTAGAGTTACCCACATAGCGTTCCTGGAGATCCAGAGCTGCACGACCTTCCCAGACACCATGGCTGAGCTCCTCAATCTCTACCGACCACAGATGAACAAAGTGTACTCACGGTATCGACCGGCCTCGAGTAGACAGCAACCCGGTGAGTCCATGGATGAGTTCCTCCAAGCGCTGTTCGACCTGGGAAGAGACTGCTGGACCACTGATACAGCTCCCGTGCCCGTAGCCCAATGTGTAGAGGAGCTGGTCCGAGATGCCTGTGTGGCTGGAGTGAGGTCTGACTATATTCGTCAGAAACTGCTCGAGGAGGGCAAGGTGCCCCTGAAGAGAGCCTTCCAGCTTGCCAGGACCTTCGACTCGGCCCAACGCAACGCTGATGAGATCGTCGGTAAGAACGGGGCCTCCACGTATTGGGAGCCAGAGTCATGATAGCAAGCCACGACCACTTCACTGCCGCCACTGTGATCGAATACCTGAGGTGCTACTACTGCGGCCAGCTGAAGCACCCCAGACGACTCTGTCTAGCTAAGGAGGTGACCTGCTTGGGGTGCGGAAAGAAAGGGCATTACCAGTGTGTCTGTAAGTTGTCCACACCCTCCTGAGTGAGCAGTGTGTCGCTGGCATCATGTCTAACGGCTCGACCGCGTGTATGACCCAGGAGTCACCATCTTACCCAGTGTCTCCTCTGCCTTTATGGGTGATGTCACCTCCACCTTCCGCCGCCCGGTTGACATCACTTCCTTCTTCTTCCTCCAACACAACATGGTCAACACGGAGGCCGCCATTTTACTGGTCGGGCCTCCCCTCCAACAGCGATGACAATGACCCGATCCTGGCTTCTGTAACCCTGAACCAGTGCAGACCTCATCCGATCGCCCACTCGATGATGGAGATCGAGGTAAACGGAAAAAGGACGAATTGCCTGTTTGACAGTGGGAGCACAGAGAACTTTATTCACCCGGACACTGCCCAGAAACTCTCTCTCTCTCTGTCAGACCCATGAGTGCCACAATCTCTATGGTCGCAATAGACCAATCTGCGGAGATCTGGAGGTACTGTGTAGCGTCATTAACAGTGGGGGGTGAATGCTACGATAACTTCATTTACTTGTGATGCCACAGCTCTGTGCGCTGATACTTCTGGGCCTCGACTTCCAGAGCCAGTATAAGAGTGTAAAGATGGCTTTCGGCGGACCACAACCACCCATAACGGTACACAACCCCAAATTTGCAACTCGTAACCCCCTCCCCTTGACAGCCGGTCCCCGCCCACAGCTTCTCCACCCTCAGCATATCCCCTCCATCACTATTCAATAACCTGACCCTGGACTGTCAGCCCATCGCGATGACAAGCAGGCACTTTAGTACCAAGGATTGGGCATTTATAAAGTCTGAGGTGCAGCAACTACTGGCGGAGGGGATCATAGCTCTCAGTTCAAGCTAGTCAGGGGCGGAAGCAAACCCCGCATGGTGATAGATTGCAGCCAGACAGTCAACAGTTTCACCCAGCTAGATGCATTCCCCTTCCCCTGGATAGTCGATATGGTCAATAAAATAGCCCAGTACCAAGTGTACTCCACAATCGGTGTACCACCAACTTCCCCTTCACCCGGGGGACTGCAAATACACTGCTTTTGAAGTGGATGGCAGGCTTTATCACTTCCTCAGGGTCCCCTTTGGAGTCACCAACGGGGTCTCAGGGTTCCAAAGGGAGATGGATCGGATGGTAGACAGACATAACCTGACAGCAACATTCCCCTACCTTGACAATGTCAACACCTGCAGCCATGAGCAGCACAGCTAAGTCCCTGAATCTGACTTAACAAGAGAAGTGTGGGTTAAGTGGCACTCACCTGGCCCTCCTTGGATGCGTCGTGACACATGGTGTCGTTGTCCCCGACCCCCACTGCATGCATCCCCTTATGGAGCTCCCAACACCACACAACCTCAAGGCGCTGAAATGGTGCCTGCGGTTCTTTTCTTACTATGCCCAGTGGGTGCCCAATTATGCCGATAAAGCCTATCCCTTAGTAAGGTCCACAAGCTTCCCCTTATCGGCATAAGCCTAGGCGGCATTCACCCAAATCAAAGAAGACATCGCTAAAGCCATGATGTATGCCGCGGACGAATCTATCCCATTCCAGGTGGAGAGCAATGCCTCCGACTTCGCGCTGGCCGCCACTCTCAACCAGGGGGGCAGGCCAGCAGCATTTTTTACCTCACCCTCCATGGCCCCGAGACACGGCATTCCTCAGTCAAGAAGGAGGCACAGGCGATCGCTGAGGCAGTGCGCCACTGGCATCACTACCTGGCCGGGAAACGATTTACCCTGCTGACAGACCAATGGGCCATCACCTTCATGTTTAACACAAAACTGCAGGACAAAATCAAAAATGATAAAATCCTGAGATGGAGAATTGAACTCTCCACCTATAACTATGATATCCTGTACCGGACGGGCAAACTCAACAATCCCCCAGATACCCTATCCTGGGGGACATGCACCAACACACATCTCAACCACCTCCAGTCCCTGCACGATGACCTCTGCCACCCCGGAATCACAAGGTTGTTCCACTTCATAAAAGCCCAGAACCTCCTGTATGCCATTGAGGACATCAGGTCCTTGACCAGACACTGTCGGGTCTGTGCGGAATGTAAACCGCAGTTCTTCAGACCTGACAAGGCACACCTCATCAAGGCCACATGCCCCTTCGAACGACTGAGAGTCGATTTCAAGGGACCCCTGCCTTAGACCAATAGGAACATCTATTTCCTCAACTCATAAATGAGTTCTCCAGATTCCTGTTTGTCATCCCCTGTCCCGACATGACCTCTGCCACAGTTATCAGGGCATTCCACAGCATATTCACCCTCTTTGGGTACTATGGTCATACTGATCGGGGGTCCTCGTTCATGAGTGACGAGCTGCAGCCGTACCTGTTGGCTAGAGGCATAGCCACTAGTAGAACCACGAGCTATAACCCCAGTGGAAACGGCCAAATGGAGCGAGTAAATGCCACCATTTGGAAGGCGATCCTCCTGGCCCTGAAGTCAAAAGGCCTGGCAGTGTTTTACTGTCATGAAGTCCAGCCAGAGGCACTCCATGCCATCTGATCCCTCCTATGCACTGCTACAAATATGACCAATCAAGAACGCATGTTTTCCTTCCCCAGGAGGTCGGCGATCTGAAACACTCTGCTGCCCTGGCTCTCATCTCCGGGACTCTTCCTGCTAAGTAAGCACGCGAGGAGCCATAAGACCGACCCTTTGGTAGAAGAGGTGCAGCTCCTGCATGCAAATCCTCAATGCGCTTACGTCCAGTACAGTACCCCATGAGGACACAATCCCTGTCCAGGACCTGGCGCATGCCAGAGGCACCCACCTACCCCCCAGCCCCAACCACCACATACACACACACATCGGCCCCTACAGGGACTTGGTACAGGCTATCAATGCCCCCTGGACACCCACACCACATGCCCGGGACCCCTGCCGAGCCAACCACCACGACCGCCCCAACAGACAACCAGACCCCACCCCCTACTGCGACAGCCTTGGTCATGTGGTCTCAACACCTGTAATCTGGTGGGAATGTGGATTGTGGGGGGGGGGGGGATTGGAAATCATGTGACCTTATTTCATCTGGAACCTGGTCAGAAGTCACATCGCCTGCCAATCAAGGTTGGGCTCTGCCCACCCGTTAGTGTACACCTGACCATTGGCCCCTATAATCACCTAGTGATTACCTGGGCCGGACCCCCCCCCCCCAGCTTACTATACTATAAAGTCCACCATGTGGAGTAGCTCTTCCTCTTTTGCTCTTCGGCCCTGAGATGAACCCTGCTGTGGACAATGCTGGAGGAGTCATTGGTAAGGTGCGTACTACATAGGGATCGGGGCTGTTGTGTACTGTTGTAATTGTAGATAGCATCTAAGCTGTGCCCATGTTAGATAAGGAACGGCAGGTAGCGTATTGTGGTCCTTGGTTGTGATGCCTGTATAAACAATTGCTAGTATCAGTAATATTAAGTCCAATGTGACTGGTTTGTATTGTGTATGTGAGAGTGTAGTATTGGTAGTATTAAGTCCCAGGAGAATGGTTGCACTGTGTTGTGTGAATGAGAATACTCTCATGTGTTATCCCTGTTGTGATCCCCTTATGTGTGTTTCAATAAAGATCCCTCCTGTGTTCAGCCTGTGTCCAGACTCATGATTCTTTGAATCCATCGAACTTTTCTCCTTCCGACACAGCAGGTAGCCATGAGCTTCTTATTTGGCAAAACTTTGAAGGTGCAAGCATATTCCCACCGCAGATTCCACTTTATTTGGGGTTGTAGCCTTTTTATAGTTGAAAGATCCCGTAAGAGGTTAATTCTGACAGGGACTGAGTTCTTTGTTAGTGAGTGTGTACTTGATGGACTCCAAAGGATTTGGCGGCTATTGCTGCCTTAACCATTACGATTCCCTTCAGTTCTGCATAATCAGCCCTCTGCAGTGGGAGTTGGAGCTCAGTTAGGCCGTAGGATACCATAGGTGCTCTGTAGTTAGTAAGTGATTACTCAACGTGCTTTATGAGCGGAAAGAAAGGTTGAGAACCACTGGTTTATGAGAATAAATCAGAGAGCAGGGATTCAAAGGCAAACAATTGCTGGATGGAGAGAGTAGCATACTGCGTACCATAAGCGCAAGAACAGATTGCAATTATGGATGCGAACCATCGTAACTTTGAAAAATCGTAAGTTGGACCATTGTACGTAGGGGAGGACCTGTAGTATGATCTTGCCTCAGAGTTCACCGGATGGATGGCATGGTTAGCGTAGCAGTTAGCGCAACGCTATGACAGCGCCAGCGACTGGGGTTCGAAACCGCCACTGCCTGTACATTCTCCCCGTGTCTGTGTGGGTTTCCTCCGGGTACTCCGGTTTCCTCCCACTGAGCAAAAACGTAGTGAGTGTGTAGGTCAACTGGGTGTAATTGGGTGGCACGGGGCGTGGGCCGAAAGGAGCTGTTACCATGCGTGTGCTGTATGTTTAAATTGAAATTAAAAACAGAAATAGGAGCAGCCGTCAGGCCATTTGGCCCCGTGAGCCCATTCTGATGCTGGTCATCAACCTCAGCACCATTTTCCTTCACCATTATCCCTTAATGTCCAGAGATCTATCAATGAATGTAATCACTCAATTTTCCTCAGCACCTGGAGTAGAGAATTCGTGGAGGAAATCATGCTTCCTCTTTGCAATCCCAATTCTGAAATTGTGAACATTGGTTCAAAGCTGTTTGGTGAAAGGAAATGTTCACATTTCTAGATAAATTGGATGCCAATAGGATCTCCTCCCATCATCCTAAACCCAGAGTAGCCGTTCACAATGGGGGCCATAGCGGGCAACAGCCCATTTAAATGGGGGGGGGCACGGACTGAAATCCTTAATAAGGGGAGGGATCCAAGGTGTAGAGGAGGTGGGAGAGAAGAAACCCACTAAACTAGACTGCTTCACAGGAAGGGGGGGGGGTCCATAAGGGGGCCATGGCCGAACAAAAAATGTTTGCTCTAGAGAATGCAGTCGATAGAATTAGATGAATACAACCATGGCCTGCAACTAATGTGGTGTATCATTGCTGCACTCTTGTCTGTGGTATATTTAGGCCAAAACTGTACACAATGGCCAGGCACAATCTCATGAAGACACTGTATAATTTCAGTAAAAATATCCTGGCATAAGATAACCTAACGTATCTTTTAACTTCCTAATCACTTCTTAATTACACTTGACCACAAAGATTTTGCTTCTTGAACACCTTTGGGTGCATTTTATGGATTTTTGGCTACTGATCTTAAGAATTTCCCTTTATGTACCATTTGTTAGATGTAACCATGAAGCACAACATGTCATTGAAAATTAATTTTCTGCATTCGCACTTGGACGTCTTCCCTGCTGATCTTGGTGCAGTCCGTGGCGGACACGGTGAAAGGTTTCACCGGGACATTATGAATGTGGAAAAGTGGTATCAAGACAACCGGAATCCATCAATGCCGGCCGACTATGGTTGGACCCTGACACAAGAGGCATCAGATGCTGAGTACAAATCAGCGGCAAAGCATTTTTAGCCTGTTGAACTAATGCAATGTGTCAGCATTAATATGCGATTAAGCTTGCTAAATTCAATAAAAGTCAATTGAACATTTCTCCAATTTCCTACATGATAAAGCAAATCTGAAATGATCTTTGTGTCCAGCTTGAAGTTCTCTATCATAATCCCCAATTTTTTTCAGGAAGCAAACCCTTTGAAAAAGATTTGTTGTCCAGTGTTATCAATAGATTCTGCATAAGTGCACCAAAGTCCTTTTGAATATTTACACTGAGCATTTGAAAAGTATTCTGCTTATCTGTACCAATCTGGATGACTTTCCATTTTCTCTGTTTACCATGTGCAACAGCCAGTTAGTATATCTTGGTATGCAGGAAGAGATCAGACTGCAAGGAGAATGTGGAAATACCACACAACTAGCATCTGTTTGCAACGAAGGTTCTCTAATTACCTGTGTTCAAAGGGATCTCTGTTCACTCAGTGGATGTGAAGTACAAAGGTGAACCTTGTGTTTGGATCAGCTTGGTAACCATGAACCTTTGGTGAAGATGGGAGCTAGCGGAGAGCCTTGGTTGGGCTTTGCTCGTAGCAGCTGTTTGAATAAAGTTGTGTGAAACAGCAATGGCGTCGGCCAGGATGAAGAGCTGGTTGATGCCGCTCGCCGTTGGGGTGACTTTCTTAAACTGTCTCCTTATCCCTGCTTAGTAAGAATCACCTCCGTCAGAAGCTTTATCTGTTAACTTGGGGGAGGGGGTTAATTATCTATAATGTTATTGTTCATCTTTCAGGCGGCTCCGTGGAGGGGGAGGAATCTGCAGATTCAACGACGGTTAACTTTAAGTTTTATATATTCGTGCAGTGAAGTTTGTCCAGTATAAGTACAGTGTAGTATTTTTGTCTCTTAAATTGTTTATTCTTAATGCATTAGTTAGTTATTGTAAGTTTCAAGCAACTGTAAAATACACATCTGGCATCTAACAATCCCTATAGGTGCTGGATACCAGAGGTTTTTAATTGTAGCCCTTTTTCCACTGGCATCCCAATTAATTGGCTGTGCAGTGTCCCGGGATAGGAAGCCCTTCGTGCTGTTTCCACTGGGCCACCCTTAACTGAGACACTAATTGCTTTTCCACTGAACACACTCATCCAGGGATCGGAATGTCTACCTTCCACTGGAAACAGGTGACTTTCTGCTGTCCCTTTTCCCCTGGTTTTATCAGCAAACGCCTGGAATATGAATAAGGGTAGAGACAGTTAATCCACGGTGTAAAATGATGTAATTAGATTCCAGCGTTCACACAGTGTTCCTTTTCCACTGGACCCCTGTCCCTGTAAATTCCCAGTTAATTCCTGGGACAGGGTGCCAGTGGAAAAGGGTTCTAAATTAGCAAAGCACAAGAAATATCATTCCTCTGGAAAAATGTTATGTCTTCTGACACTTCTAGATTATCCCTACTTTCTAATCAATCACCAATTATAAATGTATTAGTGCGTGGATTCATGGCAAGGAAAGAGAGCAACTCTATTTCCTGTCATTTAGCATTTGAAGTAACATGAACACCAATTTTTATCTCCATGACGAGAGCGACTTGACACTATAATATGTTGATTCAATTAATAACAGAACATCTGAGTTTCATTGTTTCAACCATGTTACAGAATCGACTGTACTCACAGTTCAAACTGAATTCTACCAGACATTTCACTGCAGTGCAGCCTCGAGGAGTGACAAATCCCGCCCTTCTTTGCAATGCTGCTGTCCCCTGCAGCCAGTGTTCACAAACACACAATTCACTCTGCAGGTGAGAAATGAAACTGATCATACCACAGGTATACAGTATGTTTCAATTTCCATCTGGAATGGTTGGCATAAAGATTCATGCCAATCTCGTGATTGCTTTGACCAGTAAATACACAGTTGCATGCAGTCTACAACCATGCACAGACTAAGAAAGACCAAATACTAAATTATTAACATTTCGCTTAATGGTATGATTTTCTGTCTATTTGTGAGAAGTGCCTTCACATTCACAAAATATGCTCGAGACAAAAGTTGAGAACAAAGAACATTTATTTACATTTACAACATTGCAAGGTTGGGTACTCTCCCCCTACCTCGGGAAAGTACACCGAGGGCGGGAGGTTTCTTTGTTCTTATACCTTTTTCATTTCACCTCCCCTTACATTTTTCTTACATTTATCCTTCTTGGATTGGTTTGGCACTTTTCCCTATTCGCCTGACTCTTTACTGACTCCGACTTTCTCCTATCCCGTACTCACACCTCCTTTCCCCATCCCCTATTAAACAAGCTCTTTGTGTGTGTACGTGCATATTTCTTAAATTCCTCTGTTATCTTGTTTACTTTGTTCTGCTGTTTTTCATGCGCCATTTTACACAAAGAACATTTTAGCTTTTTTCTTGCTTTTTCTTTCTACCTTCTATAACTGTTTCAGAACTCCTAACATTAAAATAATAACTGTTTCTAAACTCCTACATATTAAACAAGAGAGCACTTTCAAATACAAGACCAGCTGGGGACCTCAAAAGCTGTCATCTCTTCTAAGTTTCTCCAGCGTGTTTATGCATTGCACTCGACTGGAGACAGGTCGGCTGTGTTGAACATTTTTACAAGGCTTCTGACCTTTCTGCAAAGTGCACAGAAAGGTCACTCCTGAGAAGTTTGTTTACCTAAGGCAACAGATGGGAGCAAAAGACTAACTCCTATTGTTTGCTGGAGAAGATGGGGGCGGGGTTACATGGGCTTTCTAGCAGTTGGAAGATGAAGAGAGAGAGAGACTGAACAGTCACAAGCAGGAGAAGCTTGTTGGAACTGAAACAGAAAGTTCCAGAGCGGCAGATGGCTGGAAGTGCAGTCTGTCTGATGTTTCTCTTAGAATAAGTGGAACAGAAAGGAACTCTGTAGTAGCCTGAAAGAAAGAGGTTATCATCTGGAGAACCCTGATGGGGCAAGTTTCATCAGCAAGACATTGAGGTGACTAACGCTGGTACCTCAGTTGTGGAAATCCTGGAACAACATATCTCTCTCTGCAAACCTACAAGAACCTTCCTGAGCAGTAACCATTTACCTTTCAAACACCAAAGCCTGGTGAACTTTATACATGTTAAATTCTGTGCACAGTATAAGAATTACCTACAACCAGTGAACTTGGAAGAATGAGAAGTGAGATTGAACTGTGACGCAAAGAACTTTTCTTAAATTTACACACACATCATATACGTGCGCTTAGAATTAGAAGGGGGTTCATTTAGGTTAGTTAAGTTGATAGAGATAAGTTAAAATTTGCTTCTGTTTTCATGTTTAAAGATAATTAAAAATAACTTTTGTTTAAGTGAATATCATTAAGTGAATGTCATGGTGAATATCTATTGCTGCTGGGTTTTGGGGTCCTTTGGCCTCATAACACATTGAACAGATATTTTGTGTCAGTCTTCATGGTTGGAGACACAGCCAGCATTCCAAAGAGTGGTGATAGGGATGCGAAGGGAGGTGAGGGCCTCGATAAAATAACTGATTCAAAAGAGATAGTGATGAGTAAAGTAATGGGACTGAAAGCAGGAAATTCCCCTGGTCCCGATGGGATGCATCCCAGAGTACTAAAGGAAATGGCGGGAGTGTTACGAGCCCAGAGGACCCATAAACCCAGCAGCAATAGACAGGGGCACACGGAAGGAGGAAAAATAGAGGGTTATGGAGTAGGGAGGATTTAGTACTTTTTTAGGGCTATATGGGTCAGCACGGCCTTGAGGGCTCAAGGACCTGTATTGTGCTGTAGTGTTCTATATACTATCAATCACAGTAGATTACATTGATGGAGGGAGTGGGGGGAGACCCCAGTGATCTTCTACGGTGTTCTTTGATTCAATGCTCTACAACAACTGTACCCCACAGTGCTGCAGACGGCTTTTGCAGAAAGTTGACAGGATACTGGCTGGTAGCCTTGGCCGCCTCAGGCTTCTCAGGAAGTTCAGTTTCTGTTGCGCCTTCCTGACAAGTGAGATGTTGTATGTTTACAGGTGTACACGTATCATTTTTTTTGCACTGCCAATAAGTGGCAATTCTGCCTCGCCGACAGGAAAAAGAATCTCAGGATTGCATGTGATTGCTATTCCCTCTAAGCTGTGTACGCGCACACACATTTTTGCAACCAGCACACAAAGGAAATTAATGTGCGCAGAACAGGTTAGTTACCTAAAATAATGTAGTGATTAATAATTATACTTTTCGCTAATTGTTTCTGTTAACTAGTTAGTCATTTTTTCAAATGCCACATTTGCACATCACTAATTTACTCACCTCACCTTTCCTGTTCTGGTTTGTTCAGCTGCAGCCATGTTTGGCGAACAGTGTCCATATTGTAAAGTTCACGAAGATCTGTTTCAAATTCTGTAGCTATCTTCAGAATTTGAAACAGATCTTCGTAAACTTTATCTTGAAGTTTTAACTTGAAACAATTTCAGGCTTACATCTGCACAAGCATTCAGTGTGCACATTCTTTTGTCACAGGAAAAAATCTGCACATCAGATTTTAGTGTACGCTACCAAAAATTCGAGGGAGCATTGCATGTGATATCATGTGTGCATTCAGACAATAAATCTGAAATCTGATAGGTCACTTGTTAAGTAGACTACAAGTAACTCTATCCTCTCCAAGATCCAAGTTTTTACCCTGTAATATGAAGTGGAAAATGGTCATTCCTGATCGTCCTGATGTCCACGATCATCTCCTTTGTCTTGTCTACGATGAAACTCAATTTGACCCTTGTGCTAGTTGCAAAACCTGAATCAATTTTGGGTAAGGTGTGCAGGGCCTTTCTTAACTTGATCCCATTCATGCGATCACTGGCCCCCTTGATTTAGGGAATTGGTTAGGATGAGAGCCTGGATGACTGGTTATTGAAGCAGTGAAGCAGCAATGAAGCTCCATGAGGATGGCCATTAATGCCCCATGTCTTAATTCCTGTCGAAGTCAACTGCACCACTTCATGACACTAGAACTAAGCACATAATGCCTTTTGCATTTGCTCTTGGATAAATCTACTTTCTCTCTTTATTTGAAGCCGTCACTTTCTGGAGGGTTACTACTTGGATAAGCAAGTAAAAATCACCCAGAAGCTTAGAGATCACATGAAAAACCTGAAAAGACCGGGAGTCCCTGGGAATGGCTTGGGAGAGGACCTGGTATCGGAACCAGGATGCAGGAAGGAACTGATGGCGCTGAAGGCTTCCTGATCACGTCAGAGGTTTGGATCTTGAGCTCAGGTTGCCATGTTTTAGACTGAAGTCTGCGGAGGCTGCAGGAGGGCTGGAGGTGAATCCACGGACACACAGTAGGCCATTTCATGTCAGGCCTCTGCCTGGAGGCCGGCTACAAGCGCAAATCAAAAACTTAAAACTTACCTTTCAGAGAGCAGCCCTAAAGGCTGCTCCAGTGTTGCATTCGTATTGAGCGGCGCCTCTGGATCCGATGGAGGCGAGGTGACAGGCGCTGTAGAACCACCTGTCATAAATACACAGCAGAGCAATGGCCATCTTCCCTACTCATAATCCCCCACAGAGCTGAAACCACTGTGTTTCCCGACAGCTCCCACTGCCCCGTCAGCTCCCGCCTCCCGCCTCTGCCTGACGGTTCCCGTCCGCCGCCCCTGCCTTGAGGGGGTCACAGAGGGAGAAGGGTGAGTGGGGAGATAGGTCAAAGGCTGACAGCATCATCAGCCCAACCCTAACCTGCCGCTTGCAATGGCTGTACATTCAGGTCAGGCAGCGGAGCACAGCGCTCTGCCGATCATCCTTCCCTGAGAAGGTTGAAATCGGTGCTTCGGAGCTGGTCACAGCGCATTCAGAAAGGTACGTCTTTAGGCGTAAGAGCGAAGAACTGCCACTTTTACAGATGGGCATTTTCCCTGCTTGAAAGGGTCCAGTGACTCTCTTTCGATTCTCTTTCTCTGACAGTAAGAGGCACCCGACAATTTATGCCAATGGCGAATCTGGCTGCTTTCCATCAGCAAATTTCATGTAATATTACACCAGTTTTATTCCACGACAAAGAAGGAATCTTGTTTCCCAAGCTCTCCCTGGAGGAGTGAAGGTTGAAGCTTTTTTTTTCGTACTCCAACCACAATTGTAAAGTTCTCATTCCTTTTCACCTCATGCAAAGCTGTTTAATGTAGGTAAAATATCATTGAATATGCTCTCAATTGCTGCTTATTTTAAAATGGTGTGAAATGTTCATGCTGAATAAAACACCTTTAGTTCTAGCTGATCTCGCCTGCAACCGTACATCTTGGCGCCTCACAGTTCGGCGGGCAGCAACCTCCTTTGAAGAAGACCGCAGAGCCCACCTCACTGACAAAAGACAAAGGAGGAAAAACCCAACACCCAACCCCAACCAACCAATTTTGCCCTTGCAACCGCTGCAACCATGTCTGCCTGTCCCGCATCGGACTTGTCAGTCACCAATGAGCCTGCAGCTGACGTAGACATTACCTCTCCATAAATCTTCGTCCACGAAGCCAAGCCAAAGAGAGAAAAGAAAAATAAAGAAGAGTTCTACACACGGGATAACATTTTTCTGCTCTTAAATTTGATTAAATGTCGACAGCAATTGTAACTAGGTGTGGGAAGTAAGTATCATGCAATGCTTTCATCGAGTAACCGTTTGACAAAGTGTCCCGGTGGGGGGGGGGGGGGCGACTGAAAAATTGAAAAATAAAGTTGAACTTGAACCTCCTGTCAGAATTAAATGTAAATTTAAATGTAGACACACAGCGCAATAACGGGCCACTTCGACCCACAAGACCGTGCCGCCCAATTTACACCCAATTACCTACAACCCCGGAACATTTGGAATGGTGAGAGCCCCTGGGGAAGACCCAGGTAGACATGGGGAGAATGCACAAACTTATTACAGACAGCATGGGATTGGAATCCCGGTCCCGATCACCGGTGCTGTGAAGCCGTTGCACTAACCTCTACGTCAACCAGGCCACGCCTTAATTATGATGTAATTAGCACAAAATTATTAAAGTATAGTATCATTTTCTGTTTGTTTTCAAATGTAATTTCATAATTTAAATAACAATGCATTTTATTTATCGTAGTAGACTTCCTTGACTGAACAAATGAAGCTCTGTAATAAAACATGCTTTCCTTCTATCTATACAATAAGCTGCTAGTTTCTGCAGATCATGCACTTTGTGGGTAACACATTTTGTCGAATTGTGCTGTTAGCTCTCTACGTGGTGAAGCCAATTAACTAGACGTGGTGAGGTGGATTAAAATTGTTGGGTGAGTATTGGCCAATTACTTCCAAAGTGATTGAATAACCAACATATATTCAAAGCAAGAAACCTCAAAATGTGGCAGAATAAATCAATAAGCAACTGTATGCAATTACTCCAATGGGAAGGAGTGCACCATTTCTTCTCCTTTCTTGGCCTCAGTCAGTCATGATCAACCGTGGGTATCGCGCCTCTGGTAGTCACTGGTTTGCTTAGCAGCGTCGACTGTGGCTATGGAGGCTGATTCTGGAATGGCAGGCTCTGCCGCAGTGGCTGCAAATGTAGGGCAGGGTTAAATTGTTGTCCACTGTGCTCTTCGCTTAGCTCTCCACTCCTCAAACTGACTCAAGATCCTTCTTTCGTCCTGCTCTAGGTTTTGATGAAGAGTACCTCGCCATTCGTTGCAGTCATCTGCTGCATCCTCCCAGCACGCTGTGTTGATTTTTGTGCACCATGACGGGTTGTAGTAAACCATTGTTGTAGGTATTGGTCTGGGTGGGCACACCCATTGGCCGGCTGTACCTGTGACCCCCTCCCACAGGCTCCTATTCCACAGCTCCCTCCTCAGTACTGGACAGTTGAGCAGTATAGATGGGCCTTTGTTCTTCAGTGAATAAAAACCTATTGGTTTCTCAACCTCAAGTCTGCATCACGACTGTAAATATCTAGATCATTTGTTTAAACCTTCCCAAAATGAAATGACCAGTGTTGTGACAGGTAGCAGTAATACACGAAAATCTGCAGACGCCCTTGTTAAAGTAAAAACATGATGCTGGAGAAATTCAGTGGGTCAAACAACGTCCTTTATATAGCAAAGATAAAGATACATAACCAACGTTTCTGGCTTGAGCCCTTCATCAAGATAGTTTGAGAAGGGCTCAAGCCCAAAAGGTTTGACCTGCTGAGTTTCTCCAGCATTGTGTTTTTATTTTTGGCAGGAAAGTGAGATGGATGCAAGTAGTTCCCATAATAAGGCCATGGCCAAGGTTAGGGTTCAGAATAACACAAGGACTACAAATGCAGGAATGAGTGCACCTACTGGAAGGATTGCATGCACACCGAAATGTGAGAAAATTTATCAACTCAGTAGTGTCCCCACCTCCCACCATTGAATAATACAATACTGCATATGTTTAAACAAATTCTACATTTCTGCCTTGTCCCCTTGGAAACTGATTATGCCTGGCTTAGCAAGGATCTGCCTCAACATTAAAATATTGGAAGTTATTTTAGTTTATATAGCACATTTAAAACAGCTCACATTGACCAAAGTGCTGTACAAATCATAAATTACACCTCAACTTCTTTGGCTTGGCTTCGTGGACGAAGATTTAAGGAGGGGGTAAATGTCCACGTCAGCTGCAGGCTCGTTTGTGGCTGACAAGTCCGATGCGGGACAGGCAGACACGGTTGCAGCGGTTGCAGGGGAAAATTGGTTGGTTGGGGTTGGGTTTTTCCTCCTTTGCCTTTTGTCAGTGAGGTGGGCTCTGTGGTCTTCTTCAAAGGAGGTTGCTGCCCGCCGAACTGTGAGGCGCCAAGATGCATGGTTTGAGGTGATATCAGCCCACTGGCGGTGGTCAATGTGGCAGACACCAAGAGATTTCTTTAGGCAGTCCTTCTACCTTTTCTTTGGTGCACCTCTGTCACGGTGGCCAGTGGAGAGCTCGCCATATAACACGATCTTGGGAAGGCGATGGTCCTCCATTCTGGAGACGTGACCCACCCAGCGCAGCTGGATCTTCAGCAGCATGGACTCGATGGATGGATGGATAAGCAGCTATTTAAAGTGCAGTATAAAACAGTATAAAACAGGTCCCCGAGGTTCAGAATCGTACATTCAACATGGTAACAATCGACAATCACCTCAAAACACTTGTGAGTAAAAATACAACTTCAGCCTGGATTAAAAAGAGTTAAAGGAAGGGGCTGATTTGATGGAGGACGGAATGTGGTTCCACAGTTTGGGGTCTGCTATCCCGAAGGTGTGATCTCCCTTGAGTTTGCGATTTGGAGGAGTCACGTGATGGAGTAGTGGCCGGTAGGAGAATACCAGCCCTCTCCAGAAAAGAAGGAAAAAAGTGAAGAAAAACAAAGCCCCAGACACACAAATCACAACAAATAAAAAATAAAGGTGTGGAGAAAATGGCACCTAAGAAAGAAAAGCCAAAACCAACAGGAAGAAAAGAAGAAAGAAAGATGCCAGAAGAGAAAGGTGAAGGCCTTACCTGCACGGAAAAGCAGGGACCCGCTGTGGAAAGAGGAGCCCGCTCCCCGAGGTTAGTGGAGACCCCGCAGGGTCGTGACCCACTAACCGCAGGACTGCAAAAATGGCTCACGGAGCCAAACAGAGGTGTGCAACTGCGCATGTGCGAGGAATTGCACATGCGCGATGCGCACGACAAAGACAACGCGGACGGGAGTGAAACTCCACAGCACGATCAGCTGAGAGAGACCCAACAGCAGGGCTCCCAGCTGGAAGATAAAGAAAACAACGGGAATGGGAGGGGTGAGAATTAAAAAAGGAAACTAGAGGCACAACAGATAACCAACACAGAAGAGGACCAACATCAAGACACCATGGGAAAAAAAACCCAACAAACTGAGACAAGCAGCTCAACAAGAAAGTCAGAAGAGACACAGATACAAGGAAGAGAAATAGAAGACACAAACACAGGTGCAGACACAGAAGAAGAAGAAGAAGGAGAACACCAAGCTCTACACAGAGGAATAGGAGGTAAAATGAATGGACAGTACATAGATTTTTAAAAATTTCAAGAACAAATGAAAGCATTAAAAGAATGGCTGACACTAGAATTTAGTGAAATGAAAAGTACAGAAGAAAAAGTGAGTAGGATAGAGCTGGTCATAACAGATGTAGGGAAAAGATTAGAAAATGTGGAAGAACGTGTAATGGTGGTAGAAATGGAAGTGAACGACTTAAAAAGAAAATTGGAAGAAAGTGACAAAAAAGTTAAGGAAACACAGGAGTTGTTAGCTCAGAAGATGGATATAATGGAAAACTATAGTAGGCGAAACAATATAAAGATAGTGGGCCTTAAGGAAGATGAAGAAGGCAAAGATATGAAAGAATTTATAAAAGAATGGATCCCAAAAGTCCTGGGAATGCCAGAAATGCAGGAAGGAATGGAAATAGAAAGGGCACACAGAACATTAGCCCCGAAACCACAGTCACAACAAAAACCAAGATCCGTTTTAGTAAAATTCCTGAGATACACGACAAGAGAAAATATATTGGAGAAGGCAATGAATAAAATGAGAGAAGACAAAAAACCATTGGAATACAAAGGTCAAAAAAAAAATTCTACCCAGACATAAGTTTTGAGCTCCTGAAGAAGAGGAAGGAGTTTAACACAGCAAAATCGATCCTATGGAAGAAAGGCTATAAATTTATGTTAAGATATCCAGCGGTGCTTAAAATAGTTATCCCGGGGCAGCAAAACAGACTGTTCTCGGATCCGGAGAAAGCATGAGAATTTGCAGAATGCCTGCAAGACAGAAGGAGTGATGAAGAGATGTAACAAGAACAAAGAACGACGACAAACTACATATAAAGAAGTAAAAATAATGTATAAGTAAGAACTAGAGGGAAGAAAAGGGAAGTAAGGGAGAAGGGGGAAAAAGAGGAGGGGTTTTTAAAAATATATATATAAATAATAAATAAATAAAACAAAAAGAAAAAGAGAAGAAACGAGGGGGAACTTTGTTGTAATGTGAAGATAAAAGTCTTTTCTGGAGGGGGGGTTGGGTGGGAGAGAATAACAGTCACTGCGAAATCAGTTGACACCTGTGAACAGGTTCGCAGTCCGAATGGAAAGGGGAGTTGTGGTTGCCCAGCAAGGGACAAGGGGCGACTCAGAGAGGGCAGAGGGGACACTTGGGGTTAAGGGAATTTTAGATGTGGGAGTGGTTGAAAAATTTTATGTTTTAGAAGTGTTGTCATACAGTGTGTTCAAATAAAAAAAACTGAGAAATGGAAATGGGGAAAAGGGGAAAGGTGATGGTGAGGAAGCGGAAATGAGGTGTAAACAGAGTATGAGATGGCCATGTTGAACTATATGTCTATAAATATTAATGGAATACATAACCAAATCAAAAGGAAAAGGTTATTAAATTTACTGAAAAAAGAAAAAATAGATATAGCATTCGTGCAGGAACCGCATCTAACTGAAGTGGAACACAAGAAATTAAGGAGAGACTGGGTAGGGCAAGTAACGACAGCATCATATAACTCAAAAGCCAGAGGTGTAGCTATATTAATCAATAAAAATGTACAAATCAAAATAGAGGAGGAAATAATAGATCCAGCAAGGAGATATGTAATGATAAAGTGTCAGATATATTCAGAATTCTGGAATTTGGTCAATATATAGCACCTAATGAAGAAGATCAAAAGTTTATGCAAGATATCTTTTTGAAGATTGTAGATGCGCAAGGGAATATATTGATAGGAGGGGACTTTAACCTTAATTTGGATTCAAAGATGGATAAAGCTGGACAAAAGACTAGCAGAAAGAACAATGTAGCCAAATTTATGGTTAAATTCAATGCAGGAAATGCAACTTTTGGATATATGGAGGAGACAACACCCAAAGGAGAAGGAATATTCATATTATTCGAGTAGACATAAAACATACTCAAGGATTGACCTGCTCCTGTTGTCAGCCCATATCCAAGGGAGAGTTAGGAAAACGGAATATAAAGCTAGATTGTTATCTGATCACACACCCCTGTTATTAGCAATAGAACTGGAGGACATCTCACCAAGAACATATAGATGGAGATTAAACTCCATGCTACTTAAAAGACAGGATTTTAGAGAATTCATTGAGCGCCAAATTAAAATGTACTTTGAAATAAATACGGAATCAGTGAAAGATAAATTTATATCATGGGATGCAATGAAAGCCTTCATCAGAGGGCAGATAATAAGTTATGTAACTAAGATGAAGAAGGACTACAATTGGGAAATAGATCAGCTGTAAAGGGAAATAGTAAGTACAGAAAAAGAACTAACAACAAGGGAAGATACAACAAAAAGAAGAGAATTGGCAGACAAAAAAATAAAATACAAAACACTCCAAACGTATAAGGTGGAGAAGAACATAATGAAAATAAAGCAGAAATATTATGAGCTAGGAGAAAAAAACCCACAAAATTCTGGCTTGGCAGCTTAAAACAGAACAAGCTAAAAGAACGGTATTGGCATCAAGGAAAAAGGACAAACAAATTACATATAACCCAACAGAGATCAATGAAAACTTCACTGAATTCTACAAGCAATTATACCGAACTGAGAATGAAGGGAAAGAAGACAAAATAAATGAGTTTCTAGCTAAAATTGAACTACTGAAATTGCAAGAAGAGGAGCAAAACAAATTGTTATAACCATTTGAAATAGAGGAAATACAGGATATATTAAAAAAGCTACCAAACAATAAAACACCTGGAGTGGACGGACGGCCAATAGAATTCTATAAAACATTTAGACTTATTAATTTCTCCTCTCCTGGAAGTAATGAACCAGATTGAAGAAACACAAAACATGTCAGATTCATGTAAAACAGCAATAATTACAGTAATACCAAAGACGGGGAAAGATCCACTAACACCAGCATTGTATAGACCAATATCTCTACTTAACTCAGATTATAAAATAATAGCTAACCTATTAGCAAACAGATTGGCCGACTGTGTACCAAAAATAGTAAAACTAGATCAAACTTGATTTATTAAGAAAAGACGAACAACGGACAATATCTGTAAGTTCATTAACTTAATCCATGCAGTACAAGGAAATAAGATGCCAACAGTGGCGGTTGCTTTAGACGCAGAGAAAGCCTTTGACAGGGTAGAATGGAATTATTTATTCAAAGTACTACAGAGGTTCAACCAACCATAGAAATATATTAATTGGATTAAAGCATTATATAAGGGACCATTGGCGAAGGTGACAGTAAATGGATATATATTCAACCAATTTAAATTAAGCAGGTCAACTAGGCAGGGATGTCCACTATCTCCCTCACTGTTCGTGTTAGCTATAGAACCCTTGGCAGAACTGATAAGAACAGAAAATAAAATAAAAAGGATAAAAATAAAAAAGAAGGAATATAAAATCAGTCTATTTGCAGATAGCATCATAGCATACTTCTTCTTCTTCTTTTCTTTCTTTGGCTTGGCTTCGTGGATGAAGATTTATGGAAGGGGTAAATGTCCACGTCAGCTGCAGGCTCGTTTGTGGCTGACAAGTCCGATGCGGGACAGGCAGACACGGTTGCAGCGGTTGCAGGGGAAAATTGGTTGGTTGGGGTTGGGTGTTGGGTTTTTCCTCCTTTGCCTTTTGTCAGTGAGGTGTGCTCTGCGGTCTTCTTCAAAGGAGGTTGCTGCCCGCCAAACTGTGAGGCGCCAAGATGCACGGTTTGAGGCGATATCAGCCCACTGGCGGTGGTCAATGTGGCAGGCACCAAGAGATTTCTTTAGGCAGTCCTTGTACCTTTTCTTTGGTGCAGCTCTGTCATGGTGGCCAGTGGAGAGCTCGCCATATAACACGATCTTGGGAGTATACTTAACAGAACCAGAATTATCAATAAAAGAATTACATAAGAAATTGAAGGACTATGGAGAAATATCGGGGTACAAGATCAACGCAAATAAAAGTGAAGCAATGCCAATGAATAATGCGGATTTCACAAAGTTTAAGAGTTCGCGATTTGAGCGCAGAACAACCAAGCGCCCTAAATTGGCTGATCTGAGGAGTCTTGAAGTGGAGTGGGGCATTGGGAGATCAGTGATGTTGGTGAATCCACTGATGGCTTACTAGCAACCAGTGAAGGGAGGTGAGAATAGGGGTGATATGGTCCCTCTTCTTGGTTGCAGTTACAGCTGGGATAATGACGACTGACTAATTCCCATGTATAGACAGTTAGAGTAGTCAAAACGGAAGAAAATATGGGCGTGGATAACTTTCTCGTGGTCTTTCAGTGACAGGAATTGTGTGGAGCTGGAAAAAGCTTTACCCTCTAAACTCTATGGTTAGCGTAGTGGTTTGCGACAGACTGTTACATCATCAGTTACTGGGAATGGAGTTCAAATCCTGCACTGTCTGCCTGCATGTTCTCCCCGTCTCTGGGTGGGTTTCCTCCTGGTGCTCTGGTTTTTCTCCCACCCTTCAAAATGTACTGGGGGTATAATTGGGCGGCATGGACTCATGGGCCGGAAGGGCCTGTTACTGTGCTGTATGTCTAAATATAAAAATAAAAACATAAGCAGACCACGTTCCCGACACAAATATGATTTGCTTTAATTATTTCTCCAGTGAAGGATGCTTGATATTAATGAGCTCTCCTCAAACATATACCTCACTATCACAGGGTAAGTTCAAAGTTCAGATTTATTGTCAGAGCACATACATGACACCACATACAACCCTGAGATTTCCATTTCCGCGAGACCATGCCACCCAATTACACCCCCGCAGACATGGGAAGAACATACAGACTGACAGCGCAGGATTCAAACCCCAGTCCCAGTCACTGATGCTCTGACTGCATTGGGCTAACTGCCAGAGTTTAGAGGGTAAAGAACTACTTGCTGGGAATACAACATCCTAAACATGTTGACAGGGTGATCATGGGAGAACCATCTATGACAGGGGCAAAATGGACAGTTATTTCAATGGGCAACTGTATCTTCAGCTTTTTCACCTCCACCAAAAGTATGTCCAATACTCTTGGTGACTTATCCACTCTCAAGAAACCACACGTCATATCCCTTGATCCCACTTTCAAGTTTGACAAACAAGTCAATTCATTCGTAAAAGCTAGCTTTATCCAGTTCTGCAGGGTTGCCAAAAATCAAATCATTCCTGTAACTGAAAGACTTTGAGGAAGTTATCTTAGCCCTCATTTTTTTCTGTTTAGACTACTCTAACTCTCTCAACGGCAATTAGTTAGTCATCATTATTCCATCTGCGACTGGTTCAGAATGCTGCATCAAGGCCCCTGAAAGGAGCCAAGAAGAGGGACGGTATCTCCCCTATTCCCGCCTCCCAGTACGGCTCAGAATAGATTTTAAAGTTCACCAGTTTGTTTACAAAGTCGTCAATGGTCTCGCCCCCCTCCTACATCACCGATCTCCTAACGCCCTACTCCACTCCGAAACCCCTCAGATCGGCCAATTTAGGGCATTTGCTTGTTCCGTGCTCAAATCGCAAACTCAGGGGAGATGGCGCCTTCGTGAGAGCATCTCCAAAACTGTGGAACAACATCCCCCCTCCATCAAATCAGCCCCTTCCTTTAACGCTAAAGTTGTATTTTCATTCTCAAGTGTTTTGAAGAGAACCACCATCAATTGGCAGTGTAAAAAAAATTGCACACAAGAAGATTCACAAAGATGGAAGCAAATAAAGAAATGAAAACAAACTGTGCAATACAGAGAGAGAGAAAAATCAATAAAGTGCACAAGTAAGAGTCCGTAAATGAGCCCCTGAGTGAGTTTGTTGAGGAGACTGATGGTGGAGGGGGAGCAGCTGATCCCGAACCTGGTGGTGTGAGACTTGTGGCCTCTTTCCTGATGATATTAATAGAATAGAGCATGTGCTGGGTGGTGTGGATCTGACCGTAGTGTTCTCTGTAGATGTTCGCGATGGTGGGGAAGGTTTTGCCTGTGATGGTCTCAGTTCAGAGATCTTTTGAAAAAGGTTCATCAGAAGGGACTTCCTTCCCACAGGTAAGATTAATGGAAGGCTTTCTGACCAACTAAGTGGCCATCAACAGTAACCACATGACAAGCATCATTTTGGTCAAATCTGATCCTGTTTTCTTGGCATCACACTTGACCTTCATTGGTATAAATATCCAACAATATTTGCTCATGACTGACCTCCCTTCTGAAATGAAATGGCCATTGCTGAGACTGCTGGCAAGATGACAGAATGGTTGCAAGCACTTCCCACAATGAAGCCACAGCTGAGGTTATGATACGGTGGAACACGTCCATCCCAGATGCTGGAATCTTGAGTGGACAACAAAAGGCTGGAGGGACTCAATGGGTCAGGCAGCATCCATGGGGAGAAAGGGTCAGTCTACGATTCAGGTCGGCATCCTTTATAGTCTCAATAAAGGATTCTGACAGAGGGCGGAATGGTTGGCGTAGCGGTTAGCGTAACACCTTTTCAGCGCCAGCAATCAGGACCGGGCTTCAAATCCCACGCAGTCTGTAAGGAGTTTGTACGTTCTCCCCATATCTGCGTGGGTTCTCCCCGGGAGCTCCGGTTTCCTCCCACCCTTCAAAACATTCCAGGGTGTAGATTAATGGGGTGTAATTTGCATGGCACAAACTCTTGGGGCTAAAACGGCCCGTTACAGTGCTGTATACCTAAAATAATCTAATAGAAACATTGACTGTCCTTTTCTTTCTTTTGCGAAGTCCCTCCAGCATTTACACTTCAGTGTTTTCACCCCAATACCTTTCCCTCTGGACCGCATGAATACAGAGTTTTAACTATTAGGGAGTCGGTCACCATCTAATCCAAGAGAATGACTAAAGCCAGATGTCACGTTTAGATCTAAGAACTACCAACATAAACATTAAAGGATCATGAGTGGGAAGGGAGGGGCAAATTAATTTTTAATGTCGCATATGATGATTGGGAATGCACCACCTGAAAGATGATCGAAGCAGATTCAACATCAATGGGGAAGAGACAATGAAAAATTCAACTTCAGTAAAAGCACAACACAGGGAATAAATTGGAAGTTGTTTCAAGGACTAATCAGGAGAAGAGCCTTCTATCTAAATCTATACTGAGACTCCTTCTTTGGCTTGGCTTCGCGAACAAAGATTTATGGAGGGGGTAAATGTCCACGTCAGCTGCAGGCTCGTTTGTGGCTGACAAGTCCGATGCGGGACAGGCAGACACGGTTGCAGCGGTTGCAGGGGTAAATTGGTTGGTTGGAGTTGATTGTTGGGTTTTTCCTCCTTTGCCTTTTGTCAGTGAGGTGGGCTCTGCGGTCTTCTTCAAAGGAGGTTGCTGCCCGCCAAACTGTGAGGTGCCAAGATGCACGGTTTGAGGCAATATCAGCCCACTGGCGGTGGTCAATGTGGCAGGCACCAAGAGATTTCTTTAGGCAGTCCTTCTACCTTTTCTTTGGTGCACCTCTGTCACGGTGGCCAGTGGAGAGCTTGCCATATAACACGATCTTGGGAAGGCGATGGTCCTCCATTCTGGAGACGTGACCCACCCAGCGCAGCTGGATCTTCAGCAGCGTGGACTCGATGCTGAGACTAACGATTCGGGAACATAGTAAATACACAAAAGGTGGAGAAACAGCAGGTCAGGGTACTTTATGTAGCAAAGATAAAGATACATAACCAATGTTTCGGGCTTGAGCCCTTCATCAAGGTATGAAGGTATCAGGTTAGCGAACAACTGAGTTTCACGGTTTGATTATTCAACACTGAAATTCTTCCAGGACTGAGTATACTCACAGCTCAATTTGAATTTATTTTTGAATATTTTATTTTAATTTTCATAGTCTCGTCAAACAAACATTATAATCCTTTTTTTAACATTCATGTAACATACAAAGTCTGTATTTATCCCTCACCACCCCCCCCACATCCTCGTAGAACTCAATGTACCATCATTAAATTACCTCGCTAGCAAAACGAAAACCAGCCCATCTTCCCCCCCCTCCCAATTTTCCGTCCACTCCTCGAGATCACGAACCAGAGAGGCGCCTCATGCTTTGTACGGCTGCTGCCCTCTGCAGCCAGTGCTGAGACGCACATCCGTGCCACAGGAGACGAGTGAAATTGTCTCTCCAATGGTTACTTTGCACGGTCACACAGGCGTCTTGATTGCTTTGAACAATGAATGTGGCAACACCACCAGCTACATGCAGCTCGTTGCAGTTCACAACGAGGAAAGACCACTTCAGAGAAACTACTAAATTATCAGTATTTCACCTAAGTTGTGATTGCTATGGTTTAAAGAAGATTTTTGTTTTGG
The DNA here is from genome assembly GCF_036971445.1 of Narcine bancroftii. Classification (NCBI taxonomy): domain Eukaryota; kingdom Metazoa; phylum Chordata; class Chondrichthyes; order Torpediniformes; family Narcinidae; genus Narcine; species Narcine bancroftii. The sequence goes on along the minus strand of NC_091481.1, from coordinate 59,350,349 downwards.
ATGTAAAGTCAGCCAGGGGGCAGAGAGCTGTCACATTGAGACCAATTTCCCCAAAATGGATTTTCATAAACCTCTCATTAGCTATTGATATCTCCACCCATATCTCCACCCTAATATTCCATCTTCTACTCGTGCTTATCGGTCCATGGGTCTACGAGCAATTCAATACTGGCTAATGGGCAATGTGGATTATTATTGTAAAGTCATTATTAAAATGGGTTGTATAAAGGGAGGGGATGAGTCAGCCTACAGGATGGAGATCGGAAACTTGGCTGAATGCTGCACCAACAACAACCTCGTACTCAATGTCACCAAAACTAAGGAGCTGATTGTTGACTTCAGGAAAGGACAGCCAGAGGTACACAATCCAGTGATCACTGGGGGATCAGAGGTGGAGAGGGTGAGCACATTTAAGTTCTTGGGAGTCATGATCTCAAAGGATATTTCCTGGACTGAACACACCAATGGCATCACGAAGAAAGCACGTCAGTGCCTCTACTTCCTCAGGAGTTTGTGGAGGTTTTGTATGACATCAGAAACCCTGGCAAATCTCTACAGAGGTGTGGTGGAAAGAGTGCCATCCGGCTGCATCACAGTCTGATATGGGGACACCAATATGCTTGAGTGTAAAGCCCAGAAAAAGGTAGTAGGCACAGCCCAGGTCATCACAGGCAAAACCCTCCCCACCATCGAGAACATCTACAGGGAACACTGCCATCAGAGAATAACAGCAATTGTCAAAGATCCACACCACCCAGCACACGGTCTGTTCTCGCTGCTGCCATCAGGAGAGAGGTATCGGTGTTACAAGACTTCCACCACCAGGTTCAGGAACAGCGGCTACCCCTCCACCATCAGACTCCTCAATCAGGGACTCATTTAAGGACTCTTACTTGTGCACTATATTGATTTTCTTTTTTTTTGCACAGTCAATTTGTTTGATTTCATTGTCTTTTTGAAGTTCTTTGTTTGTTTAAATGTTTACTCTGTGTACAGCTTTTTTTTTCCACTACCAATTCTTACGCGCCCGCAGGGAAGGGAATCTCAGGGTTGTATGCAATATCATGTATGTCTTCTTCTTTGGCTTGGCTTCGCGGACGAAGATTTATGGAGGGGGTAAAAAGTCCACGTCAGCTGCAGGCTCGTTTGTGGCTGACCAGTCCGATGCGGGACAGGCAGACACGATTGCAGCGGTTGCAAGGGAAAATTGGTTGGTTGGGGTTGGGTGTTGGGTTTTTCCTCCTTTGCCTTTTGTCAGTGAGGTGGGCTCTGCGGTCTTCTTCAAAGGAGGCTGCTGCCCGCCAAACTGTGAGGCGCCAAGATGCACGGTTTGAGGCGTTATCAGCCCACTGGCGGTGGTCAATGTGGCAGGCACCAAGAGATTTCTTTAGGCAGTCCTTCTACCTTTTCTTTGGTGCACCTCTGTCACGGTGGCCAGTGGAGAGCTCGCCATATAATACGATCTTGGGAAGGCGATGGTCCTCCATTCTGGAGACGTGACCCATCCAGCGCAGCTGGATCTTCAGCAGCGTGGACTCGATGCTGTCGACCTCTGCCATCTCGAGTACCTCGACGTTAGGGGTGTGAGCGCTCCAATGGATGTTGAGGGTGGAGCGGAGACAACGCTGGTGGAAGCGTTCTAGGAGCCGTAGGTGGTGCCGGTAGAGGACCCATGATTCGGAGCCGAACAGGAGTGTGGGTATGACAACGGCTCTGTATACGCTTATCTTTGTGAGGTTTTTCAGTTGGTTGTTTTTCCAGACTCTTTTGTGTAGTCTTCCAAAGGCGCTATTTGCCTTGGCGAGTCTGTTGTCTATCTCATTGTCGATCCTTGCATCTGATGAAATGGTGCAGCCGAGATAGGTAAACTGGTTGACCGTTTTGAGTTTTGTGTGCCCGATGGAGATGTGGGGGGGCTGGTAGTCATGGTGGGGAGCTGGCTGATGGAGGACCTCAGTTTTCTTCAGGCTGACTTCCAGGCCAAACATTTTGGCAGTTTCCGCAAAGCAGGACGTCAAGCGCTGAAGAACTGGCTCTGAATGGGCAACTAAAGCGGCATCATCTGCAAAGAGTAGTTCACGGACAAGTTTCTCTTGTGTCTTGGTGTGAGCTTGCAGGCGCCTCAGATTGAAGAGACTGCCATCCGTGCGGTACCGGATGTAAACAGCGTCTTCATTGTTGGGGTCTTTCATGGCTTGGTTCAGCATCATGCTGAAGAAGATTGAAAAGAGGGTTGGTGCGAGAACACAGCCTTGCTTCACGCCATTGTTAATGGAGAAGGGTTCAGAGAGCTCATTGCTGTATCTGACCCGACCTTGTTGGTTTTTGTGCAGTTGGATAATCTGACAATAAATCTGAAATTGAAGCCATACCCTCCTCAGGGGGTGGCCAAGTGATGGCCCTGGGCCAACTGTGACCCATTGCCATTTTTAAATGGCCCAGGAAGAATTTTTAAACTAAAATGAATATTGCCCTTTAAAACACAACTTCTAACAATAAATCGCACTGTATGTACATTGCACTTCTTAGTTTCAACACTAGATGTTGCTCCTAGACCAACACTCATCAATGCACATGTTTAAACACACAAATGCTGGAAAAACTCATATGCTACATAAAGGCACTGTTTGACCTGCTGAGTTTCTCCGACATTTATGTGTTTTTTCACCTCACCACGGTGTCAACAGAATCCTGTGTTTTACCGATGCAAACATTTACCTCAGTTAAAAAAAACCTGTTTACCTCAGTAATTGCAAGAGAGGTGCCGAATATTTCAATGAATTCCATTTCACAGAAGTCAAGCATTTGTTGGATTTGCAAGGAATCTGTTAACTTTAATAGCCCACAAGCAGATTTACACATTGCATTATAATCATTAAGGTGAACACTTGGGCCACGAACTGTACTCACTGAGAGTTGTAGAGGAATGTCAGAGACGGCCCGGTCCCTTTCTTGATCTTCTGTTCTTATTTTGTACCCAGATTTTTATTTTGCACTGGTTTTTGAATGAGAATTTTAAAAGAGTTTTATTATATTCATTAAAGAGCAGCAGAAACAGAGATGACTACTGTAATATGTGCACCTCAATAAACTATGGTCATGTCAACAGTTAAACTGTTCAGCAGTGGTTATTTTGCTAGAAAATGAATTTTCAATGATATGGGGGTTTTCTGGTCTAAAAGCACGTTCATCGTGCAGTGTGATGGGTTGAAAACGCCGGCTTAAAATTGTTTGGCCCGTGACTCCTGATAATTTTATGTATGTGCCCCACAACCAAAATCGTTTGGCCACCCCTTTCCTTACCCGCTTTCCTTGAATTGTGAAGATGGAGCTTCACCCCATTCCCAAAGCAGAGAGGATCAGAATCAGAATTTATTGTCGTGAACATGTCACAAAATTCATTGCTTTGCAGCAACATCACAGTTCAAACTTTTATATTTAATTTTTTTATAAGTTTAGATACACAGCACAATAACAGGCCATTTCCATGCCACCCAATCACACCCAATTCACCTACAACCTCCAGTACGTTTTGAAGGGTGGGAGGAAACTGGAGCCCCTGGGGAAAACCCACACAGATCACAAGGGGGAACGTACAAACAGCGCCAGATTCGAACCCTGGTCCCGATAGCTGGCGTTGTAACAGAGTTGGGCTAACCGTGCCAACCCTTAATCACCTCGTAAATCACCTTCCAAAATAAATTCAAACCTTAAAAATAGTGGAAGGAAAAGTCAAGGTAAAGCAGAGGTTTTGGGTCATTGTTCATTCAGGAATCTGATGGCAGCGGAGAAGAAGCTGTCCTTGTGTCGTTGAGTACTCGTCTTCGAGCTCCTGTACATTTTTCCCAATGGTAGCAGAGTGATGGGTGGTGGGGGGCCTTGAGGATAGAGGCTGGTTTCTCAAGATGTCCTCGATAGAGTGAAGACTGGTGCCCATGGTGTCGCAGGCTGAGTTAACAACCCTCTAGAATTTTTTTCCTGTCCTGAGCGTTGGCACCTCCGCACTAAATCTACCAAATCAGACTGCTCTCCACAGTACACCTCTAGTGGTTTTTCAAGAATCTTCAGTGGCATACTCAATCTCCTCACAAAGTACAGTTGCTGGCAAGCCTTCTTATTGACTGCATTGACACAGGGGCTCCAGGACATATCCTTGGAGATCCTTGACCCACTCCGCAGCTGACAACCTTGATTATAGGACTGGTGCATGTTTTCCTGACTTCCTCCTGAAGACCACAAAATCATCTCCTTGGTTTTGCTAATGTTGAGTGCAAGGTTCTGGGTGTGATGCCACTCAATGAAGTGATCTATTTCCCTCCTGTACACTTTCTCATTCATGTCTGTGATTCCATCATTTGTAACAGGAAGAATGTAAATTTGGAGCAAAATTTTAAAAAAACAATTCACCTGGTGAACCTGCCAGATAAAGCAACATCTGAAGAGAGTAAGGGAATGGTTGACGTTTCCAGTTGAGAAACTGCATCAGGACCAAAATGGCGGCCTGAAACAGACAAGTGCTAACGTTTCATTCAAAATAGTGGAGAAAGAATAGCCACTTTCAGTATAAATATTCAGTCCAAAAATGTTGACTGGTGTCGGACTCTGGCTTTACCCTCCCCTCAATTTGATCTATGTGTCGTCTGAGTCCAGCATGCTCGTTGAATGAAGTGATAGAGAAGGTATTCGGTTTCACAATAAGTTTATTACATAGCACAAGAATAAAGCTTAACAGAGCTCTGGTTCAGTCGTTAGTTCATAGGTCACCTGCTCGGTGAGCTATTCCCCAAAACTGACTCCCACTGTCCAGTCTCTTCTGTTTATATAGATCAACATTGTTACACTGAACAAGAGTTGGCTTTCTTTGATAGGCTCCTTGCCCAAGATTTATCCCAAGCAATTTCTTGCTCTGCAATTATCTATGGTGTAGCCCTCCCGTCTTAATCTCCAAGGCCAGAACATTCTGTTGTTTTAGTGTAACCTTGGGGAAGAAAGTATTTTCTCTCTTTGTATTTGGAGGCATAAAATTCTACACATACGACAATCAGCCAACTTTTCTACATACTGTGGCTGTTACTTAATTGCATTAATATTTCCCTTAAACAATATAATTGAAGTAAATAGTAAATTGTTACATAGTAATGGATTAATGAATACATAATGAATATTGCATAGGCATATTTTCCATGATTACTTAACCCCTTGGTTCCAACACTGGCCATATATTTCCCTGGATGGTTGCTTGTCCCGTTGAGTAAGGCCTCGACTTCCTCAGGAGTTTATGAAGGTTTGGTATGACATCAGAAACCCTGGCAAATTTCTACAGAAGTCTGGAATGCTGACCGCCTGCATCACAAGTCTGGTATGGGGACAAGAATATACCTGAGCGCAAAACCCTGCAAGGAATAGTGAACACAGCTCAGGATGTCACAGGCAAAACCCTCCCCACCATCAAGAACATCTACAGGGAACGCTGCCATCAGAGAGCACCTGCAATCATCAAGGATCCACACCATCCAGTTCTCGCTGCTGCCAACAGGAAAGAGGTACTGGTGCCACAAGACTTGAACCACCAGGTTCAGGAGCTGCTGCTCCCCCTCCATCATCAGACTCCTCAACCACAAACTCAATCAGAGATTATTTAAGGAATTTTACTTTTTTCCTCTCTATTGCAGTCAGTTTGCTTACATTTATTTGTCATGAATATACTCTGACAATAAATCAGAAATCTACCGTATATGTCATTGTACAGGACGATCTGAAACAAAAATTTCACCCTTAAAATCCATGTCGTCCTGTACAAAGGGTCTAACATTGTTACCTTGATGATGAAGTCTCAACGTTGCCATCATCTTCTTCCCAACTGCTTTGCAATCTCGCACATTCCCCGTTAATTGTTCGTGAAGTCTCAGCACTCCTCCGCAGAGTCCATCCACCCGGTCTGACAGCTGTTGGCTCTGTCCAGGCTTTAAACAGCTTGTTACAGGAGCTGACAGTAGTTTATTTTAAAATAGCCAAATAAAATTCAAAAACCTTTCAATGATCATTTTTTTAAATATTGCGTTTTGCTTTTAACACCATCTACTTATCAACAGCAAGGGCCAGATGAGGTCATCATAGAGAGTGGATCTCCCAGAGTCCACCCATTTTAATTCTCCATCCCATTCCCTTGCCAACATATCTCATGGTCCAAGGTCTCATGTACTGCTAGTCTGAGACCACCCATAAATTTGAGAAACAGCGCCTCATCTTCCAACTGGGCGCCCTCCAACCAGATGGCATTAATATCGACTTCTCTGGATTTCATTAAGAACCTCCGCGCCCTCCTATACAGGGTGTTCCTATGCTATTCAGGGAGTCCTCCTATACAGGGTGTTCCTATGCTATACAGGGTGGTCCTCCTATACAGGATGTTCCTATGCTATTCAGGGTGGTGCTCCTATACTGGGTGTTCTTATGCTAGACAGGGTGGCCTATACTGGGTGGTCCTCCTATACAGGGTTTTCTTATGCTATACAGGGTGGTCCTATACAGGGTGGTCCTCCAATACAGGGTGTTCCTATGCTATTCAGGGTGGTCCTCCTATACAGGGTGTTCCTATGCTATACAGGGTGGTCCTCGTATACAGGGTTTTCTTATGCTATACAGGGTGGTCCTATACAGGGTGGTCCTCCAATACAGGGTGTTCCTATGCTATTCAGGGTGGTCCTCCTATACAGGGTGTTCCTATGCTATACAGGGTGGTCCTCCTATACAGGGTTTTCTTATGCTACACAGGATGGTCCTATACAGGGTGATCCTCCTTTACATGGTGTTCCTATGCTATTCAGGGTGGTCCTCCTATACAGGGTGTTCCTATGCTATACAGGGTGGTCCTCCTATACAGGGTTTTCTTATGCTACACAGGATGGTCCTATACAGGGTGATCCTCCTATACATGGTGTTCCTATGCTATTCAGGGTGGTCCTCCTATACAGGGTGGTCCTATACAGGGTGGTCCTCCTATACAGGGTGTTCCTATGCTATTCAGGGTGGTCCTCCTATACAGGGTGTTCCTATGCTATACAGGGTGGTCCTCCTATACAGGGTTTTCTTATGCTACACAGGATGGTCCTATACAGGGTGATCCTCCTTTACATGGTGTTCCTATGCTATTCAGGGTGGTCCTCCTATACAGGGTGTTCCTATGCTATACAGGGTGGTCCTCCTATACAGGGTTTTCTTATGCTACACAGGATGGTCCTATACAGGGTGATCCTCCTATACATGGTGTTCCTATGCTATTCAGGGTGGTCCTCCTATACAGGGTGTTCCTATGCTATACAGGGTGGTCCTCCTATACAGGGTTTTCTTATGCTACACAGGATGGTCCTATACAGGGTGGTCCTCCTATACATGGTGTTCCTATGCTATTCAGGGTGGTCCTCCTATACAGGGTGGTCCTATACAGGGTGGTCCTCCTATACATGGTGTTCCTATGCTATTCAGGGTGGTCCTCCTATACATGGTGTTCCTATGCTATTCAGGGTGGTCCTCCTATACAGGGTGGTCCTATACAGGGTGGTCCTCCTATACATGGTGTTCCTATGCTATTCAGGGTGGTCCTCCTATACAGGGTGTTCCTATGCTATACAGAGTGGTCCTATACAGGGTTATAAGCTACGTTAAGTTGCACGTTCGCTCGTTGTTTGCCCTTATCAAGATGGCGGCGGCTCCCGCTCACCGTCGCGACCCACCAAACATGGTGACCGCCAGCAATCAGGGAGCCGGATTGACGCGGTGACGTCAGCACGTTGTTTCCCACCCATCCACTCGGCTCTGTCAGCGACCTCATGGGGAGCCTGTGGCGAGCGGGGCCGGCGGTGGCCGGAAGCCTTCTCCGGTGCGGAGTGGGCCGGCGGGGAGCTGCTCGGCGCCCCATCTACCCCCGGCAATGCGAGGAGGCCATTAACAGGCAGATCAACCAGGAGCTCGGCGCCTTCTATGTGTACCTGTCAATGGTGAGAGGGGCCAGGCCTGCGGCCTACATATCCCCAGCAAGAAGTAAATCCTGTACCAGCAGGGAGATCCGGGCCTCAAAGTGCAGCCTGTGACCAGCCATAACATCAGGAAAAAAGCATATCCCAACCATACCCACCAGCAAGCAGACGGGGCTCAATTCAATGGGAAGATGCTCCATTCAAGGGGACGGGGCTCCATTCAAGGGGAAAGGGCTCCATTCAAGGAGAAGGGGCTCCATTCAAGGGGAAAGGGCTCCATTCAAGGAGAAGGGGCTCCATTCAAGGGGAAAGGGCTCCATTCAAGGGGACGGGCTCCATTCAAGGAGAAGGGGCTCCATTCAAGGGGAAAGGGCTCCATTCAAGGGGACGGGGCTCCATTCAAGGGGAAGGGGCTCCATTCAAGGGGAAGGGGCTCCTTTCAAGGGGACGGGGCTCCATTCAAGGGGACGGGGCTCCATTCAAGGGGACGGGGCTCCATTCAAGGGGAAGGGGCTCCATTCAAGGGGAAAGGGCTCCATTCAATGGGATGGGGCTCCATTCAAGTGGACAGTGCTCCATTCAAGGGGAAGGGGCTCCATTCAAGGGGAAGGGGCTCCACTCAAGGGGAAGGGGCTCCATTCAAGGGGATGGGGCTCCATTCAAGGGGAAGGGGCTCCATTCAAGGAGAAGGGGCTCCATTCAAGGAGAAGGGGCTCCATTCAAGGGGAAAGGGCTCCATTCAAGGGGACGGGGCTCCATTCAAGGAGAAGGGGCTCCATTCAAGGGGAAAGGGCTCCATTCAAGGGGACGGGGCTCCATTCAAGGGGAAGGGGCTCCATTCAAGGGGAAGGGGCTCCTTTCAAGGGGACGGGGCTCCATTCAAGGGGACGGGGCTCCATTCAAGGGGAAGGGGCTCCATTCAAGGGGAAAGGGCTCCATTCAATGGGATGGGGCTCCATTCAAGTGGACAGTGCTCCATTCAAGGGGAAGGGGCTCCATTCAAGGGGAAGGGGCTCCACTCAAGGGGAAGGGGCTCCATTCAAGGGGATGGGGCTCCATTCAAGGGGAAGGGGCTCCATTCAAGGAGAAGGGGCTCCATTCAAGGAGAAGGGGCTCCATTCAAGGGGAAAGGGCTCCATTCAAGGGGACGGGGCTCCATTCAAGGAGAAGGGGCTCCATTCAAGGGGAAAGGGCTCCATTCAAGGGGACGGGGCTCCATTCAAGGGGAAGGGGCTCCATTCAAGGGGAAGGGGCTCCTTTCAAGGGGACGGGGCTCCATTCAAGGGGACGGGGCTCCATTCAAGGGGAAGGGGCTCCATTCAAGGGGAAAGGGCTCCATTCAATGGGATGGGGCTCCATTCAAGTGGACAGTGCTCCATTCAAGGGGAAGGGGCTCCATTCAAGGGGAAGGGGCTCCACTCAAGGGGAAGGGGCTCCATTCAAGGGGATGGGGCTCCATTCAAGGGGAAGGGGCTCCATTCAAGGAGAAGGGGCTCCATTCAAGGAGAAGGGGCTCCATTCAAGGGGAAAGGGCTCCATTCAAGGGGACGGGGCTCCATTCAAGGAGAAGGGGCTCCATTCAAGGGGAAAGGGCTCCATTCAAGGGGACGGGGCTCCATTCAAGGGGACGGGGCTCCATTCAAGGGGAAGGGGCTCCATTAAAGGGGAAAGGGCTCTATTCAAGGGGAAAGGGCTCTATTCAAAGAGAAAGGCCTCCATTCAAGGGGACGGGGCTTCATTCAAGGGGAAGGGGCTCCATTCAAGGGGAAAGGGCTCCATTCAAGGGGACGGGGCTCCATTCAAGGGGAAAGGGCTCCATTCAAGGGGAAGGGGCTCCATTAAAAGGGAAAGGGCTCTATTCAAGGAGAAAGGCCTCCATTCAAGGGGACGGGGCTCCATTCAAGGGGAAGGGGCTCCATTCAAGGGGAAGGGGCTCCATTCAAGGGGAAAGGGCTCTATTCAAGGGGAAAGGGCTCCATTCAATGGGATGGGGCTCCATTCAATGGGATGGGGCTCCATTCAAGGGGACAGTGCTCCATTCAAGGGGAAGGGGCTCCATTCAAGGGGAAGGGGCTCCATTCAAGGGGAAGGGGCTCCATGCAAGGGGAAGGGGCTCCATTCAAGGGGAAGGGGCTCCATTCAAGGGGAAGGGGCTCCATTCAAGAGGAAAGGGCTCTATTCAAGGGGAAAGGGCTCCATTCAAGGGGAAGGGGCTCCATTCAAGGGGCGGGGCTCCATTCAAGTGGAAGGGGCTCCATTCAAGGGGAAGGGGCTCCATTCAAGGGGAAAGGGCTCCATTCAAGGGGAAAGGGCTCCATTTAAGGGGAAGGGGCTCCATTCAAGGGGACAGGGCTCCATTCAAGGGGAAAGGGCGCCATTCAAGGGGAAAAGGCTCCATACAAGGGGAAGGGACTCCAAGGGGAAGGGGCTCAATTCAAGGAGACGGGGCTCCATTCAAGCGGAAGGGGCTCCTTTCAAGGAGAAAGAGCTCCATTCAAGGGGAAAGGGTTCCATTCAAGGGGAAAGGGTTCCATTCAAGGGGAAAGGGCTCCATACAAGGGGAAGAGACTCCATTCAAGGGGAAGGGGCTCAATTCAAGGAGACGGGGCTCCATTCAAGCGGAAGGGGCTCCTTTCAAGGAGAAAGGGCTCCATTCAATGACATGGGACTGTATTCAAGGACACGGGGCTCCATTCAAGCAGACGGGGCTCCATTCAAGGACATGGGACTCCATTCAATGACACGGGGCTCCATTCAAGGACACGGGGCTCAAACCTTGATTAAGGGTTCAAGGGAAGGAGCACAGTCCCACAGGCAGGAGGTATTAAGTGGATAAGGGAGGGAGGGCTCACCAGCAAATGGGGGGGGGGGGTGGCTGAATGGAGAGGGAAGGGGGTAGAGAGCTGGAGGAAAGAAGATAGGGATGGGAAAGGGAGGGACAATGGGGAGTAGGCAAGCAGAAACTGCTTCTACCAGTGGGACTCTGCTCCAGCAGGTGACCCCACCATCCCAACATTTTGTTCAGGCACATGCTCACATTATGTTCATATCTTGATGAAGGGCTCAAGCCCTAAATGTTGGTTATGTATCTATCTTTGCTCTGTAAAAAACAGTGTCTTACCTGCTGGGGTTCTCCATCTTTATGTTTTTACTTCAATCATGGTGTAGGAAAGCAGGGAAATCCAGCATATCTCACGTGCTCCATGAAAGCAAAAGAAAGAAGAACCAGTATTTCCATGGATATTTGTTTCTCCACTTTAAGAACCAGTACAAAAACCTTTGAACCTGACACTCTTGATTCACGCAGTGCGTTTACATCCCATTGAATCCAGTACAAATGGACGTGCTGTGCAAGCAGGCAATTTTGTACGTCCTACACAAAAGCACATTCAGTCACTGCTATCAGGGTGTAAGGTTAGTACAGGAAACTGGCCATGAGGTGAAGCATCAGCCAATCTTTTATCAATCTTATTGATTGGTAAAAGGAGGTTGAATTATCTTCGCAGACAGCCTTATCCTTTCATACAACCTCATGGCACCAGATGATGAAAACGTCATCTGATCACAGCAGAGTAATGGTTAAAAAACTAATTTTCAGGGTTGGCGTCAGAACGAGTCTTAGCGGTGGCATCAGGATAAACATGGGGGGGCACAATCTGACGTTAGAAAACTCACTCAGCAGAAGGGGGGGGGGTGCCTACCTGCCTACCGTGAACCACTCTGCGCCGTCTAAATTTAAAAAACAACACCGTAATAGGCTCCTCCAGCCCATGAGCTCATGCCACTCAATTAACCTACAACCCCAGTGGGAGGAAACTCCTTACAGTGCAGGATTCGAACACCGTTTGCTGGCGCTGTAATAGCGTTGCGTTAACTGCTGTACTATGTCACCCATATTTTTCACATAATTCAACACAATGCCTCGTCACTATCCATCTGTGCGATTGCCTGACACAGTGCCTCACAGCTCTGACAACCTAAATTCAATCCCTCCTTCATTTAGCCTCACAACTCCTGAAGCGCCTCTTGTGCTGTCTGAGGAGCTTGCACATTCTCCCTACGACCAAGAGGGTTCCAAGATTCTTTTTTCTCATGTAATAATACTAAAAATGTAATACACAAAGTTTCCCTTTGCCTGCTGCAAGGAGTCACCATTAGCATTGCCCGACACCCCTAACAGTAAGAGAAAAAGAAGCAAAAGGGAATCAGAATTTATTGTCATGAACAAGTTGCAAAATTTATTGCTTTGCTGCAGCTTCATAGTGCAAACATTCATATAAACCACCTTACAACCCCTTTACAGTGTCAGTGGACTTGGGTTCGAATCCCGCGTTGTCTGTAAGGCTTCATAGTGCAAACGTAGGAGACCAGAGACACAGCATTGCATGGATTTTCTCCAGGGGCTTCGGTTTCTTCCCACCATTCAAAACGTTCCGGGGGGGGGTGGGGTAGGTTAATGGGGCGTAAATCGGGTGACACAGATTCGTGGGCCGAAATGGCCTGTTATAATGCTGAATGAACTAAATTTAATTTAAAGTAGGACATTTGTTTCAAATGAAATATTTTGAATGTGGCTGAAGATTAGAAATAGGAACAACAAAATTTCTCGAAGTTGAAGTAAATTCACTTGCTATTTTTGTTAAAATGAAAAAGGAATCGGTTGGATTATAAGTATCTATGCTCATGCACATCGCCACATACATTACTTGCCCAGACTATACAGCATCTCCCACACCTGAATACTCAGCAGCCAGGAAGGACACAGGAGAGGCATGAGGGCATCACCAGCTGCCCTTTCCCTTTCAAGCTGGGCACGCTTGTGACTTACTATTCATCAATACTGGCTTCAAATCCTGAAATATAAAGGTGATAATTAAGGATGTGCAAAAAAATAGTGCCCTCATCCTGAAATTGAATTAGTACAAATAATGATGAGGATTTAAAGTGAGGGCGGAAGGGTCTTCGTTTAACATCTCATCTGAAAGATGACCATTTCAACAGTGAACAGCTCCTTCAGCGCTGGGACGGAGTGCCAGTAAAAACACCGAAATGCTGGAAGAACTCAGCAGGTCCCGCACAGTCCATCGAGGCTAAAGTTATATAACCGACGCAAAGGGCTCAGGCCTAAAACATCAGTCATATACCTTTACCTCCTATGGGCGGTCTGTGCTCCTCCAGCATTTCATTGTCCTTATTACAATCACAGCATCTGCAGACTTTCAGGTTTCACTTTAAAAGTTTCAGTGTCTGGAGAGGGACTGAAACCCACACCTGCTGACTCAGTAGAAGCACAATGCTGGAGAAACTCAGCAGGTCAGACAATGAATAAAGCAAAGATATATAACCAACGTTTCAGGCTTGACCCCTTCATCAAGTGTTTTCATTTTCACCTGCGATGTCTGCAGACTTTCGTGTTTTTCACCTGCTGACTCAGAGTGGGAATACGATACATTTCGGCCTCAAAAAAACTACCCTTAGTAGCGATGAGAAGCGGGTTGTGGGTTCTGGTCATCAGCAGATCCACAGGATTGCCAGATGGGAATTCTAGGACCTCGACACAACAGCTAAGAAGGAGGCAAGTTATGTTTTTGTCGAGATGGTGTACTCCTTGAAGATATTCTGTATGAAATGAATTTATCATAGGCAGGATTAACAACAAAATGAAAATGCTGGCGCTGCCGTTAACTACTGGTGCAAACGTAGGAGACCAGAGACACAGCATTGCTGCAAAGAGTTCAACAACCCAGTCCCAATGCTAGCAGCTCAGTACAGGCTTTAAACGGCCTGTTAATGAAACCAATGGTGTTTAACGCAGAGGTCTGTACCCAAGATGGCGGTGCCTCTGCTCAGCAGAAGTCATGAGGAGTTGCAGACTCCAGGGAAGAGTGGATTGGGGCTACGCTCCAGAAACGAGAAGATCATCCCCCATTGAGAAAGCGAAGCAGAGGAGGCGGCCCTATGGGATGTTGACCAAGGCAGTGAACCAGCGAGGGTCTCAGACCCACACAGGCGGCGGGCGACTTGCAGACAGGGGGTCCTGCATGGGCTGGAGACTGGATTACGGGAACCAAGTCAAGTCACCTTTATTTGTTAGAACCACGTAGCAGATTTACATAAACAAGTTAAAATATTAACATATATGCAATAAAGGTCCACGATACACTATCCACATATGTTCTGGGAATTCAGGAGCCTCATGGCTTGGCAGAAAAAACTTGCCCAATCTGGACGTAAGGACCAGAGTGCTACGATACCTCCTACCAGATGGCAGAAGGGAAAAAAGTTAGTGTGAAGTCCTTCTTAATGTTTATTGCTTTCTGCGTCCATCATGTGTGGTAGATGTCTGTCATGGTAGGAAGAGAGACCCCATGATCTTTTCTGTTGACTTCACTATCCTCTGCAGGGTCTTGGTCTGAGGTGGTACAGCTTACAAATCTGGCGGTCATGGCAATTTCACAGGATGCCCTTAATACATCCTCGGTAGAATGTAGTGAGGATGGAGGGTGGGAGGTGGACTTTTCTCAGCCTTTGCAGGAAGAAGAGGCGCTGCTGGGCTTTCTTGGCTATGGACCTGGTTTTAGGTGAGATTCTTTGCCAAGTGCACCCCAAGGAACTTGATACTCTTGACGATTTCAATGATCAAGCCGTCGGTGGTCAGCAGGGAGTGGACCCACCCCCCCCCCCCCCCACCTCCAGGCCCTCTCTAAGTCGACCACTTTTATTAACGTTCAGAAACAGGTTGTTGGGTCTGCACCAGTCTGTTAACAACTGCACCTCGCCTCTGTATGCGCTTGCTTCTCTTTCTCTCTTACTGTAAGGGGCACTGGGAAACGACACTAATGACAACTCTGCCTTACAGTGGGCAGAAGGCAATTTTATGTACTATTACATGATAACAAAGGAATCTTGAACATGCAATCCTCATCCTTTATTTTTGAAAAGATGCTGATCATCTGCCACTTCAGCTGCTGCCGCCCAGTACTATTGGATAAGGAATTTTGGATTTGGAGCCAGCGACAAAGAGGAGGAATTGGATAGAATATTTCAATGTCAGGATGGCACGTGACTTGAAGGACAGCAGAGATGATCCCATTGCCAAGCATCTATAACCACCCTATCCCTCCTTGAGGTTGCACATGTTGGAGCTGTTGTAGATGTCTTGGTGATTACTGCAGTGAATCTAGTTGATGGTACAATGTACTGTGTTGGAGTAAGTAAAATTTATGATAATGACTGTCAGATATCAGATTTATTGTCAGAGAAGGTGCACAACATCACATACAACACTGAGATTTTTTTTTGTGGGCGAGGCAGAATTACCACTTATTTGTAGTGCAAAAATACTGTACTCAGCCTACATGTAAATAAATAAAGAAATGTAAACTGTGCAATACAGAGAGAGAAATAAGCAATAAAGTGCACAAGTAAGAGTGCTTAAATGAGTCCCTGATTGAGTTTGTGGTTGAGGAGTCTGATGGTGGAGGGGCAGCAGCTGTTCCTGAACCTGGTGGTGCGAGTCTTGTGGCACCGCTACCTCTTTTCTGATGGCAGCAGCGAGAGCAGAGTGTGTGCTGGGTGGTGCAGATCCTTGATGATTGCTGCTGCTCTCCGATGTCAGTGACCCCTGTAGATGTTCCCGATGTGGTGGAGGGTTTTGCCTGTGATTGGGCTGTGTTCATTACCTTTTGCAGGACTTTACACTCAGTGGTATTGGTATCGGTCAGCACACTTTCCATCACACATCCATGGAAATTTGCCAGGGTTTCTGATGTCATATCAAACCTTTGACAACTCCTGAGCAAGTAGAGGATTGTTAAGAGTTTATTGAGTACTGTTGTAACTCTACTCATTCAGGCAGATGATTCCTGACATGCTTGTAGATTTTGAGAGAGCTGTGAAGAGTGAAAAGTTGATCAAGAATCTTGCTCGTTTCTAATCTGCATTAACAGTCACAAGATTCTATGAGGCGAACCCCATTAAATTTCTGCTATCAAAATGGCCTGTTTCTCTTTCAGTCATATTACTTCGACCGCGATGATGTTGCTTTGAGAAACTTTGCCAAGTTCTACAAGGAGCAATCTACTGAGGAACAGGAACATGCTGAGAAGCTGATGAAATTTCAGAATCTACGTGGAGGCCGCATCAACCTGCAAGATATCAAGGTTAGTGAGAGAGAAGAATCTCTCTCTCGCCCTCTCGCTCTCTCTCTCGCCCCTCCCTCTCTTTTCCGAGAATCTTACAAGTTAAGGATGTAATTAGTAAGTCAGCATTTGTTGACCATCCTCTTCGCTGATTGAGTAGTTGGTCGTAAATCACATTTGGTCAGCCTGTTGAAAGTTGTGCACAGATCTGCAGAATTAAAATCCATGAAATAAAAGAATGACAATATATTTCTGTCAGGGTGAGCCATGGGGGAAGACTAATTAAAATACGATTGAATTTTGTATCAAGATTGAAAGTAAAGAAAATAAAAAATTAAAAAATAAAAAAAAAAAGATTGAAAGTAAAGTAAAACCCTGGTGTCTGGAATTCAGGCAATCGGCAAAATAATCCATGAAAATACATTTAGAAATATAAATAACTAAGAATAAAATAATTCCTAAAAATACATGTTTAAAATTGTAAAAATAAATGTTCTCTTTAGTAACACATAAACCTTTAGTGAAGATGGAGTAAATTTTCAGCCAGCGAAGTGCCTTGGTCGTGCTTTGCTCATAGCAGTTGTTTGAATTAAGTTGTGTGAAACAGCAACGGCGTCGCCCAGGATGAAGCCGCTCACCATTGGGGTGACTCTCTTAAAGTGTCTTCTTATCCCTGTTTAATAAGAGTCCGAGGCTTTATCTGTAAACTTGGGGGTTGGGAGGGGGAGGGGGTAATTATCTGTAATGCTATTGCTCGTCTTTCGGGCAGCTCCGTGGAGGAGGAGGAACCTGCAGATGCAGCGACGGTTAAATGTTTTCAAAGAATGTGACTGAAAATAAAGTAAAATGTTTTAAGGTTTATATATTCTTTCAATGTTTATATATTCAGTGTAAGTACAGTGTAGTATTTTTGTCTTTTAAACTGTTTATTCTTAATGCAGGTGTATAAGTAAAGCATTGTAAAGCAAAGTCCAAAGTAACTGGAAAATACACTTATCTGGCATTTATCAATCCCTATAGTTGCCAGATACCAGGGGTTTTACTGTTTAATTTTAAACCAGGTCCTAAATGTAAACAAAACAATCTGCATGAGATGTTAGTTGGCTAGGAAATATTATATATTTCATGTTTCCGCACAACATTGATGAAGATCGTTTTGGTGTGATGGTAGACAAGCATCAATTAATATTTGCTACAAATGTAGTAAATCTTCGTCCGCGAAGCCAAGCTAAAGAAGAGAGAGAAGAGACTACAAATGTATATCCTTCTAAGACACAAAAATAAACCAGGAAAAGAGCTAATGAGAAGGTAGTATTTAGAGTCCATCTTATAATATTCCCAAAAGGTGAACAGGATTTAGATGGGGAATATTTCAAATTTCTGTAAAGGTTGACAGAGGATATGTGGAATGAGCTGCCAGAGGAAGTGGTGGCGGGGGAGTCACGTGATGGAGTAGTGGCCGGACGGTGAACTCCAGCCCTCTCCAGAAAAGTCGGGAAAAACAAAGGAAAACACAAAGGCACAGAAATAAAAGTTACAGAAAAGTGAGTATAAAGGTGGAAAGAAGATGGCGACAAAAAATAAAAATCGAAAGCAACGGTAAGAAGAGAGGAAGAGAAGACAAAGGAGGAAAAAGGTGAAGGCCTTACCTGTCCGAAGAGGCCCGCTGCGGAGAGAGAAACCCGCTCCCTCAGGTCGGTAAATAATGGACTACAAAAATGGCTCGCTGAGCCGAGTAAAAGTGCGCAACCGCGCATGTGCGAGGATTCGCGCATGCGCGATGCGAATGAAAAAAAACACACCGACGGGAGGGGGGACCAGCTGGGGAGTCGATCTCCACAGCCGGCAACGACAGCTGCAGAACACCTGCAGCAAGAAGAGACCACAGAAGACAATAGAAACAAGAAAGAAGAGAAGGAAAGGGCACCAAAGAAACAACAGATGGTCAACCCAGAGGAAGAAGAAGAGGAAGAGTTCAGTGAAATAGAAGAAGAAAAGAAAGGCAAGATAAAGGATATACTTTCTCTTATTAAAGGATACATGGAGTCATTTAAAGAATGGAAAAAACAGGAATTTAAGGATTTAAGAAAAAGAATAAACAACACAGAAGAGAAAATAAATAAAATGGAGATGACCTTAACAGAAATGGGAAAGAAAATGGACAAGATGGAAAAGCGGGCAGTAGCAGCAGAAATGGAGGTAGAAGACTTAAAAAAGAAATTGGAGGAATCTAATAAAAAAACTAAAGAGACACAAGAACTACTAGCTCAAAAAATAGATACAATGGAAAATTATAACAGAAGAAATAACATAAAGATAGTGGGCCTTAAGGAAGATGAAGAAGGCAAGAATATGAGGGAGTTTATAAAAGAGTGGATCCCTAAGACCCTAGGATGTCCAGAACTACAGCAAGAAATGGAAATAGAAAGGGCACATAGAGTATTGGCCTCTAAACCACAACCACAACAAAAACCAAGACCTATTGTAGTAAAATTCCTAAGATATACTACAAGAGAAAAGGTACTAGAGAAGACAATGGAAAAAGTAAGAGAGGGCAACAAACCACTGGAGTACAAAGGGCAAAAAATCTTCATTTATCCAGATATAAGTTTTGAACTCCTAAAGAAGAGAAAAGAGTTCAATACAGCAAAGGCGATTTTATGGAAGAAAGGGTATAAATTTATACTAAAGCATCCAGCGGTATTGAAAATATTTATTCCAGGACAACAAAACAGACTATTCTCGGATCCAGAAGAAGCACGAAAATTTGCAGAACAATTACAAAATAGACTGAGGGATGAAGACGTGTAATGAGAGTAAAAATGATCACGATTGATATGTATGTGGGTAAAGAGGTATAAGAGTGTATAGGTATAATGTGCATACGTGAATGTATCTGTACTTAGAGGAAAATATAGATAGTATAGACAAGAATTAATAAGGGAAGGTAATGGAATAGAGAGAATAAGGAGGGAATTAAAAGAGTGACCTTTGTGACATATGAAAAGTGAAATCTTTTCTGGGGGGGGGCGGGGTGAGGGGAAATAGCGGTCACTGCAAAATCAGTTGACGCTTGCGAGTAGATTCGCAAATCCAAATGGAGAGGGGAGATGTGGTTGTCCGACAAGGGATAAAGGACAACTCAGGAGGGGAAGGGGAGATTGGGGATAAATAAGATAGAAATAGGAGAATAAGGAAAATGTTGGATGTTGTAGGAATGTTGTCTTATAAAGAGTTGAAAATAAGAAAACAGAAATGGAAAAGGAGGAAAGGTAATGATGGAAAAACGGAAAGAGAAGATAAACAAAATATAAAAGGGCTACGCTGAACTATATGACTTTAAATATTAATGGAATACATAACCAAATTAAAAGGAAGAAACTACTAAATTTAAATGAATAAATGTATTCCATTAGAAAAAATAACATATAGGTTAAGAAATAATATTGAAATATTCGAACAAGTATAGGAGCCTTACATTAAATACAATAGCGAAAACCTACCGGGGACAAACATTATCTAAGTTGATGGAAGGAGAAGAAAAGAAAAGAATGGACTCAGTAGAATTTCTGGTGTATTTTTGTTGAATGACAACATTGTCTGACTGGCTTAATGCAACCTAGATTGTATACCTAAAATGGATGAGGGGGGGTGGTGGGGGGGTGGCTTGGGAGGAGGGGGGGGGGGGAGAAAAAGTCACTGTATATGTGTGAAAAAGAAATAGTGTATATCATGGCTAATGTGATTTATGGTGTGAAAAATAAAAATAATAAAAAAAAAAAAAAAAATTATGTAAAGGTTCAGGAAAAAAACTGGAAAGAAAATGAGAGGTATAGATTCTTAAATTGTACACCATAGAAGCTGTCCCTTTGACCCAAGTTGTCCAGGCTACCAAGATGCCTATCTATGCTAATCCCATTTTCCTGGACCTGGTCCAAACCCACCAAACCCTTTTCTCTAGGCATTAACATTGACTTCTCTGGTTTCTGCCAGCCTGCCCTCCATTCTCCCTCCCATCCCTTTCCCTTTCCTCCAGCTCTCCATCCTCTTCCATCTCCATTCACAGAGCCATCTCCCCTCCTCACCATTCTGTTTGGGCGCCTGCCCACATTTTTTAATATCTTGTTTTGGGTTCAAGCCCAAAACATTGGTTCTGTATCTTTATATTTGCTATCTAAAGGACACTGTTTGACCTGCTGAGTTTCTCCAGCGTTGTGTTTTAATTTCAGCTACGGTGTCTGTAGACTTTTGTGTTTTACTTTGCTTTTTTCTTTTCCAATCCACATACATATCCAAATGATTTTTAAACATTGTAATTGTGCTTGCTTCCACCACCTGCTCTGGCAGACCTTTCCTTACTTGCAACATCTTGAGTGTGATCAAATTACCCCAATAAATCTCAGCAGAATATTCTGGAATTTAGGAATCCCTATGCCATTGGTGCTCTGTGATTAGTAAGGGATGTGGGTGGAAAGAAAATGTTTGAAAACCACTGCTGTAGATGAATCCTTGAAGTTAAAATGCTGGTAAAGCAAACAAACAGGAAGGCAAACAGTGCATAACCCTCATCTAAAAAAACAAGAGGCCCAAGGGATGCCTCGTATCGAAACCAGGATGCGAAAGGGTGCCGAGGTCATTGGGGGCATCCCGATCATGCCAGAGGTTTGGATCTTGAGCTCGTTGGACTGAAGGTTGTGTCTGGGGCAGCGCTGGAGGCGAATCCATGGTCACTCAATGACTCTGGGGGGAACGACTCACTTTTGTTCCTCTTTCTCTGACTTCAGGGGCACCGGGGAATTTCTGCTGATGGCAAATCTTTGCTAAAGAAAATTTTGTGTAATATTGCATTTTCTTTTTTATTACAATGGCAATAAAATAATCTTGAAGCTTCAAATGCAGGAAGGAATGAAGTATAATTTATAGAAATGGGAGAGAGGGTTATACAATGAGGAGAACTTGTGAAGACCGGGCCTCTCCTCTGGTTTAGAAGCACAAGAGGTGATATCATAGAGTTTTAATGAGCTTGAAAGGGTGGAAGTAGAAAAATTGTTACTCCTGATTGGAGTGTATAGGTTCAGGGATTGCAGTAAAGGATTTGGTCATTTAGGACTGAGGTCAAAAAATATTCACCCAAACAGCAGTGATCCAATGAAATTCAGTAGCCAAGGGGACCCTCTTGCAGTGGATATTACAGTATATACTCATGTAAAAGTCAATTTTGTAGACCAATTCTAATGTTAAATTTGTTGGGTGGATTATTACCTGGATATTACTTTTGAGGGCCTGAAATTTGCACTAGAATCCAAAAGACCATGTCAGTAACAGAAGTCCAAATGATCTGTAAATGAATAAAGAACAAAAACACAACAAATTAAAATAATGACACAGAGCTGGCGCATCAAAACAAAAGTCTTACCACGGGGTGGGGGGGCGCGGGTCTATGGTAAGTATCTGCGTCGACAGAGGCATCGGCAATTCCAATCGGCGGGCAGCTGGGGCCAAGGTGAGAGTCCGCGTTCGAAGCATTAGAAGCAACAATGGGCGGGCAGCTGAGGTGAGAGTCTGTGCTCGAGGTGGCAGGAGGTCCGATCAGCGGGTGGCAGGGGCTGAGGTGACAGTGCATGTCTGAGGCATAGGGAGCTTCAATCAGCGGGTGGCAGGGGTCGAGGTGACAGTGCATGTCCGAAGCATGCGGAGCTCCGATCGGCGGGTGGCAGGGGTCGAGGTGACAGTGCACTTCCGAGACATTGGCAGGTAGCAGGGGTCAAGGTGACAGTGCATGTCTGAGGCATGGGGAGCTCCAATCGGCCTGTGGCAGGGGCCGAGGTGACAGTGCATGTCCGATGCATGGGGAGCTCTGATGTCAGGCTGAGACAAGAGACTAACATCGACCTTTACACGAGATATATGGAAAATTACAGACTTTTTGGGCAAAAATAGAGGGTCGACATACACGAGATCAACTTTTACATGTGTATATACGTTACTTCTCAAACCAGCAATTGGTATATTCTTGCAGTATGGGAAAATCAAGGAATATAGGGTAAGTGCAGGAAAGTGGTACTGAGGTAAAAGATCAGCCATGTTCTTAATAAATGGTGGAGCTGATACAAGGGACCATTTTTCTGCTGCAATGTGTGAATTGGAGGTGAGCCTGCAAATAGTGGCATACCCATGCCCTTGTCGTTCTTGCTAAGGGAGGTTGGGAGGAACTGTCGGCTTCAAAAGTAAATTGCATTTTATACACACCGTAGGCACATTGTGTCAGTAGTGGAGCAGGTCTATTAATAGACTACCAGTCATGCAGGCTGCCTTCTACTGGATGGTGTGAACCTTCCTGTGTTTTCAGAAGCCTTACCAGGATGAGTGGGGCAACGGCTTGGAGGCAATGGAGCATGCACTGGAGTTGGAGAAAGAGGTCAATCAAAGCATTTTGGACCTGCACAAACTGGCGAGTGAACAGAACGATCCCAATGTAAGTATGTAAACATTATCAACTCATGGCCGCCCTGATTTTGTGCTTAATTTACAAGATCACGATATAGGAGCAGAAGTAGGCCAATTGGCCCATCGAGGCTCCTCCGCCATTTTATCATAAGCTGATCCATTCTCCCACTCAGCCCCACTCCCTGCGTTTCTCTCTGTAATTCTTGATGCCCTGACTAATCAAATACCTGTCAATCTCTGACTTAAATACGCCCAATGACATCATTTTCACAGCAACAGGTTCCAGACTCATGACTCTAGCTAAAGAAATTTCTCCACATCTCTGTTTTAAATTGACACCCTTTAATCCCGAAGTTGTGTCCTCTTGTCCTCGACAACCCCCCCCCATCATGGGAAGCAACCTTGTCACATCTACTCCGTTCAGGGCTTTCAGCATTTGAAATGTCTATGAGGTCCCTCTCATCCTTCTGTACTCCAATGAGTACAGTTCATGGGCCCAATTAGCATTCCTCATGTGTTTACCCTTTAATTCATTTATAGTGCACAAATTGGAAGGAAATTTGGAGAAGTAGTTAAAGTCACCATAATAAATCACGATCAGTGATAGGGATAGAGCATGAAAACACAAACAAATTCAGTCAAGTAACTGAAAATTAAAAGCTGATGTCAACTAAGTGGCATATTCTGTTTGAAGAGACAAGGAAGCAATTTCAACAGCATGGTGAACAGGCCTTTCTGGGCCACGAGCCCGTGCCGCCCAATTACACCCCATTGACCTACACCCCCAGTACATTTTGAAGGGTGGGAGGAAACCGAAGCCACCCCCCACCCCCCCCCCCCCCGGAGGAAACCCACGCAGACACAGGGAGAGCGCACAAATTCCTTACAAGTAGCACCTGGTTCGAATCACTGGCACCGCAACAGCGGTTCTGCCAATTGAGCAAGTATTTGAGGGAAAAGTCCAGCTTCTCCAGCCTGAGGAAACAACGTCTCAGCCTCCACTCATCTCAGAATCACACGTTTCAGTGACACGGGGAAAGAGAAGGAAGACTGAGTGAACCTCGTCTTTAAACAGTCAGCCTCCTGAGATTTCATTTGGGAAAAAGAATTTTATAATTCGATCTGATTTTATTCACCTTGAAAGGTAATAGGTTAACCACACCTCCCCCCACCCACCCCCACCCCACCCCCCCCCCCCCCCCAATCTTGACTCACCAACAGTAAATCTGGAGGGGAACAAGCATGTCAGAATCAGAATTTATTGCCATGAACAAGTCACAAAATTTGGTGTTTTGTGGCAGCGTCGCAGTACACCATCTTACAACAATAATAAATGATTAAATAGTAGTAATTTGATTCATTGAGGAATCTGATGGCGGCGGGGAAGAAGCTCATCTTTAGGCTCCTGTACCTCCTTCCTGAAGGGAGCAGAGTGAAGAGGGAATGACCTGGGTGGGGGTCTTTGAGGATAGAGATGACTTTCTTAAGACAACACCTCCTGTAGACGTCCTCGATGGAGTGAAGTCTGGTACCTGTGATGCTGTAGGCCAAGTTAACAACCCTCTGGAGTTTTTTTCTTCTCCTGAGAGTTGGCTCCTCCATACCAGGGAGTGATGCAGCCAGCCAGAATGCTCTCCTTGGTACACCTGTGGAAGTTTCTATTTTCCCTTGTGAGAAGTGGACAGAAGTATTACCCAATATTCATGACTGAGCTTCCTACTGGTGGTTTTAAAGTTATTTACATATCAGTTACATTGCATTAAATACCAGGCAATAACGTCAATGATTGAAATGTCTTATGAGGCAAGACTAACAGATCTCGGGCTCTTCTCCATGAACGAAAAAGGATGAGAGGAGATTTAATAGAGGTCTACCAAATTATGAGAGGTATAGATAGGGTGAAAAGCTAGCACCTTATTCCCGGGGCGAGAGTAGCAAACAACAGAGGGTTTCAGTATAACATGAGCGGAGAAAAGTTTAGGGGAGATGTCAGGGTTATGTTTTTTTTACACAGAAAGTGGTGGGACCTTGGAATGCATTGCTAGCAGTGGTGATTGAGGCTGGTACAATAAGGACATTCGCCTTCTGGGCACCCTTTAATTCAATGGCATTAATATCCGTCTGAGCACCCAACCGAAAGGCATTAACCACAATAGCATGGATCTCCCAGTGGCCACTCATTTCTATTCCCTTCCTGACATATCTGTCCATGGTCTTGTGCACTGCCAGATTAAGACCACCTGCAAATTGGAGGAACAACACCTCATCTTCCATCAGGGCCCCCTCCAACCGGACGGCATCAACATCACCTTCTCCAGTTTTCATTAAACACCGCCCTTCTTTGTCCCCCTGTTTCCTTTCCTCTAGATCTTTCTCTCTCTTTCCTTTTCCCTCTGTCTCATCTTTCCTCTTATCCAATTAACACCTTTTGTTTGTTGGTCTGGAGTTTTTCTTCCGGTTTTTATTCAGACACCTCCCTGCTTTTTGTTTATACCTTGATGAAGGGATCAGGTCCAAAATGTTGGTGGATGCTGCAAGACCGGCTGAGTTCCTGAAGCATTTCTGTGTGACTTCTACATTTAAAACTCTTAGGCACATGGAAGCATTAAAAATACAGGATTATGGGTGTGAGGTAGGGAAGGTGTAGCTGGCTGCTACAAGCTATGGCTCTGCAGGGCCTGTAGCACAGGAGAGGTTATAGCTGCATGCAGGTTAACTCAGAAAGAACACACTGATCCCAGAAAGAACGACACAAACCCCAGTCAAGTGTAGTTAACACTGAGCCTTTTTGGGCTCACAGCCTTGCTTTTATTCTCAAGCTGAGGGGTGTGGTCATAACCCTCTCAGCGCTGATTGGTGTGTTGGTGATCCGCTTTCCCTGATAGGCCAGTTAAGCTCTGGCCAATTGGAGGGCAGCGCTGCGGGCCTCGTGCAGCCTGCTGGACCGTCACGCTCATCCTTCATTTTGTGAGGCCCCAATTGGGGGGGGAGGTGGGCTGCAAAGGGCGGCTACAAAGGTTTAGACTGTTGATTAGGTTTCTATCAATCGGCACAACAACGTCGGCTCAAATGCTGTAGTGCTGTGCTGTAGTGTTCTATGTCTTCCAGCAGTTGGCTATCTGGAGTTAACCTCTGTTGCATTTTGTGAAATATTCACTCCTTGATTATTTGAAGTGTACAAAGAAACATTTCCAGTTTCAAGTGACAATATCCTTCCTATGTTATTCTTATTCACTCCAAGGCTAAAATATTGAGCTCTTATTAGGCACTTTTACAGCCGCTGAGAAGAAAACTTTTGCATAATTCCATCCTGTAATTTTTTCCACCAAGACCTATACACTTTTCTATAGAGTGGCTGCAGTCTAAATTGACCGAAGACACTCTGTAAGAAACTGAGCTAATGAATATGACGCCCACCCATCCACGTTCACCCTCTGATAAACTCCACGACACAGGAAGGCAGGGTTAAAGTACTTCCTGTGTAAACAACCACTCTGAAGGTGAGAAAGCTGTTTTTTTCCAAAGTATTCCAACTGCGACACAGGAAGGCAGTGTAAAAGTGCTTCCTGTGAAAACGATTACTCCAGAGGTAAGTATATAAATTTTTTTACAGAATTTCTCCTTTTTTTCTGTGTAAAAAAAATTATAATTCTCATCTGAGCAAACTATGAATTAAATGACACTGAGAAAATCTTCAATGTTACATTTTCTTCCTGTTACAGCTATGTGAGTTCTTGGAGTCAAACTACTTGAATGAGCAACTTGAGGCCATTAGGAGACTTGGAGATCACATCACCAACTTGAAGAGACTGGGAGCCCCTGAGAATGGTATGGGGGAGTACCTGTTCGATAAGCACTCCCTGGGAGAGAGCAGTTAATGTATGTGCTTTGAAGAACTTCCCCACCCCATCCCCATCCCCGACAGGAAGTACCTTAAGCCTGCCTTTTCTCACTTTCTGAAACTTGTAAACGACCCAATTGTGAAAAATTCTATTGTTCCCCTATCCTGGCCCAAGTGTTAGTTTAGAACTATTATTGCCAACCTAGTCCTGGTCAATAGGAGCAGAATAAAGATGACATATTGGACAAGCATCATTCATGGAATACCAGTATGTTGCTGTCTGAAAAGAATAAAAACTATTAAAACTTTCCATTTTGCTGTCAGTTTCTTCCAGATCTAAAAAGGGAGAAGGCCCTTTTAAACAAATAGAAATCTTCACCACTTCATGAAACCCTGGACAACAATTTTTTTTTCTCCAAAAGTTTGCTTCCTGAAAAGAAATTGGGGATTATGATAGACAACTTC
Source organism: Narcine bancroftii (assembly GCF_036971445.1). Taxonomy (NCBI): domain Eukaryota; kingdom Metazoa; phylum Chordata; class Chondrichthyes; order Torpediniformes; family Narcinidae; genus Narcine; species Narcine bancroftii. The sequence goes on along the minus strand of NC_091481.1, from coordinate 59,323,479 downwards.
AAGCTGAACACAAAGATCATTCCAGATTTTCTGTATCACATCGGAAGGTGGAGAAACATTCAATTAACGTTTATTGAATTGATCATATTTAATCTCATCGTGACGCTGGCACATTGCGTTAAGTTCAACTGACCTAAAAATGTTTTGCTACTGATTTAGAGAAATTGAAATTAACTGAATCAAATACCTTTTCAGTGCCCACTCTAATAATTATTGCTTTAATTTTAATTTTTTTTTTGTGTTTGATCCATAATGAGAATTGTCCTTGATTCTTTGGCTTGGCGGACGAAGATTTATGGAGGGGGTAAATGTCCACGTCAGCTGCAGGCTCGTTTGTGGCTGACAAGTCCGATGCGGGACAGGCAGACACGGTTGCAGGGGAAAATTGGTTGGTTGGGGTTGGGTGTTGGGTTTTTCCTCCTTTGCCTTTTGTCAGTGAGGTGGGCTCTGCGGTCTTCTTCAAAGGAGGTTGCTGCCCGCCGAACTGTGAGGCACCAAGATGCACGGTTTGAGGCGATATCAGCCCACTGGCGGTGGTCAATGTGGCAGGCACCAAGAGATTTCTTTAGGCAGTCCTTGTACCTTTTCTTTGGTGCACCTCTGTCACGGTGGCCAGTGGAGAGCTCGCCATATAACATGATCTTGGGAAGGCGATGGTCCTCCATTCTGGAGACGTGACCCACCCAGCGCAGCTGGATCTTCAGCAGCGTGGACTCGATGCTGTCCTTGATTATGTTTTTGGATAATTTTCAGGACTCGCTACAAGTGGGATAAATGTTCATATTCTAGGGGAGATCCAAATGATTGATTAATATAATTGTTTTAATTTTTTAATATTTTCTTTTATTAGTCTTCCCAAGCAGTTTCTGCATAGATCTGTTCTTTGTGAGACATGGAAGAAAGCCTGGAGTTGTTCAAGTGAACCGGTACGGACTTGAAGGGCCGACATGGCCTGTTTCCGTGCTGTAAACGGTTGGATGGGTCACGTCTCCAGAATGGAGGACCATCGCCTTCCCAAGATCGTATTATATGGCGAGCTCTCCACTGGCCACCGTGACAGAGGTGCACCAAAGAAAAGGTACAAGGACTGCCTAAAGAAATCTCTTGGTGCCTGCCACATTGACCACCGCCAGTGGGCTGATAACGCCTCAAACCGTGCATCTTGGCGCCTCACAGTTTGGCGGGCAGCAGCCTCCTTTGAAGAAGACCGCAGAGCCCACCTCACTGACAAAAGGCAAAGGAGGAAAAACCCAACACCCAACCCCAACCAACCAATTTTCCCTTGCAACCGCTGCAATCGTGTCTGCCTGTCCCGCATCGGACTGGTCAGCCACAAACGAGCCTGCAGCTGACGTGGACTTTTTACCCCCTCCATAAATCTTCGTCCGCGAAGCCAAGCCAAAGAAAAGGTTATATGGATTTTAATTTGTACTCAGCATCTGATGCCTCTCAGGTCAGGGTCCAACCATAGTCGGCCAGCCCAAAATCCATAAAATACATCCATAAGTGTTCAGGAAGCAAAATCTTTGTTGTCCAGTGTAATTGATGTCCTTTCTCAGGAAAGCAGAACTGTGGGATTAACTCCTACAATTGGTATGTGGTTAGTTGAATGAGTTTCCATTTTTGTGATGACTTTCATATCCTTTTCACCTGATGTAATCTCTGCTAGAAACATCAACAATGTGCCAAACATGACTGTACACATTGTGATTTTGCCTTTGAATTCCTTTTGCCTGCTGCATGGCAGACGGATTCATCACTGGCAGAAATTGGCCAAGCGCCTCTTACATTTCTTAATCAGTCAAAGAAAGAGAAGCAAAAGTGTGTCCGTAGATTCACTTCCTGTGCTTCTGCAGCCACCCACAGTCTAGTCCAAACCATCGATGCCCCGAGCTCCAGATCTGAACCTCCAGCACGGTTAGGGACCCTTCGACGCCCCCTCGCATCCCAGATCTGATATGTGGTACTCCTCCGGCCATTTCGCGCCAGTCTCCAGCAGTCTGCAGCCCGGCACCGGTCTCCCAACAGCCTGCAGCTTCCATGGGTTCCTCGCCTCTTGTCACCACCAGCCTGACACATGCACTGGTCCCTCAGCCTCAGGACCACCCCCCCCCCAACTCCCCTCTGGTTCACCTCCGTGGTCACAGTCCAATGGCCACCTATTCCACTTCTTCTCAGACCAGGTTGGGGGAGGTGATCTTCCCGACCTGTGGTGCCCCGCTTCCCTGGGGTCTGCAGCCTTCCATGGCCTGCTGCTGTTTGAGGCGCCGCCATCTTGGGTTCAGAGCCAGAGGTCATGGGATCTCATAAAACTAACATCGGTTCCCTAAACGGGCCATTCCAAGCCTGTACAGAGCAGACAGCAGACGACTCAGCTGCTGGACCCCGCGGGAGGGCTACCCCACTTCACCACTGCTGCTGTCAGTATTATGGGTTCAAAGTTACCTTCACCTGAGTGAAAGTTTAAAACTGGCTCTCTGAAACCCATTGGTTGAATTAAGATAGTGGTGGGAGTGTTGATCAGATGAATGTTCAGATTTGAGTAAAAAGGAATTATATAAAACTGTAAAACCCGTTATCCAGAATTCCAGCAACCCGCAAAAAAATACAGGTTTAAAATTGGCACATTTCACCAATCTCAAGCAACTGGAAAATTCACTTATCCAGCATCATCCAATCCTTTGTGGTGCCAGACACCAGGGGTTTTACAATATTTTTTTAAAAATTAAGACATACAGCAGTAACAGGCCCTTTCAGTCCATAAAGCCCAATTAATCTACAACCTCAACCAGTGGGAGTAAAACTTATGCAGACACTGGGAGAAGGCACTCCTTACAAACAATACAGGATTCAAACCCCCGGTCCCAGAAAACTATGCCCTGCAAACCTGACTCGTTCAGGAGGCTTGTACTTCACATTTGGTCACAAGGACAGGATCTGCAGACTTTCATATTTTACTCAATTATCTTCACCAAAACTATTGTTAATGGTGTCAGATACAGCTCTACAACTCTTTAATGGAACTGCTGACAAGTTTACATCCTTCATCCAAAATAGCCAAGTATACAGCAAAATCCCCATTATCTGGAATCCAAGCTATCAGCAAAAATAAAAATCAAGAAACATTCTAAATTATTTTAAAAACATTTTACAAGTGTAAACATTCTCTGAACCTTTGATGGGAGCAAATATTGAACCAGCAGATTGCCTTGGGTCGTAGCTGTTTGAATGAAAATGGCTTCGTGCAGGATTATTTGTAAACCTGATCTTTAGTGTCTTTTGGGAAAATCTGCAGAGATCCAGCTGACAGTTAAAATTTCCCAAAGGTGACTGAAAATAAAAGTAAAATTTATGTTTGTTCAGCGCTGGTATGACTTTAAAAAAAAAATTTCAATGCAGGTGTATTATATAGTTAGGGATTGTAAGACTGTCTCAAACAATCAGAAAACTTGCATAATCCAGTCCCCTGCCAGATACCAGGGTTTATTTTAAAACCAAATATGGGTATTCTAAAGTTACATGATTTTTTTTTTAAAACAGGAAAAATGATGACCGCATTCATAAATAAACACAAAAACTTTTGGCAACTTTTATTTAGCAACAGATCCTCAGTTGTGCCAGTTTACATGTTTTTCCTTATTTTAATAGAAACCAGGTACAAAGTTTGTTTCACATTTGATTTACTTCTTCCACTTAATTCACAAACAAGTCAACACCATTTAAAATTGACGTCACCAAAACAGATTCACAATTGGGGAAAAGATCATCTAGAGAAAAGCATCGGCGTGATGAAAATGGAATGGTTGGCACACTGATTTCCTGAGGTGTGCTGTCCTAGCTGCTCTCTCCTAGTGTATGCTTGTCAAACAGATACTCGGCCATGCCAGACTGAGGAGCGCCCATGCGGGTCAGATTGGTGATCATGTCTCCAAGCTTCTTTATGGCCTCGACCTGCTCATGCAGGTAGTGAGTCTCCAGGAAGTCACACATCTAAGAGCAGATAAACAAGGTTAGTTATCAAAGGAAACACACCCAGCAAAGAGCATACCATTTGCAACACGTTTCAAACTTTGCTACAAATGACAGCCTAATTAAATACATTTGAATTAAAAAATAGCGGTGATATGGTTAGCGTAGCCATTAGCGCAACACTGTTACGCAGTGCACCAGTGATCAGGGCTCGAATCCAGTGTCTGCGTGGGTTTCCTCTGGTTCCCTCCCACCTTTCAAAACGTACTGGGGTGATACACCACTGCCCTATTGCAGGGGGCAACTTATGTACCTGCAGGAGTGTAAGGGGATACGACAACACCTGGCCGGCTGTCATCAATTAGTCAGCCTGAATGGATCAAGCCCCACCCAGTCAGGTGTCAATCACCCTCCAGGATACAAGCCTCACACTGAGTTGCGGCCACAGCCAGCCTGGCTCTGTGGAGGTTTTAGTGGATTAAAGCCTGTTGTACAGTCTTAACCTTGTGTGTCTGTTTCTGTCTAACAGCACACCACAGGGTTGTAGGTCAATTAGGTGCAATTGGGCAGCACAGCCTCATGGGTCAAAAGTGTCCAAGCATGGATTTATTACAGCAAGTGCAAACACATTTTACACCACAATTATTTCCCAGACATGCTTCTCATTAAGATTGGAAAATTGGCTGTGTTTTGGACCCAGACCGATGGGCCTTCTGCAAGTTGTAAAGACAGGTCAATATTTACATGAGGGTCATTCTTGTCAGAAGCAAGTTTGTGGAGATCCAGGAGAGACTGGTTGACGGTCTTTTCCAGGTGCAGGGCGCACTGCAAGGCTTCAAGACCATTGCCCCACTCGTCCCGGTCAGGTTTCTGGAGTTGGGGGGGGGGGGGAGGAAAAGGAAAAAAAAAAATCAAATTAAAAAAAAATTTGAAATGTTAATTTTAAAGTTCTGGGAGGACAGTTGTGGCCACTCACCGAAACGTCCTGGAGAATCACACGTCCCCCACGTTGGTTCTGAAACTTGATCAGTTTCTCCATGTGCTCCCGCTCCTCGTGGGACTGATCCAAGAAGAACTTGGCGAAGTTCTTCAATGCCACATCATCCCGATCAAAGTAAGCCGACTGGAAACATGGTTAAAGGCAAGTCAGTTCAACTGGCAAACTAAAAGTACAAACACCTTTTAAAAACGATACATACCCCTTCATCAGACACCTTTTAAAAACGATACATACCCCTTCATCAGACACCTTTTAAAAACGATACATACCCCTTCATCAGACACCTTTTAAAAACGATACATACCCCTTCATCAGACACCTTTTAAAAACGATACATACCCCTTCATCAGACACCTTTTAAAAACGATACATACCCCTTCATCAGACACCTTTTAAAAACGATACATACCCCTTCATCAGACACCTTTTAAAAACGATACATACCCGTTCATCAGACACCTTTTAAAAACGATACATACCCGTTCATCAGACACCTTTTAAAAACGATACATACCCCTTTATCAAATAACATTTACAAACCTCTCTGTATATTCAAGACCCACCCCCAGGAAACTGAGATGGTGCAAAATGGAAAGAAAGCAGCTATTAGTCATTGATCAGCCTCGTTGCAAATTCCTTTGTGTAAAGGTCGATCCATCGGCGGCCATGGCTGACTAGTGGTGGCGACACACACCCTGCCTCGACGTTACAAGAGAACGAAGAGTTGCAAACAAAGGGGCCCGATGGAAAGTTTCCCCACCCCAAGGTTCCTTCCCCCCCCAACTCACTCCCAACAGAGGTTTTGCGCCCCCCCCCCCAACGTTGAGGCGACGCAGTGACGAGACCCACCCCCAGATACTCCCCCACCCAGAGACAGAAATCCAGACAGCCACACCCCACCCAGGGACACCCACGCCGACAAAGACCCACCCCCAAAGAGACCCCCCCAACTAACAGAGACCCCCAACAAGACACCCCCCCACCAACAGAGACCCCCAACCAGACACCCCCCACCCAACAGAGACCCCCAACCAGACACCCCCCACCCAACAGAGACCCCCAACCAGACACCCCCCACCCAAGAGACCCCCAACCAGACACCCCCCCACCCAACAGAGACCCCCCCACCAAACAGACCCCCCAACCAGACACCCCCACCCAACAGAGACCCCCCCAAACAGACCCCCCAACCAGACACCCCCACCCAACAGAGAAACCCACCCACAGAGAGAGACCCTCCCCACTCACCATAGACAGGTAGACGTAGGAAGCATAAAGCTCCATGTTGATCTGCCGGTTGACGCTGGCTTCGCAATCCAGGTGGTAATTCTGGCGCACTTGGGAAGTCATCTCTTCTGCACTGGCTCCGACACAAAACAGTTGCTCAAATCAAAAAAGAGATGAAAGTATTTCTTGAAGGCGAGGTTTGAAAGGGGGGGGGGGGGGGGTCTATTCCGTTCAAACACTGTTGAAGCAAGAATACAACCCGGGTTCTGAGTTCCAGCCCCCTCTGCAGCTCTATTTAAGGACTCAGCCACCGCCCACAGGCTGAGCCCTGAGACCGCCCCAACCCAGCCTCCTGTCATGATTCAGCAAAAATCTTCTGCCCTGTTAACTCTTGCAACGCTGGCTTTGCTTTCCAGCTTCTCCACAAACTCCCCCCTTGTTGCAGTCCCTTTTGAAAATATTTTTTATTGAGTTTAGCAAAATCCCTTTACACAATGATAATATAAATCAAATCATCTCATATACAGGTAACACCTCAATTGCAAATTCGAAGCAGGACCATAATTATTGTAGTGCACCATGAGAGTGCGGTCGAACGGACTGGAAACGCGGGCTGTCAGCTCAAGTGTCAGAGCGCTCGCTTATTAGGCCGGCAGTCGCACGCCCCCCCCCCCCCCCCACCAGCTTCCGTTCTGGGCAGAAGAGACGGATGCGCCTGGCCATCTTTGTCATGACCGCCTCGCTGACCACACGTAACCAGTGGGGCCGGTGCACCACGGTATAGTTGCGCCTCGCTACAACGTTAACTGATCTCGTTCAGGACAACAGATTCCATAATTATCATAATTAAACAATTAAATCAGAACTCGTGCTACGTCCAGAAATAATATTGAATACAAAAATTATGCAAATAATAAGGTAAAAGTCCTTGATATTTTATATTTCTCCGGTGTGATCATGTTGTTCTGTGATATGATCCGTGATCTGTAGTTAATCCCCCCTTTACTTATTAGTCTAATGAAAAGGAAATAAAAAGGATTTGTTTTCCTCCCTACTAATCTACCCCCTCCCTCTAAACAAGGTGATCTGTATATATTGTAAATATGAATCAAATAGCACCCCTCCCCCCCCCCAGACACCAGACAGAGAATTCCTGGCATATCCACACCACTTCAATCAGGGGTCTACAAAGTGGTCAATATCAACTCCTGGGGCTCGATGAGACTACCCAAGGGATCAATAATACCTGGGGAGGGGTCGATTGAACTTTTTGTGGTGGAAAGCAGGGCCTGATCAATGGAAAACAGCGCCGACGGCAGGGGCGGTCAATCTCTTGCAAGAGCGGGCGTTGGTGGCTGCCATGTTATATTTGGCTTCAGCCTTTGAGTAAGTTGAGAGTGAGCTGGAGGACGGACTGAGGGTAGAAGAAAGATGCATGTGTTCTTTGTATCTTTGAGTGGGGGGGGGGGGGCGGCAGCCAGCCTTGGATAACTGAAGAAATAAAGAAAAGCATCAAACTAAAAGCTCGTGCGTACAAAGACAGATGTTATGGATGTGATGGGAGGCGAGGACCTGGATGTAATAGCTATCATTAAAGAGGAAGTACTCAGAAAACTTGAGGGTCTAAAGATAGTTACGTCCCCTGGGCCTGATGCAATGGACCCCAGGGTATTGAAAGAAATGGCAGAAATTATAGTCGAGGCTTTGGGGATAATTTACCCAAATTCTTTGGACTGTGGACGGATTAGAAGACAGAAAATGTCACATCAGTATTCAAAAAAGGATGTAGGCAGGGAACAATAGGCCAGTTAGTTCAACATCTGGAGCTGGGAAAATGCTTGAATCTATCATATCAAAGAAGAAATGGTGAGGCATCGGGTGTGAAATGGATCCATCGGGCAGACGCAGCCTCGGATTCAGCAAAGGGCAGGCCCTGTTTAACAAACGATGGAGTCCTCTGAGCACAGTAGGTAGAGGGGAGCAGATGAACATTGTTTACCTGGATTTCCAGAAGGCATTTGATAAGGTCCTGCATGAAAGACAGAAGATAGAGTTGGGGGCGATGGATAGGGGATTTGTTAACAATAAAAAGCGGAGAGTTAGGATACAGAGTTTTTTTCTGGTTGGCAATCAGTGGTAAGCGAGGGTGCTGAAGGGGTCGGTGGTGGGCTCACAACTGTTCACAGTGTATCTGAAAAGAGTACAGAGTGTAGAGTATCTAAGTTTGGTGATGACACAAAATTGAATGGAAAAGCAAATTGTGCAGAGGATACGGAGAGTCTCCAGAGAGATAGAAATGGGGTTAAGTGAGTGGGCAAGGGTCTGGCAGATGGAGTACAATGCTGGGAAATGTGAAGTTATCCATTTTGGAAGGGAAAGATTGGATTGTTATTTCAATGGCAAGTGATTGCTGCCGTGCTCAAGGACTTGGGAGGGCTCGATCATGAATTGCAAAAGGTTGGTTTGCAGGTGCAGCCGGCTGTCACGAAGGCAAATGGAATATTGGCCTTCACTGCTGGAGGGAGTTAATTTAAGAGCAGGGAGGTTATGCTGCAACTGTACAAGGTCCTGCTGAGGCTGCATCTGGAGAACTGTGTGCAGTTCTGGTCTCCTTACTTGAAGAAGGATGTACAGGCTTTGGAGGTGGTGCCCGAGGAGGTCTACCAGGTTGACTCTAGAGGTGAGGGGGTTAATCTGTGAGGGTAGATTGAGTCATCTGGGACTGTACTCCCCGGAATTTGGAAAAAGGGTTCTTAACATAACATATAAAATTATGAAAAGCATTGATAAGATAAAGGTAGGTAAGATATTTCCATTGGTGGCGGGGAGACCAATGTCATAGTCTCAAGTTTCAGGGTATTCGATTTAGGGCAGAGATGAGGAGGAACTGCTTATCCTGGAGACTGGTGAATCTGTGAAACTCACTGCCCATTGAAACAGAGGATATATATAAATATTTTAAGACAAGGTTGGATAGATATTTACACAGTAGGGGAATTAAGGGATGGAGGGAAAAGACAGGTAGGTGGAGATGAGCTGATCATCAGATCTGCCATGATATCATTGAATGACAGACCAGGCTCGACGGGCCAGATGGCCGACTCCTGCTCCGATTTCTTACGTTCTTATGTACTAACAGTGTTCTTTAAAGGGCAAAGATAAAAATACATAACCAACATATAATTCCTTGAGGGTGGCAACTCAGATGTATAAGGCAGGGAAGAAGTCCTTTGGTATGTTGGCCTTCATTGGACGAGGTCTAGCGAGAAAAGTAGGGAACTCATGATTCTGTTGTACAAAATATTGGTGCAACAACACTTAGAGTACCGTGTGCAGTCCTGGTCGCCCAACTAGAGGAAGGATGTTAATAAATTGGATGGGACACAGAGGAGATTCACTAGGATGTTGCTAGGACTGGAGGAGTTGAGTTATTGGGAGACGTTGGAGAGGCTGGACCTTTATTCCCTGCAGTAGAGGTGCAATGGAGGTGGTCGTTCGTGGTCCTCCTGATGTCCACTATCATCTCCTTTGTCTTGTCCATGTTGAGACTCTTGCACCATTACATTTTTTAATTCAATTTTTTCAAAGTTTAGACATACCACACGGCAACAGGCCATTTTGGCCCATGAGTCTGTGCCACCCAATTTACACCCCATTAACCTACAGCCCCCGGTAGGTTTCGAACAGTGGGAGGAAACCGGAGCCCACCGGGGAAAACCCATGCAGACACGGGGAGAACATGCAAACTCATTACAGACAGCAAGGGATTCGAACATCTGTCCCAATCGTTGGCACTGTAACAGCGTTGTGTTAACTGCTACGCCAACCATGGCGCACCATATCACAAGATTCTCCTCCTCTTCTCTGCAGTGCGACTCATCGTCGTGGCTGCCGATGTGTCGTCTGCAAACTCGATGACGCTGTTGGAGCTGGATCTAGCGATGCAATCGTGGGTCAGTAGCGTGTACAGAGGTGGGCTGACCCCAGAACCAGGATGGAAGCAAATCCTGAGGGATCACTGAGCAGGTAAGAATTCTCCACAAGAGGGAAAGGTCTATTGTGCATCCTATTAGAACAGTGAGCACACTACGAGAAAAGGCGAAAACACTATGCTGGAGAAACTCAGCAGGTCAAACAGTCAGCCTTTTTAAACTGCAGCACCTGGGTGGCCCTCCTGGGACCTGGGTGCAATTACTGGGGCAAAGGGAGATGGACCCTTTAAATTGCCAACCCAGTGATTTAAGGGGGATCCCACCCCCACAATGACGCGTCACTCACTCACCGGAAGTACTACCGGATGTTCGGATGCTGGCTGCCCGACGGCGCACGCACACTGACATCACCGGAATAAGCGGGTCGACTATTTTCCTGTTCAAATCGGCTGTGTTCGAACCCCGGGTAAGTTTAACTGGGTTCCCTGATTCCTTCTGAGGTAGGTTAGGGACTGGGTTGGGCTCCGACGGGGTGGACTGGGTCAGGTCCTTCCTAACTACCGTGTGACTGGCAAAATGCCCGGTTAACCCCATTTTACATGGCAGTTTGAAAGGGCCTATTCCCTTTTATATAGTAAAGGTAAAAATGCACAATGTTTTGGGCTAGAGCCCATCATCAAGTATGGGAAACTGTCGGCAGGCATCTAAGTAAGGGGGAGGAGGGGGTAACTCTTTCCTCCACTACAAAAGATACTTTAGAGCAGTGGCTTTCAACCTTTTTCCGCCCACTCACACACCACCTTAAGCTAATCACAGAGCACCTATGGCATAGAGGTATGTGAGTGGAAAGAAAAAGGTTGAGAACCACTGCTAAGAGCATACTAAAACACAACGGAAATGCTTTAAAGGTTTTTTTTTGCAAAATAGTCTCAAAATGATTTAGCTGTGTAAAGTCCAAAGCTCTTTACGTTGAGATTTCAGATGGGTCAGCAGCTTTAGTTTGCGTGCAAAGTTGAAACTGGTCTCTGGGTTGTAAATATTAATGACAGATTTAACCATGTCAACATGTTTGTGACGAGTGCATGAGTAACCCCAATAAAACACTAACAGAATTCATCTTGTTGATGAAAGCCAGTAAGTCCAATTAGAGTTGAAATGTCCAGAAGTCAGCTTTAACATGGGAATGTCAGCATGACTAAGGGCTACTTTCCTTCTTCCAGAATTATTACATTATCGGTGAATAATGATATTGAAGTGCAGTGCCTAGATGATTTTTTTATCTCCAAACTCCTGATCGAGGTGATCTAAAGGATCGCACCACATTCAGAAGAAATACATCCAAATCCCAGGTTAACTCTTATTTCTCAAACATACCTGGTGCATTTTTAAATTTAAAAATTTAGACGTAGCACAGTGGTGTGCCGCCCGATTACCCCCAATTGACCTAAAACCCTGGTAAGCTTTGAACGATGGGAGGAAACCTGAGCACCCGGAGGAAGCCCACGCAGGCAAGGGGAGAACGTACAAACTCCTTACGGACAGTGGCAGATTCGAACCCCCGGTCACTGCTGCGCAGACCGCTACATTAACTGGGTTCTGAACGGTGGGAGGAAATTGGAGCACTCAGAGAAAACCCACGCTGACACTGAGAAAACGTGACAGACACCTTACAGACAGCGCTGGATTCGAACCCCGGTCACTGGCGCTGTAACAGCGGTGCGCTAACCGCTACGCCCACCATGCCGCCCAATGCAGGCAAACTTGAACAGTTGGTTGGATCTTGCTGTGAGAAAAAATGCCCGCAGCCTGTACTGCACAGAAACAGGCTAATCAGCTGGTGCTTACGGAGCTCATCCCACCTTCCCTCATCAAAATCTATTGGAGCAAGTCTGCAGATGCTGTGGTTGTAGTGGAAACACAAGAAATGCTGGAAGAACTCAGTAGGTCTCATAGTGTCCATAGGAGGTAAAGATATCTTACGGACTTTTCGGGCTCAGATTTGAAATGTCCGTAAGATATCTTTACCGCATGAATGTATAAACGAGTAGAACTGTGGGCTAAGCACGCATCCTTGGGGTGCGCCTGTGTTAATGATCAGCGAGGAGGAGACGTTCTTTCCAATTTGTACTGACTATCGTCTTCCGATGAGGGAGTCAAGGATCCAGCTGCAGAGGGGGGTGCAGAGGCCTAGAGTTTGTAGCTTCTTGACCAGCACTGAGGGAATAATGGTATTGAAGGCCAAGCTATGAAGAGGCCGGCTGAGTTCCTCCAGCATTTACTGTGTTTCCACTAGTAGAGAAACCCTCCCTTCTCTGCTGCTTCTCACGTTTGACCAACCTCCTGCTCAATGTATCAAAACCAGTCACTTTGGCCGCTCCCTGTCTTTTAAAATACCTTTCAAACCTCATCGAAGTAACAGGTGGAAGGTTAGATAAAACATCTTCTTCAAGAGATGGCATCTTCAACAATTAAATGTTCCCTCAGTTTACTGCAGTAACTGGGACCGCAAGCTGTGATCACGAAGCATAGACTGAAGGTGCTTTCTGCGGAGTACATACAACCCTGAGATTCATTTTCCTATGGGCAAGGCAGAATTACCACTTCAGAATCAGAGTTTATTGTCATGTTTTGTGACAGCATATCACAGTTCAAACATGCATTTTAGGACCATCTTACAACATTACTATGCATGAAAAGTAAGGCAGCGTCTTTGGTTCATTGATTATTAAGGAATCTGATGGCAGCGGGGAAGAAGCTGTCTTTGTGCCACTGAGTGCTCATCTTCAGGCCCGATGGTAGCAGAGTGAAGAGGGCCAGGCCTGGGTGGTGGTGGTGGGGGGGTTCTTTGAGGATAGAGGCTGCTTTTTTAAGACACTGGCTAATGTAGATGACTTCGATGGAGTGAAATCTGGTGCCTGTGATGTCGCAAGTCAAGTTAAGGACCCTCTGACGTTTATTCTTGTCCTGAGAGTTGGAGCCTCCATACCAGGCCATAATACAATCAACCAGAATACACTCCACGGTGCACCTGTACAAGTTAACCAGGGACTTCGGTGACATACTGAACCATCGCAGACACCTCACAAAAATATAGCCGCTGGCGAGCCTTCTTCATGATTGCATCAACGTGGAGGATCCAGGACAGATCCTTAGAGATGTTGACTCCAGGAATTTGAAGTTCTTGACCCTCTCCACTACTGAGCCCTCATGTTCACCTGACTTCCTCCTAAAGTCCACAATCACCACCTTAGTTTTGCTGATGTTGAGTGCAAGGTTATTGTTGTGACACCATTCAGCGAGCTGATCTATCTCCCTCCTGTCCACTTCCTCATTGCCGTTAGTGATTCTGCTGACAACTGTGGTGTCATCAAAAAACTTGTAGATGGCATTGGACTTGTGCCTGGCCACACAGTCATGGATGTATAATGAGTAGAGCAATGGGCTAAGCATGTATCCTTGGGGTGCGCCTGTGTTAATAATTAGTGAGGAGACGTTGTTTCCAATTTGTGCCGATTGTGGTCTTCCAATGAGAAAGTCAAGGATCCAGTTGCAGGGGGGGTGGGTGTGGGGGGTGCAGGAGCCTTGAGTTTGTGGCTTGTTGACCAGCACTGAGGGAATAATGGTATTGAAGGGCAGCTGTGTGTATGAACTGTTGTTTTCGAGGTGATCCAGAGCGGAGAGCCATCGATATTGCATCTTTTGTGCACTTTTTAGTCTGTGCAACAAAACTGAGTACACATGTAAACAAATAAAGAAATGTCAATAAACTGACTGCGCAATGGGAGGAGTAAATCAAAGAATAAATTGCTAAAGAATCCTTTAAATGAGCCCCTGATTGAGTTTGTCGTTGAGGAGTCTGATGGTGGAGGGGGAGCAGCTGTTCCTGGTGGTGCGAGTCTTGTGGCACCTGTACCTCTCTCCTGTTCATAGCAGTGAGAACAGAATGAGTGCTGGGGGGGGGGGGGGGGGGGGGGAGGTGTGTCTCTCCAACGCCAGCGTTCTTTGTAGTTGTTCACAATGGTGGGGAGGATTTTGCCCGTGATGTCTTGGGCTGCATCCACTAACTTTTGGAGGGGTATTGGTGTTGGATCTGTGAAATTGCTCAGCAGAAGGAGGTGTAAGGCGCTCCTTCCATCTGATAGCCTGCGTGTCACCATTGGGCAAGGTGTAGGGCCTGTTTAGCCTCCCAATCAGGGTCAGGTGAGACCATGGATTGCAGATGATGGATGGTTTTTAACAGATTCTACAAATTGGAATTTGTGGTTGTGAAACTAAAAATGCTGGGCAGATGAATCTGTGGATCAAAGGCCAGGGTTACCTGTCCAGTGTGGACCCTGCAATTGAAGAAGGCATCAGGAAACCCCTTCAGCATTTTTTCCTCATACAAACATGAACTCAACGTCGACTATAGTCTCAGCTCAAAGATGGAGCCTTCACTGAAGGAGAACAGGGGCGGCAGCAACTACGATTCGGAGGGTGAGAGATCGTGACGGATGGAGAGACGTGATCGCCCACGCCAAACGGGCAAAGCTCCTGAATGAACGATTGATATTGATGACCCCATGATGCAGCTGGTCAGCACACTACATGCACCTGTAGAAATTTTTCAGGGTTTCTGGTGTCGTACCAAACCTTTGCAAACTCCTGAGGAAGTAGAGGCACTGACATGTTTTCTTCATGATGCCGTTAGTGTGTTGTGTCCAGGAAAGATCCTCTGAGATAGCGACTCATAAGAACTTAAATTTGCTTACCCTCTCCACCTCTGCTCCCCCAGTGATCACTGGATCGTCCACCTCTGGTTTTCCCTTCCTGAAGTCAATAATCAGCTCCTTGGTTTTGGTGACATTGAGTGTGAGGTTGTTGATGGTGCACCGTTCAGCCAAGTTTTCAATCTCCCTCCTGTACACCGACTCATCACCCCTTTTATACACCCCACTACCGTGGTATCGTCAGTGAACTTGTAGATTTTGGCATACCGAGCCACACAACCATAGAGCAAGAGGCTGAGAATGCAGCCTTTCGGTGCTCCAGTACTGATACATTAACATGCTGGATAAACTCAGCAGGTCACACAACATCTATAGAAAGTAAATGGCAACCAACATTTTGGACCTGGGCTCTTTGTACCTGATGAAGATCCCAGACCGAACAGGGCCCTGACGTCTCCATGGACATTTCTATCCCCCCCCCTCTCATTTCCTGCAAGACATTCCTTAAACCCCACCCCCCCATCCCCTGAACCTGGCCGATACGGTTGGCAAAGCAGTTAGTGCAGCGCATTTACAGTGCCAGGGACCGGGACTGAGGTCGGAAGCGCTGTCTGTGAGGAGTTTGTTCGCTCTCCCTGTGTCTGCATGGGTTTCCTCATGGGGCTCCAGATTCCATCCACCATTCAAAAACAAACCGATAATTGACATTTAATTAGGTGTAATTGGGCAGCAAGGGCTCATGGGCCAAAAGGGCCTGTTACCATGCTGTATTTCTAAATTTAAATTAAAAATTTATGCAGGTAAACAAAGTATTATTCAAAGTTCAGTTATTAAATGAAGGTTGACATTGAGCTTCATGGCGAGGTGTGAACCTCCTTTCAGAATGAAAACCCCTGGGGGCTCATGGGCCAAAAGGGCCTGTTACTGTGCTGTATGTCTAAATGCTCAACCTTCATTTAATAACTGAACTTTGAATAATACTTTGTTTACCTGCATAAATTTTTAATTTAAATTTAGAAATACAGCACGGTAACAGCCATTTCTGCCCAATTAACCTACACCCCCAGTATGTTTCCAATGGTTGGAGGAATCCAAAGCCCCCGGGGAAAACGTACAAACTCTTTACAGACAGCGTGGGATTCAGACCACGGTCCCCAATTGCTGGCGCTGTAAAAGTGTTGCACTAACCACTAGGCCAACTGTGCCTCCCAACGTGCTTCAAATGTGAACGTGGTGTCTTTGTGGGATGTACATGAGGCATGTGAGGGAATGGGATTAGATGACAGGTGTGGAGCATCCCCCTTGCTCAGGAGCCCACAGGAACTGTTCAGGATCAAATGGTCCAAGATCATGAACCCAGCAAAACTGATCGTTGAGAACACAATGTCGCTGAATGAGGACAAAGTCCATCTATAGATAATTTTTAATCAATAAAGATATTATCAAACCAAAACATGACCCAAGGCACATAGGGAAATAAAACGTGACCCAAAACATCATTAAAGTCGTAGGTTTTAAGAAGCTATGTAAATGGAAAGAGAAGTGGGAAGTTAAAGTTGTTTCGGCAGCTGACGGCATGGCTACCAGTAGAGGTGCGATCACATACAGAGATGGTCAAGAGGCCAGTATTGAAGGAGAGCACGGATTTTGGAATGTTATTGGGATGGAAGAGGTTACAGGTGAGGGAGGACTAATCAAATCGACATGTTACGAACCCAGAGGACCCCAAAACCCAGCAGCAATAGATATTCACCAAGACAAATGGTTACTTAAACAATGTTGCTTTTAATTATCTTTAAACATGAAAACAGAATCACACTTCAACTTATCTATTATTAACTTAACCCCCTTCTAATTCTAAATGCATGTGAATATAATGTGTGTATAAGTTCAGAAAAGTTCTTGGATTCACAGTCCAATCTCACTTCTCATTCCTCCAAGTTCATTGGTTGCAGGCAATTCTTATACTGTGTACAGATTTTAACATTTATAAGTTCACCAGGCTTTGGTGCTTGAAAGGTAAATGGATATTGCTCAGGAAGGTTCTTCTCGGTTGTCAGAGAGAGATTTGTTGTACGCTGACACCCACAACTGATTCTTTTTTTAAATCAGCCACTGATGGAACTTGCCCCCTCAGGGTTCTCCAGATGATAACCTCTTTCTTTCAGGTCACCACAGAGTTCTTATTTGTTTCACTTATTCCAAGTGAAACATTAGGCAGCCAGTCCTCTCCTCTTGCATGAACCACAAGGGCTTCGACCAGGCTGAACTAAGCACTCACAACCCGTCCTTCAAAATGGGTTTTTCCACAAGCTTGTCAGCTTGTCCTGTTCCAGTTCTAGTTGCTGCTGGTGACTGTAACACTGTAGAACTGATCTCTCTGTGTGTGTCTCTCTCAAAGAGAAAAACCTGTTTGACTCTTTCTGCTTGCAAAACCACATGATCCTCTTCGAACAGCAAGTTCCCCTTCAGACAGAATGCGGTTCTTTCATCTGTTGCCTTTTTGTAAATAACAATTCATTAGTGAAGTCACTCTCCAAAGCTTTTGGAAAGGCTCTGAGGCCCCGACATTGTCTAGCATTAGCAGAGCTCCAGTATTTTAAATAAGATCTGTTTTTTAGTGTTTGTATGTGACGCACACTCACAAACCCTACCCCAGTTTATCTCCCAGAAACATATCTATATTCTGTCACAGACAAAAGTGCTGGAGAAACTCAGCAGGTCCTGCTGCATCTGTAAGAGGCAAAGATATATAACTGACGGCTCTGGCCTGATCCCTTCGTCAAGGTCTGAGTCAAAAGCAGGGAGGTGACTGAAAAAAAAGGTGGGGACGGGGGAAGAAGGGAATTAAGAGCAGAGAGAGGAGTACAGGCTCACAGACAGGAAGCCATAGGTGGTGAGAACTGATCTAGAGTGAGGGGATGGCTCTGTGAATGCAGAGGAAAGGAGAGCGAGGGATAGGGAAGCAGAGAGAGAGGGACATAGGATGTGGGGAGCTGGAGGAAATGAGCCATTGGGATACGGAAAGAGAGGAAGACAAGGAGAAGGGAGCTGGAAAGAAAGGTGACGGCTTGGCCAGGAGCTTGTGTAGGTCACCATTCGTGGAAGGGATGGGTGTTTGGGATTCAGTGCGAGTTATGACTTAGGCAGCAGAGCTTCGGATGAGCAGCTCATGGAAGGGATGGGTGATTGGGATTCAGTGCGAGTTATGACTTAGGCAGCAGAGCTTCGGATGAGCAGCTCATGGAAGGGATGGGTGATTGGGATTCAGTGCGAGTTATGACTTAGGCAGCAGAGCTTCGGATGAGCAGGGCAATGATGCGGCCAGTGGTGCCACAGCTCGGTTTCCTCCAGTACTAACTGTGCAGCGTTTTCACATTCTCCCTGTGACCTTGTGAGTTTCCCCGGTTCCTCCGGTTTCCTTCCATATCCCCAAGACATGCCAGCTGGAAGATTAAACTGCAAATTGCCCTGAGTATATGGAGTGGTGGACAGAGTTGATGAGGAGTGAAGAATACAGATTCAAAATTCTTGTCATGTGCAATAGTGCAGAAAGATGCAATATTACACGAGATTGTCTTCACTCTGAATAGAGTCCCTTCTCTAGGTGGGTCAGGTCATAGCATCATCCTTCGATTCGAAAGCACGGGGAGTGGCCACCTTAATAAAGAAAAACCTTCCAGTTGTAATTCAGAATGTTGCAACTGATCCAGCAGGTAGGGTGTGAATATATTCTGAATCTTGGACCCTGTTAAATTTATATGCCCCAAATGTAGATGATGAAAGGTTTATAAAAGAAACCTTTTCTCAACTGGCAGATGCACATCACAATATAATAGTGGTGGGGACTTTAATTCTTGTTTGGATCCCGTTTTAGATCAATCAACAAGAGCGGTGGCCAGGACAAGGATGGCTAGAGCCACCTTAGTTTCAATGAGAGAGCTGAACTTAACGGACACCTGGAGGTGTTATGGTCGTGACACCACTCAACGGGCCGATCGATCTCCCTCCTGTACACCTCCTTATTGCCGTTTGTGATTCTGCCGACAACTGTGGTGCTATCGGCAAACTTGTAGGTGGAATTGTGCCTGGCCACGCGGTCGAGCAGTGGGCTAAGCACGCATCCTTGGAATGCGCCTGTGTTGATCAGTGAGGAGGAGACGTCGTTTCCAATTCATACTGACTGTGGTCTTCTGATGAGAAAGTCAAGGATCCAGTTGCAGGGGAAGTGGGGGGGTGGGGGGGGGGGGTAGGGTACAGAGGCCTAGAGTTTGTAGCTTCTTGACCAACTCTGAGGGAATAATGGGATTGAAGGCCGAGCTGTAGTCGATGAAGAGCAGCTGTTTGCATGAATTGCTGTTTTCAAGGTGAACCAGGGCTGAGTGGAGAGCCAGCGATATTGCATAGAGGGGTTGACATGGATGTTATTGTTTGTGTCAATGGTTTGGAAAGAGGTTCAAGGCTTCCTGTAATGACACATAAAACGTAGAATTTATAACTTCTGTATGTCATGAACCCAACAAAGAATCACCATCTGCATGGTCTGGTGCCCTGAACAACAGGAGGAAGAGAAGCAAAAGAGAGCCCCTTCAGACTCACCACCCCTTTTCACACTTGCAATCGGACCCAGGAATTAATGGCAAATCGGCCTTTAAAGTGTCTAGCGTGAAAGCAGAATTAGCTCGACACTGGCGTCAGGTGATTTCATCATGCTGGGGATTGACGACCTCGACCTCTAGTACAATCCCCAGCCTCTGCAGACGCTGGTGTTGAAATCAGGGAAGAGTGTGAAATGGGCAATTTCATCGTGGGATTTAAATGACCTGGCAGCACATCATTAGGCAGGTGGACTGACCCCGCGTGTCACGCACGTGGCGGGACAGCTGGCCAAAATGGCACCATCGGGGGTTTCTCCCCGACCTTGGCACCAGGCTCAGAAGCCCATGCTCTGCAGGCCATGTGATGCCTGGCAATGTCAGGGCCCCCGGTGCGGTTCTCAGCCAGGTCCGGGCTGGGAGCATAAGACCAGCCAGGCAGACATGAGTTTTGCTCACTGAACTCAACCCGTCTGGTGGTGCGATCATTCAGTTTCACCTCCGCCAGATTTAATCAGATACGACCGTTTTATCATTTGGTCATCGCCCTGGACCAGGCCACTGCCAAACGAGTGCTGCACCTCATTCAGCACCGACCCGTGGAAGATAAGTACGGGACCATCAATCGGGTGCTCACTGGCTCCCTCGGCCTCTCCAGGCACCAGCATGCTGCTCGGATGCTGCACCTCGACATTTTGGGAGACGGGACTCCAATCGCATTGATGGATGAGATGCTCATGGGCGATCAGACCAACTGCCCACTCTTTCAGCGCATCTTCCTCGATCATATGCCTGAATACATTCAGCCGTTAATGTCCCAGGAGAACTTCGACGACCCTAGGAAGGTCGCTCAAAATGCTCAGGAGCTATGGCTTGAACGATTCCCGGAGGGCTCAGCAGTCCAGCAAGTTACAAGTCCTGGCCATGACCACGCCAAGCCTTCCTCTAGCGCTGTGGAGGAACACTCGGCCCCTGCAGTGGCCTCAAAGAGCATAGCCAGAAGCAAGCCATCCACTTCAGGCCTCTGCTTCTTCCACCAGTGCTGGGGAGCCAAGGCTCGGAAGTGTCGTCAGCCCTGCTCATTCCAGGTACACAAGCAGGCCGGCCGCTGTTAATGGCTGCGGCGGCTGGCCAAGAACACAGCCTTCTCTACCTGCAGGATGCAATCAGCAGCCGATGCTTCTTCATCGACACCGGGGCCCCAGATCAGCGTCATCCTGACCACAGCCATCGAGTCCTGGAACCTGCCTCGAGGACCTCCACTCCGAGCAGCCATTTCAACGGAGATCCGGGTGTATGGTGACAAGACCGTCCACTTCCAGATTGGCCAGCGGAAGTTCTTGTGGAGGTTCAACGTTTCGTCCCTTCCAACCTCCATTCTGGATGTCAACTTCCTCCTCACCCACGGACTCCTGGTTGACACCTCCCACACAGAGCAGCCGCAGGTGGCCACGGTCAGCACACCCAAGGATGAGTTTCAGCGCATCTTGGACGAGTTCCCATCCCTCCTCAAGCCACAGTTCTCTGCCGCCTCACCATGCCACGGGGTGTTTCATTATATCCCCACCCAAGGCCCATCAGTCCATGCCAAGGCACGCTAGCTCCCGCCGGATGAGCTCCAGATAGCGAAAGAGGAGTTCTCGCATCTGCAGGAACTGGGGATCATTCGACGCTCCGACATTCCTTGGGCCTCGCCACTCCACCTGGTCCCGAAAGCCTCTGGTGGCTGGTGCCCCTGCGGAGATTATTGACGGCTTAACGACACAACAGTACCTGACTATTACCCCATCCCTCACATTCACGACTTTACAGCCAACCTGCATGGCGCAAAGGTGTTCTCCAAAGTCGACCTGGTGCGTGGGTATCATCAAAGCTCGATTCACCCCGAGGACATCCCCAAAACGGCCATCATCTCCCCTTTCGGCTTGTTTGAATTTCTATGCATGCCTTTTGGCCTCAAGAACGCCGCCCAGACCTTCCAGCGCCTCATGGATACGATGGGCATGGATTTGAATTTCATGTTCATTTATCTGGATGACATTCTTGTCGGCAGCTGAGACCGGGCACAACACAAGTCTCACCTGCACACCCTCTTCTCCCAACTGGCTGACTTCGGCCTAACGATCAACACAGCCAAATGCCAGTTCGGGAAAGAGTCCATGTAGTTCCTGGGTCATACCATCATGGCCGAAGGAGCTACACCAGCTGCTACGAAGGTCGCTGCAATCAGAGAGTTTCCACGCCCGGACAACCTCAAGGGGCTACAAGAGTTCACGGGTATGGTCAACTTCTATAACTGATTCATTCCAGGCACTGCACGCATCATGCAGCCGCTCTTCGGACAAGATACTCGCCTCTACTCCAGAGGCCACCAGGGCATTCGAAGCCACGAAAGTTGCCCTCGCGAAGGCTGCCCTGCTCATCCACCCATGCAACGACCTTTATATGGTGCTCTCCGTCGATGCCTCTGCCACTGCCATCAGTGCCGTCCTGGAGCAGCAGGTTAACGGACAGTGGAAACTACTGGCATTCTTTAGCCGACTTCTTCGTCCGCTAGAGCACAGTATAGTGCTTTTGACCATGAGTTGCTGGGCATGTACCTTGCTGTGCCTCATTTTCACTATTTCTTGGAGGGGGCCTTTTACCATTTTTACCTACCACAAACCCCTCACTCAGGTGCTCGCTATGGCTAGAGATCCTTGGTCGGCCCGCCAACAGTGTCACCTGTCCTTTGTGTCGGAGTTCACCATCGACATTCGGCACAAAGAGGGGTAAGACATTGTGGTCGCCAAAGCGCTCTCCCAATCAGCCATTTGCTCGCTGACACCCGGTCTAGACTATGACCAGCTTGTCTGGGATCAGAAGTCCGACGAGGAGACACAGGCCTTCAGGACTGCCGTCACGGGCCTGTGGTTCCAGGACCTCCAGACTCCTTTCGGTGATGATACCGTCCTGTGTGATGTCTCCATGAGCACCCCGCGACCAGAGGTTCCCCAGCAGTGGCACAGGTAAGTCTTCCACCATATCCACGACCTTTCCCACCCTTCCATCAGGTCCATGGTTCGTATGGTGGCAGAACACTTCATCTGGCACGGGCTTCGAAAGCAGATTGTGGGCTGGGCCAGAACCTGCACCCTTTGCCAGCTTTCCAAGGTGCACAGGCAGACCAGAGCACACGTGCAGGATTTTGAACACGTCCAAGAATGGTTCAGCCACATATATGTGAACATTGTTGGCCCCTTACCATTTCCCGAGGTAACCGTTACCTTTTCACAGTGTTAGACCCCACCACTCGTCGGCCCAAGGCGATCCCAATGCCAGATACCTCCATGGACTCCTGCTCCCAAGCACTTTTGCCCGGTTCAGCATCCCGACCCACCTCACCAGTGACTGTGGCATGCAGTTCACCTCCGCACTCTGGGCACAGCTCGCCCACAGACTGGGAATCGAGCTGCATCACACAACGGCCTATCACCCACAGGCCAATGGGCTCGTCGAGCGATTGCACCGCCACCTTAAGTCGGCACTTATGGCCTGCCTCATCGGCCCCGACTGGGTGGATGAGCTGCCTTGGGTACTTCTGGGCATCCGCTCGACACCCAAAAAAGACCTGCAGGCATCATCAGCTGAGCTGGTCTACGGTGCACCGCTAGCTCTGCCCGGTAAGTTTATTAATGCACCTCACAACCCGCAACAGTCACTGCACGGTTTACTTCATCGCCTCCAGGCCCAGTTGGACTCCTTCACATCCCCACCACTACCCAGACACGACACAAGGGCCTCTTATGTCCCCACCGAGCTGTATATGTTTTTACCAGGCGAGGCCCTTCAAAGATCGTACGAAGGGCCGTACAGAATCATCCAGCATTCAGGATCCACCTTCACACTGGACATCGGTGGTAAGAGGGAATTGTTTACTGTGGACTGATAAAGCCAGCACACCTCAACCCCAATGAGCCAGTGGTCGCGGCTCAACCCAAGAAGTGAGGCTGCCTGGCAAAAAAGGATATTGGTGCCGGTTCTGGGTGGTGGGGGGGGGGGGCTGTGTGGCAGCATGCCATTAAGTAGACAAACCGTCCCCACATGACATGCACGTGGCAGCCGGCCAAAATGGCACCGTCAGGGGTTTCTCCCCGACCTCGGCACCAGGCTCAGAAGCCCGTACTCTGTGGCCCACGTGATGCTCCGGCGACATCAGGGCCCCCGGCGACGTCAGGGCCCCCGGTGCGGTTCTCAGCCAGGTCCTGGCTGGGAGCATAAGACTAGCCAGGCAGATCTCAATAAACAAATTTTGCTCACTGAACTCAACCCGTTTAGTTGTGGAGTTATTCAGTAACAGAGTCGCCGCCACTACAGACCCAAGTTTTTGCGTGAGTGCAGGATCATGAAGGAAGAAAAGATTAAAATGAAGTTATAAATTTTGCTGTGGGAAAGTCGCAGCGAGAGAGAGAGAGAGAGGAAATAAATACCAATAAATAGCGGGCAATTCTTAAACAACGTGGGACCTGACTTCCTAGAATGCTGTGCGGCAGAGAAACCCCTCCATGAATGCTCTGTGGATGCAGCCTGGCCTACAGCCCTTTCTTTGCCGCATGGCATTCTGGGAGGGGAGGTCTGCCATCACTTTTTCCCACGATATTTATAAATTGTACGTGACAGTGCTACCAACTTTCCCACGCTGTATAATTTGAGCGTCATCGCGCCATAGCTCTACCAACTTTCCCATCCAATTTCAGGCAGGTCCACCATCGCTCGATGGATCATGACATCAGTGTTAGAAGGTAGAACAGTCCCAACCCCGGGGATGGCTCCTTGCAAGTGTGAAAGTGTTCAGTGTCCCAGTTAGGAGTGGTCCAGTGTGAAAAGCCAAACCCCCATTCCTGTCCCAGGACACTGAACAGCCGATTCCAAGTGTGAAAGGGGTTACTGAGTGTCCTAGGATTCGCCTCCAGCAATCCCGCAGCCTCTGCAGTCCCCACAGGCTCCTGTTCGAGCCACCCGCCACTGGAGCTCCACATCCAAACCTCCAAGACAGCCAGGCAGCCTTCAGCACCGGAGGCCTCTTCGGGAGTCCTCCTTGCCCTTCAGCACCCCCTCATATCCCAGGGCCGATACCTGGTTCTCGTGAGTAACGCTGAGTCTGTGCCCGCAGCCCGTGTATGTCCTTCAACCGCGTCACCAGCAGCCCACAGCCCTAGTGGGCCCTTTTACTCTGAAGCAAAAGGCAAGAGCAATTTAAGTAAAAAGCCTTGTTTTCTTTTCACCTCGCAGAATAAATTTGTTTTTATGTCATCAGCGGGAGAGAAGTACCAAAGAAACCAACTAAACTTAACTGCTTCACAGGGAAGGGGCCCATAAACGTTGAGGAGAGCCCTAAGGAGGCCACAGCTAAAAAATAAAGATTGAGAAAGTCTACTTTCGAACATGAATTCAGAATATTGTCTAGCAATAACAGACTCAGGAAAGTTGACCGTAATTGAGGTTACTTTCTGATGACTCCTCAGTGACCTTGCTTCATGGAGTCAGTCAGTCTCAGGTGGTGCTGTGTTGTCAACAGTGAAATCCTGTTGCATAAGAGTGGGGGAGGGAGCTTCTGTTGACAGTGTTCTCTGCTGGTTTCCCTCGGCCCCTCCTCTCCAGTTGGGGCCGAGGCTCCTAAACCTAATCTGGCCTTTCCTGGTATGTTACCTCAAATGCCGAACATGGCAAAAATGGTACAGAGCAGGCAGTTAAAAAAAAGGCATGAAGCATGAGATTGTAGTAAAACCACACAGAGGTGCTGGAGGATCTCGGCCGGTCTCACAAAGTCCATGGGAGGTAAAGATATATGACCGATGGTTCAGGCCTGAGCCCTTCTTCGAAACAAATTGGAAATAATCTAAGAGTAGAGCGGGCCCACCAGTCTCTCACCTCCCCCCACCCCCACCCCCCTCCATGGGCCAAATCAACGGCCACACTCTATACTCGCCACCAGAATAGAGAGTGAATTTTACAGGTGGTGGTGGTGGGTACAAAGGCTGGAGGTGGGTCCAGTGGAATATGAGGGGGAGAAGGTTTGATTCTACCTGGACATAAGCGTGCGTGGCGCGATTGAAAAGCAGGAGGGATTTTGACCCAGTTAAAAAAAGCCTTAATCAAAAAGGAATCGAGTTCACCCTCCCTCACCCAGCAACGCTGAAGATAGTGAGGGCGAGAGGGGAAATAAAATATTTTTTAAGGATCCAAGAGAGAGGCAACTGACTTTGTAAGACTCCGGCCAATGCTAAATGTCAATGTAAATAAGGTGGAAAGAAGGAATCAGGGGAAAGATGGACTGTAAATATTGAAACTGTGAAGATACCTGTTTGTTTTTTTTCCAGAATGTTAATGTTTAAAGACAAATGTATATTAGCAGTAAGAATGATGTAGGGAGCTCAAGGAAAGGGAAGGAGATACAAATGGTAGATGCGTGTATCAAAATGGTGGGGGGATTGGGTTATTGCAATTTAATTGATGCTGCTTTCAGTTGCATGAGGTTGGGATAAATGCAGACTCTGTAGGTTACGTGAATGTAAAAAAAATTCCTAATGATTAATAAATCTATGAAAATGAAAATAAAATATTCCAAAAAAAAACAGACAGGTGTTTTAATCAAAGACGAGAGATGGGGGAGGGGGCGGAAGAATGGTGGGGGGGGGGTGGTGAGGGAAAGAGTCCGGGCCCAAAGCCAGAAGGGGTTAAAATGATGTGAAAACACACAAAATTGCTGGAGAAAAGTTCAGGCACGAGCTGCTGTGCATTAGGTCTCTGTCTGCTGGTGCAGGGGGTAGATTCTCCAACAACTGAGCGATACAGTTGGAAAGCATTTGCTTGGATTCCAGCTGAGCAAGGTTCTCTGAATGGGAAATGATTGTTAGTACAGTAAAGCGCCTGTTATCTGGAAGTCAAACAAATGGCAGCCTCAAGCAACCGGCAAAAGAAAAAACTCGCAGGAAATAGCGGTTAAGAAAAAAAGTTTAAAATTGGTGCGTTAGTTCGCCAATCATGCAACACGTAATCCCAAGCAACCAGAAAATTCACCTAACCGGTATCTACCAATCTACTGTAGGTGCTGGATATCAGGGGTCTTAAATACAAACTACTGGAGGAACTTGTAAAACAATGCTGGAGAAACTCAGCAGGTCAAACAGGGCACTTTATACAACAAAGATAAAGGTGCATAACCAGCGTTTTGGGCTTGAACCCTTCATCAAGGTATGGAAGAATATTGGCAGGCATCCGAACGAAAAGGTGGGGAGAAGAGGGCTGGGGGAGGAACACGGCCCCAAAAGCAGGAGGTAATAGGTGGAGGAGGGGAGAGGGCGGAGAGCTGCAGGAAAGAAGACAGAGGGAAGGGAAGCAGAAACTGGAGAACTCCATCTGGCTGGA
Source organism: Narcine bancroftii (assembly GCF_036971445.1). Taxonomy (NCBI): domain Eukaryota; kingdom Metazoa; phylum Chordata; class Chondrichthyes; order Torpediniformes; family Narcinidae; genus Narcine; species Narcine bancroftii. The sequence continues at coordinate 59,296,640 of NC_091481.1, read as the reverse complement.
GAGAGGCCAGACAGAAAATCAAGTGTTGTTCCTCCAATTTATGGGTGCTCTTGGTGGGAAAGTGCAAGGCCATGGACAGACATGAGAGAATGGGAATGAGGCGCGGAGTTGAAGTGGTAGGCCACTGATGTGGATGGAGCGAAGGTGTTTAGCAAAAACGATCTACCAGTCTCTCCAAAGTAGAGAAGGTCACAATGGGATACAGTAGCTCACTCCCAAGAATACACAGTGAAGGGTTACTTCACTTGAAAGAACTGCTTGGAGCCCCATATGATGGTGAGGGAGGAGGTGTGGGCAACAATGCTTCTCACCGGAGTTTCACACCAATTACAAACAGGCCTTGTGGAGCTGTGTGACGAGTTGAGTAAACTGGAGAGGGGGTACATTTTGGCAAAGTTGGATCATCTGCTCCTTCTGCCTTCATACAGACAGTGCCTAAAAAAAAGATGTTTCGGAGATCAGGACAGCTGGAAGGTGGTTGTAGCTGGGCTGAAGAACGGTCTCAGGACATCCTTGAGTCAGCGGATTGGGCGGTGTTCGAGGACTCAGTTGAGCATCTGAAATGATTACACCAGGACTTTAGCAAAACAGCTGTGGACTTGAGTGTCCCCATCAAATCGTTCAGTGTTTTCCCCAACAGAAGCCCTGGCCGATCAATGAGATCTGGATCGCACTGCGAGCCAGATCACAGATATTTGTCTGGAGATCCAGATCATTACTGAATGAGCAGGTATGACCTTTGGAAAGCCATTTCCCAGGCAAAATTGAGTTTTCAGATGAAAATGTAAACCATGAAGGATACCTGACAGCTGTGGCATGGTCTAAATGACAACCTGCTACAAACCCAAATGTGGTGCTGTAGGAAGTGGAATAGCTTCAATCCCAGATGAACTCAATGCCTTCTACACCTGATTCGACCACAAGAACAAGGAAGAACAACCACTGCGCATTCCCATGTCCCCTGATGATCCTCTCCTCTCCATATCTGAGGATGACGTGTGGATGGAATACCTGGCTGAATATTAAACAAGGTGTGTTGACCAACTTGTCAATACATTCACAGATATCTTCAACATCTATTTCAAACCAGTGTCAATCGTACGGTGCCCAAGAAGAGTGTGGTAGACAGTGATGGAGTTTTGAAAGGTTGTTATTGAAGAATATCAGCTCCTGTCTGAGCGGTGATATGGATCTGTTCCAATTCACCTACTGTAGCAACAGTTTTAGAGCAGATCCCATCTCAATGGCTCTACGCAAAACCCTGGAACACCTGGTCAGCAAAGATGCATACTTCAGAATGCTCTTTATCGACTACAGTTTGGCATTTAACACCATCACCCCTTCAAAACTGATCGCCAAACTTCAAGAGCTGGGACTCAAACACCCCTCTGTGTAATTGGATCCTGGATTACCTCACCTCCAGACCACAATCAGTGAGGATTGGTAAGAATGTCTCCTCCACAATCTCCGTTAGTACTGGAGCACCACAGGGCTGTGTTCTTAGCCCTATACACCTATGACTGTGTGGTTTGAGATGACAATAACACCATCTACAAATTTGGGCAGTGGGCTATATAAAGGAAGGGGATGAGTCATCATTCAGGGTGGAGATTGAAAACTTGGCTGAACGGTGCACCAACAACAACCTTGTACTCAATGTCACCAAAATTAAGGAGCTGATTATTGACTTCAGGAAGGAAAAACCAGATGATCACTGGGGGATCAGAGATGGAGAGGGTGAGCAAATTTAAGTTCCTGAGACTCACTATCTCGGGGGATCTTTCTTGGACCCAACACATTAATGGCATCGTGAAGAAAGCACGCCTCTACTTCCTCAGGAGTTTGCGGAGGTTCGGTCTGATGCCAGAAACCCTGACCCTGCATCACGGTCTGGTCTGGGGACACCAGTACCCCCTGAGTGTAAGGCCCTGCAGAAGGTAGTTGTGAGAGATGAGTAAAACTGATATAAAAATATGAAGACGAGGAAACTAATATAGATATATGTGTAAATGAATAAAGCCAGTATGAACAGGATAAGAAATGGATATGAGAATGTAGGAAGTAGAGTTAGTCTGAATAAGATAAGGGTCTTCTAGCCCAAGATAGAATTAGCAGGTTTTGCATATGTAATTAGTAAGCCCGAGACTAGCAAGTTCTATATATGAAGAGGTTGTAGCCCTGAGGTCATCGGGAAGGTGTAAATTAGAACAAAGACAGGTTTGTGAATAAGGACAATAAGGACAATGACATGATGGGACACCGACAGGATACCCCCTGGTCCTCCAAGTTCACAGAAACAGCACGTAGGCAGGCAGGATTGCCTAATGCCAAACCTATCCAGGAGGCAGAAGAATGTAAGGGGGAGGGTATTCCTATACTGAAATAAACTGTATAAAAGTTGGGTGAGCCCCAGTGTATGTGTGTATTCCCAGGGTAAGGGGAAAGCACCCAACTTTGCATTGTTGTATAATAAATGTTCTTTGTTCTCAATTTTTGTCTCGAGCAATTTCTGTGAAGGTACTTCTGTTTCTAACATAGTGAACACAGCCCAGGACATCACAGGCACCCTCCCCATCATTGAGAACATCTACAGGGAACGATGCCATCGGGAAGGAGGAGAAATCATCAAAGCTCTGTCTTAAATTTAAATCTAGACACACAGGACGGTAACAGGTGCCCTTGAGCTCGTGCTGCCCAATTAACCTATAATCCCCAGTACGTTAAGAACAGTGGGAGGAAACTGAAAACCCACGCTGATGTAGGGAGAGCGTACAAACTCCTTAGAGACAGCGCGGGATACGAACTCAGGTCACTGGCAGTGTAACAGCGTTGTGCTAACTGCTACACTAACCGCTCTACATTTGTCATCAGATTGTACCAATACAATCTGATAAAACAGAGTTCTCCGGTCTCTGGTGCAGAACAGTGCAAAACGTGTACAGACATGCAGACAAGTGATACATATACCCAGTATATATGTAAATACATCGAAATAAATATTTTTAATAAATCGTAGGTCACGGAAGTGGTGTAACACTATTGGTAGGACATTGAGCAGACCGATGATGTCACGGGGTGGGACTTCCACATCTGGGAGAGTTGCGCATGTAGATATTCACCAAGGGTACGTTAAAATAAAGGAAATCCGGGCTCAAGGCCGTTTTTATTACAAGGGCGTTTGAACCCAACGTGACAATGGAGAGTTGTTCAGCAGTCTCATTGCCCGTGGGAAGAAGCTGTTTCTCGTCCTGGTGGATCTGGCTCTGATATTCCTGTATCTCTTTCCCAACATGAGCAGCTGCATGCTGCTGCGGGCAGGGTGGGATCCACCCTTAGTTTGCGAGGCTTATTTAAACATAGGATCCTGGGAAAATCCCATCGTTGGGGGCGAGGGGGACCCCGGTTTTCTTCTCTTATGGTCTGTGGATTGACCACTAATCCAATACTCGACAGTAAATGTATCACAATGTGATGCAGTCGGCCTATGGCGTAAGATTATGATAGGCATAGATGGGGTGGATAGCCAGTTCCTTTTTTCCCAGGGTGGCAATGTCCTATATCAGAAAATGTTGGAAAGTTTAGGGGAGCCTTTTTTTAACACAAGGCCTTTTTATGGCACAATCGCATATTAAAGCCAGCTCAATGAGAATAGCTAAAGGGGAATTTACCTTTGATGGAGAAGGCCTATTATAAGGCTGATCCAGGGTTGTCTTCATACTGAGGAGTGTCAGGAGTCGAGGGAAGCGGGTGACGTCAAACAAACGCGCCAAGAAGGGAAAGCGGCCCAGACCCAAAATGGCGACCGAAGGGCAAGTAAGAGTGCTGGTGGAGTTCTAGGTAAAGGTAAAGGGTTCCTTTATTGTCAGGTAATACTACATTTAGAATGAAATTCTTAAACTTTGTGGATCGTGAGGAAGACAGAGAGTCGCCACTTTGTCCAGTGCCCCTCACAGAAATGAGGCCCCAGCAAGGAACGAACCCACTAGTTCAAGCAACTAGCCCCCTGGCTAGTTCAAGCAGTCTTAGGGCTCAGGCAGCAGATCTCCTGCGCAACTTTCGCCGCCGGGAGGGCACATGGGCTCATGGGCTGGTGACATCAGCAGCCCGCTCCTTTGCAGCTGCTTTCAGCAGAATTGCCTTTAAGGAGGAGATGGAGAGACCACTAGGTGGACCCCCCACCCCCAGATGCTTCGGAGTTTGACTACTGAATCCACCCTCAGAGCTTTTATGAAGTAAGTGAAGCGATGTAAAGATGGGAAACATCTGCCTTTACGTTCGCTTCTTTTCCACTGTAAAAATGTGATGGGTGCCTGGAATTCATGGCCAGGAGTGATGGTGGAAGCTGGATCAATAGGGATGCTTAATTCAATTCAAATTCATTGCCAGAGTTACACCAACGCTATCTACCCTGACATTTTTTTCCCTGACGCCACACAGAATTTCTACTTATCAGTAACTTGTAAACTATACTCAAGTATAACAAAGAGAGAAATGTAACTATCTGGCTGTAAAAGTAAATAAATAATGTGCAAAGTGACAGTCTTTGAGTCCCTGATTGAGTTTGTGGTTGAGAGTGGAGGGGGAGCAGCTGTTCCTGAACCTGGGGGAGTGAGACTTGTGGCACCGATACCTCTTTCCTGATGGCAGCAGTGAGAACAGAGCATGTGCTGGGTGGAAAATGCTGGAGAAACTCAGCAGGTCAAACAGTGCCTTTATGTAGCAAAGGCTTGAGGTGTTGGGGAACATGAGAGATGTCTGAACAAAAGGGGGAAGTGGGAAGGGGGGGGGGGGTGAGGGCGGGACATGAAAAATGGAGGGGGTGGAGAAACACCAAGGGGTGGGGGGGGGGAGTCAAGGCTAGGTGGAGAGAGAAAGGAAGTAGGATCTGGAATGACTAGTTAAAGGGGGGGGGGGGGGAGGGGTGAAGAGACAAGCTGATTAGTGGAATGCAATGAACTCAATGTTCATGCCCTGGGGCTGGAGGGGGCCCAGATGAAAAATTAGGTGTTGTTCCTCCAATCTGCAGGTGGTCAGGGTGAGGTAGTGTGAAAGGCCAAGGACAGACATAAGTTTGAGAGTGTAGGGCACTTTCAGGTGGCCAAAATAACCCGATGTAAAGCTGCCTATTCTACCCCAATGAGGCAGTCGGGAGGCCACCTGGAAGTGGAGAATCCGGCCAGGAGGAGCACTTACCTGACCCTCCTCCTGTAGGTATATTCTCCAGCTCTGAGAATTCCCCGTTGCACCTGAAAGCAGCAGTGGGACTGCAGCCGCAGTCCACAAGAGCCAGCGTTCACTCGGATGTGGCTCTCCTTCAGCTGGCACGTTCAAATGACAGAAAGGTGTCTTCTCTACAGCAACCTGAATGTCCCAGCTGCGCTCCCCCAGCTACATCTGCCAGTGCATTATCTGCATCTGAGCACCTGAAAGTGGCTTTTGATACAGAATTGAAATGATTGGCTATGTGGAGGTCACTTTTGTTGCAGATGGAGAGGAGGTGCTGGGTGAAGCGATCACCTAATCTGCGACCAGTCTCTCCAAACGTAGAGAAGGGCCACAGGATGCACCGGATGCAGTAAATGAGTTCTTTGGAGGTACAGGTTAAGTGTTGCTTCACCTGAAAGGTCTATTTGGGACCTCGGACCATGGTGAGGGAGGAGGAGGTGTGGGTGCAGGTATTACACCTCCTTTAACCACAGTGGAAGGCGCCGGGGGGGGGGGGTCACGGAGGGAGCAGTCCCTATGGAAGGCTGAGAGGGGAGGAGAAGGAAAAAAGTGTCTGGTGGTGGGGGTTTTTGCTGGGTGGTGTGGATCCTTGATAATTGTTGCTGCCCTCCGTCGTCAGCGTCCCCTGTCGACGCTTTCAGTGGTGGGGAAGGTTTTCTCTGTGATGCCCTGGGCTGTGCCCACTACCTTTTGGAGGGGTATTGGTGTCTCCGTCCCAGACCATAGTGCAGCTGGTCAGCACACTTTCCACCACAGATCTGTTGAAATTTGAAAGGTCATACCAAACCTCCACAAACTCTTTTTGAAGTAGAGGTGCTAATGTGCTTTGTTCATGATAACTCTAGGGACTCCCAGGGATTTAAATTTGGTCACCCTCTCCACCTCTGATTTCCCCCCCAATGATCGTCCACCTCTGAGTTTCCCTTTCCTGAAGTCAACAATCAGCTCCTTGGTTTTGGTGACATTGAGCACAAGGTTGAAAAGTAAAAGCACAAAGCTGGAGAAACTTCGCAGGTCAAACAGTGCAAAGATCCCCAACATTTCGGACTTGGGCCCTTCGACGAGCTATGACAACATGTAGGCAAGGTGCCCGAACAAAATGGCGATGGGGGGGAAGGGGCAGGAGAAGGAGCACAGGCCCACAGGCAGGGGGTAATAGGTGGATAAAGGAGGGAGGGTTCACCAGCAAATGAAGTGGGGGGGGAAGGCTCTGTGAATGGAGGTGTAACGAACGGAGAGAGGAAATGGGGAGAACAAGAAACAGGTTAAAAGAAACCAGAGAAGTCGATGTAAATACCATCCGGTTGGAGAGTGCCCAGACGGAAAATTAGGAGTTCCTCCTCCAATTAAATCCACTATAAAGCCACGCAATTAACACCTAAACCAGTGAAGTATTGAAGCCCAGATCTTAACAATTTGCTGATCAGTTTTGAGGGAATGGAGGGGTTAAGTGCCAAACTGTAGTCCTGATGTCTGTGTCTTCGCTGTCCAGGTATTGCAGGGTTTTGTATAGAGCCAGTGAGATGGCTGTAGTAGGCAAATTGGAACTGATCCACGTTGCCGCTCAGACAGAAGCTGATGTGCCTAAACACCAGCCTTTCAAAACTCTTCATCACTGCGAATGAGAGTGCCACTGGTCAGTAGTTATTTAGACAGGTTACCACGCCCTTCTTGGGCACTGGTACAATTGACATCTGTTTGTAACAGGTGGGTACCACGCCCTGATGGAGTGAGATGTTGATGATAACTGTGATTACGTTGTCCGGTTGGTCGGCACAGGCTTTTGAAACTTGGCCCAGCATTGGCGTCACTGGGGGGGGGGGGGAAACGGAATTTGCGTGCCATGCCCTCCCCTCCAAATGAATAATTGAGCCCCCCAACCAAACATGAACGAACGGCATTTTGTGCCCCCTCCCCGCGATTACCTTAATGCCCCCTGATGCCGACTCTAACTTGCCCTGGTACTACAGACAGATGATGTCATCGCTGGAGCCGCTGTAGCGGCTGTGCCGCCACTGGTGCGGACTCACGGGACGTGAGGAGCAGAGATACAGCACTCCCGCGGGGTCCAACCACCCAATCAACTGCCATCAGCTCCATACAGGCTTTGAACGGCCTGTTAAAGGAGCCAATTTATTTAAAATCCCATGGCTGAAGGGTCTGTGCCCAAGATGGCGGCGGCTCTGATCGGCATCAGCCACGAGGGGTTGCAGACTCCAGGGGAGTGGAGGACTGGCGCAGTGCACCAGAGACCATTCCCTTGTCTGGGGAGGAGAAGCAGAGGAGACGATCTACAGGACGGTGACCACGGTGGTGGACCATTGAGGCGGCTCTGCAGCTGAAAGACCCAAGCATGTGGCGGGCTGCTGGCGACTTGAGGAGAGGAACCCATGGAGGCTGCGAGCTGCTGGAGACTGTTGTCGGAGACTCATACCAGGCTGCGGACTGCTGGAGACTGGCTGAAGGGGTCCCAGGTATTGGAACCGGGATGTGAGGGGGTGCCAAAGTTGCTGAAGGGTTCGGATCTAGAGCTCGGGTTGCCAATGGTTTGGACTGATCTCTGAGTCGGTGTGGAGGTTGCAGAAGCGCTGGAGGCGAATCTATGGACACTCAGTGACTGGGGGGGGGGCACACACACACACACACACACACACACACACACACACACACACACACACACACACACACACACACACACACACACACACACACACACACACACACACACACACACACACACACACTCCCTTTTGCTTTTCTTTCTCTGTAAGGAGGTGCCTTAGCTAATTTCTGCCAGTGGCAAATCTGTCTGCCTTACAGTAGATAAAAGCAATTTCATGTAATATAATACTCCCAGAAGATGGGGGGGGGGAAATGGAATGTGGGTTTAAATCAGTGGTTCTCAACCTTTTTCTTTCCACTCACATACCACTTTAAGTATTCCCTATACCATAGGTGCTCTGTGATTAGTAAGGGATTGCTTAAGGTGGTATGTTGGTAGAAAGAAAAAGTTTGAAAACCACTGTTTTAATCGTCCCTCATTGACTCGTTATGTGCACAGTTTCAGAACTCCAAAGGAAATGGGCCAATTACCATTTTTCTCAAGCAAAATATTTCAGTAACAACTGGGTCTAGAGCAGTGATTCTCAACCATAACTTCCCACTCACATCCCACCTTAAGCAATCCCTTACTAATCACGGAGCACCAATGGCCTAGGGATTAATTAAAGTGGAATGTGAGTGGAAAGAAAAAGGTTGAGATCTACTGGGTTAGAGGGATGTGGAGTAGATTTATATAGGTCAGCATGGCATCATGGACTGAAGGGCCATACTCTACTGTTCTATGTAAAACAACAATGCTGGAGAAACTCAGCTGGTCGGACTTGATATAACGAAGATAAATACACATGACCAACGTTTCGGGCTGAATGTCCTCCTTAATGTCCATTTTGTTCATTGGTTCACTGCTCCCCCTGCAATACTTTCTCCTTTCTCTCTGTCTTCACTGAGACATTCTTGCTCACACCTTAATTTTGGGTTCAGTCCAGAAACGTTGGTTATGTATCTTTATCTGGGCTACATAAAGTCCACTGTTTGAGCAGCGGAGTTTCTCCAGCGTTGTGCTTTTAATGGCCGTATATCTTTACCTTTCGTGGACACTGCAAGACCAGCTGAGTTCCTCCAGCATTTTTACCACAATCTGCCTTCCGTCGCGCATACAGCCATCTTCAGCACAAACTCCAGGAGATCCAAAAGAGTGGTGGACTAGCCTCGCCAAACGAACCCAGCTCAGCGCGGACATTGGCGACCTCAGGGGTTTTTACGAGGCTCTAAAGGCTGTATACGGCCCCTCACCCCAGGTCCAAAGCCCGCTGCGCAGCTCAGACGGCAAAGTCCTCCTCAGCGACAAGATCTCCATCCTCAACCGATGGTCAGAACACTTCCAATCTCTTTTCAGTGCCAACCGCTCAATCCAAGATTCCGCCCTGCTCCAGCTCCCTCAACAGCCCCTAAGGCTAGAGCTGATGAGGTCCTCACCCAGGAAGAGACATATAAGGCAATTGAACAACTGAAAAGTGGCAAAGCAGCAGGTATGGATGGAATCCCCCCAGAGGTCTGGAAGGCTGGAGGCAAAACTCTGCATGCCAAACTACATGAGTTTTTCAAGCTCTGCTGGGACCAAGGAAAGCTGCCTCAGGACCTTCGTGATGCCATCGTCATTACCCTGTACAAAAACAAAGGCAAGAAATCAGACTGCTCAAACTACAGGGGAATCACGCTGCTCTCCATCGCAGGCAAAATCTTCGCTAGGATTCTCCTAAATAGAATAATACCTAGTGTCGCCGAGAATGTTCTCCCAGAATCACAGTGCAGCTTTCGTGCAAACAGAGGAACTACTGACATGGTCTTTGCCCTCAGACAGCTCCAAGAAAAGTGCAGAGAACAAAACAAAGGACTCTACATCACCTTTGTTGACCTCACCAAAGCCTTCGACACCGTGAGCAGGAAAGGACTTTGGCAAATACTAGAGCGCCTCAGATGCCCCCCAAAGTTCATCAACATGGTTATCTAACTGCACGAAAACCAACAAGATCGGGTCAGATACACCAATGAGCTCTCTGAACGCTTCTCCATTCACAATGGCGTGAAGCAAGGCTGCATTCTCGCACCAACCCTCTTTTCAATCTTCTTCAGCATGATGCTGAAACAAGCCATGAAAGACCTCAAAAATGAATACGCTGTTTACATCCGGTACCAAACGGATGGCAGTCTCTTCAATCTGAGGTGCCTGCAAGCTCACACCAAGATACAAGAGCAACTTGTCTGTGAACTACTCTTTGCAGACGATGCCGCTTTAATTGCCCATTCAGAGCCAGCTCTTCAGCGCTTGACGTCCTGTTTTGCGGAAACTGCCAAAATGTTTGGCCTGGAAGTCAGCCTGAAGAAAACTGAGGTCCTCCATCAGCCAGCTCCCCACCATGACTACCAGTCCCCCCACATCTCCATCGAGCACACAAAACTCAAAACGGTCAACCAGTTTACCTATCTCGGCTGCACCATTTCATCGGATGCAAGGATCGACAACAAGATAGACAACAGACTCGCCAAGGCAAATAGCGCCTTTGGAAGACTACACAAAAGAGTCTGGAAAAACAACCAACTGAAAAACCTCACAAAGATTAGCGTATACAGAGCCGTTGTCATACCCACACGCCTGTTCGGATCCGAATCGTGGGTCCTCTACCGGCATCACCTCTTTCTTTGGCTTGGCTTCGCGGACGAAGATTTATGGAGGGGGTAAAAAAGTCCACGTCAGCTGCAGGCTCGTTTGTGGCTGACCAGTCCGATGCGGGACAGGCAGACACGATTGCAGCGGTTGCAAGGGAAAATTGGTTGGTTGGGGTTGGGTGTTGGGTTTTTCCTCCTTTGCCTTTTGTCAGTGAGGTGGGCTCTGCGGTCTTCTTCAAAGGAGGCTGCTGCCCGCCAAACTGTGAGGCGCCAAGATGCACGGTTTGAGGCGTTATCAGCCCACTGGCGGTGGTCAATGTGGCAGGCACCAAGAGATTTCTTTAGGCAGTCCTTGTACCTTTTCTTTGGTGCACCTCTGTCACGGTGGCCAGTGGAGAGCTCGCCATATAATATGATCTTGGGAAGGCGATGGTCCTCCATTCTGGAGACGTGACCCATCCAGCGCAGCTGGATCTTCAGCAGCGTGGACTCGATGCTGTCGACCTCTGCCATCTCGAGTACCTCGACGTTAGGGGTGTGAGCGCTCCAATGGATGTTGAGGATGGAGCGGAGACAACGCTGGTGGAAGCGTTCTAGGAGCCGTAGGTGGTGCCGGTAGAGGACCCATGATTCGGAGCCGAACAGGAGTGTGGGTATGACAACGGCTCTGTATACGCTTATCTTTGTGAGGTTTTTCAGTTGGTTGTTTTTCCAGACTCTTTTGTGTAGTCTTCCAAAGGCGCTATTTGCCTTGGCGAGTCTGTTGTCTATCTCATTGTCGATCCTTGCATCTGATGAAATGGTGCAGCCGAGATAGGTAAACTGGTTGACCGTTTTGAGTTTTGTGTGCCCGATGGAGATGTGGGGGGGCTGGTAGTCATGGTGGGGAGCTGGCTGATGGAGGACCTCAGTTTTCTTCAGGCTGACTTCCAGGCCAAACATTTTGGCAGTTTCCGCAAAGCAGGACGTCAAGCGCTGAAGAGCTGGCTCTGAATGGGCAACTAAAGCGGCATCATCTGCAAAGAGTAGTTCACGGACAAGTTTCTCTTGTGTCTTGGTGTGAGCTTGCAGGCGCCTCAGATTGAAGAGACTGCCATCCGTGCGGTACCGGATGTAAACAGCGTCTTCATTGTTGGGGTCTTTCATGGCTTGGTTCAGCATCATGCTGAAGAAGATTGAAAAGAGGGTTGGTGCGAGAACACAGCCTTGCTTCACGCCATTGTTAATGGAGAAGGCATCACCTACGGCTCCTAGAAAGCTTCCACCAGCGTTGTCTCCGCTCCATCCTCAACATTCATTGGAGCGACTTCATCCCTATCTTCAAAGTACTCGAGATGGCAGAGGCCGACGGCATCGAATCCACGTTGCTGAAGATCCAACTGCGCTGGGTAGGTCATGTCTCCAGAATGGAGGACCATCGCCTTCCCAAGATCGTGTTTTATGGCAAGCTCTCCACTGGCCACCGTGACAGAGGTGCACCAAAGAAGAGGTACAAGGACTGCCTAAAGAAATTTCTTGGTGCCTGCCACATTGACCACCGCCAGTGGGCTGATATCGCCTCAAACCATGCATCTTGGCGCCTCACAGTTCGGCGGGCAGCAACCTCCTTTGAAGAAGACCGCAGAGCCCACCTCACTGACAAAAGACAAAGGAGGAAAAACCCAACACCCAACCCCAACCAACCAATTTTCCCCTGCAACGGCTGCAACCGTGTCTGCCTGTCCCGCATCGGACTTGTCAGCCACAAACGAGCCTGCAGTTGACGTGGACATTACCCCTCCATAAATCTTTGTCCGCGAAGCCAAGCCAAAGAGAGATCTTTACCTCTCGTGGACACTGCGAGACCAGCTGAGTTCCTCCAGCATTTTTACCACAATCAGACACCGTGTTTCACTCCCCAATATCTAATCGAAGCCAGAGTGTGATTTGTGAGAGCTTGCTGCCTTTCATAACTTAGACCAAGCTAAGGCACTGGAGAATTTTAGATGTGCTGGAATCATGGGAAGGACTTAAGTTTTTTGTATGTAGAATATATGAAAGCTAGCAATTGGACATGCAAGGAAAGGGCACAAACTATTCAGCAGTAAAACATGAAAGTCTGCAGACACCGTGGTTGAAGTAAAAACACAAAGCTGGAGAAACTCAGTAGGTCAAACAGCTAAGATGAAGAAATATAACCAACTCAGGTTTGAGTCCTTGATCATGGTGTGGAAAAATGAATTATTCAGCCTGATGTGTTTAGTCGATGAGATACAGAGTGGAAATCTGGAGAGTGCAGATGGGAGGGAAGTGTTGCTTTAGGGGGTGGCAGCAGATAATCTAGCTCAGCTATCTCTATTCATCTGTTGCAGCAAAGAACACGTCTTTCCAGTGAAGGGATCATTTGTTGATACATCCAGTTCTGCTTGGAGAGTTAAAAGAAGGCCTTTTCAAACTGCCATGTAAAATGGGGTTCACCGGGCAATTAGCCCAGTTACATGGTGATTTGTAAGCGTCCAACTGGGTCAACCCGGTCAGAACCCAACCAGGTCCCTGACCTAACTCATAGTACCCGGGTGTCCTGGTCCAGCGGTTTGAAACAGGAAATGGCTGACCCGGTTACAGAGAAACCCCTGGCTGAGGTATCGCTCCCAATGGGGGGAGGGGGGGTGGGGGCGGAGAAGAGTGGTCGCTTCCGCGGGACCCAGGGGGGAGAGAAGTCGCTGTTGTGGGAGGTGGGGGGGGGGGAGGGGAGGGGCCACAATCGGGGGAGGGGGGGAAGAGAGGTCACTGCTGCAGGGCCAGAGGGGAGGTCACAGCCATGGTGGGGGTGGGGCGGCAATGTAAAATCTTCCTGCAATTTGAAAGGTGCTTCCTGCACCTTTGCCCCAGTAATCAGTCCCGGGTCCCAGGAGGGCCACCCAGGTGCTGCAATTGGAAAGGGGCTAGAGATGTTTTCTACATCTAAATGTGCCCCAAACACCAGACCCATTCATTAGTCGTGACTGAAGCATATTCCATTATTAGCCTCAATTATAGATCTGGTTTGACCTGTTCAGAGATTCACAGGCAGATTCCAGAATCTGGTTCACTCCTTGTTATCCCAGCACATTCTCAGCTCGCAGAGATTGCATGTGAAGTCATAGTTCAGAAATGTTGTCTCAGGAAAGCTGTTTTACTGAATGAAAATCACACCCCCACCCCACCCCCACACAAAGCATCTTTCAGCGACTCCCTTCGAGGAAGAGATACAGGCCAGCACCACCAGGTTGAGGAAGTTTCTCTCTGCGGGCAGAGAGAATTCTGAACAACAGAAATGAACTGCTCATGTAAATCTTCAATGCTTGCACTGTGTTGTTGCCCCAAAGCAACGAATTTCGTGACACGTTTACTCTCCTAAACCTCTACAGGTGGGCCGCGGAGAGCATTCTGGCCGGTTGCATCACTGCATGGTATGGAGGCGCCAACTCTCAGGTCAAGAGGGTTGTTAACTCGGCCTGCGACATCACAGGCACTGGACTTCACTCCATCGAGGACCTTGACATGAGGCAGCATCTTAAAAAAGCAGCCTCTGTCCTCAAAGACCCTCAGCACCCAGGCCATGCTCTCTTCACTCTGCTACCATCAGGGAAAAAGGTACAGGACCCTAGAGCACTCAGCGGCACAGGGACAGCTTCTTCAACGCTGCCATCAGATTCCTGAATAATCAATGACCCACAGACACGGCCTTACTTTTCGTGCACTGTTATTTTTTATAGTAATGTTATAAGATGGTTATAACATGAATGTTTACACTGTGATGCACTGAATTTCATGATTTGTCCATGACAATAAATTCTGATTCTGAACGGCTCATATAAACCCTCCAAGACTATATCATTTATTAAACAATATTGATTTATATTTACATATGTCTATATGTCCTGCATGTGTTTCGTTTGTCTGTATGTTTGTTATGTCTGGATGTGTGTCTGCATGTTTATGCACTGAGGATCAGAGAACATTGTTTCTTTGGGTCATACTTGTACAATCAGATGATAAATAATCTTTGAACTGGAATGTTCCCATTCTAGTGAATTAAAGAACACTGAGCCAGCAAGTCAGTGCTGAAGACACACAGGAGACTGCAGGCACAGGAAATCTGGAGCAAAACACCATCTGTTGGAGGAACTTAATGGGTTGAGAAGCATCTGCGGCAGGAAAAAGAACACTGACAATTCTCCTTCAGCGAGTACAGTCCAGGAGCCGAAAAAACGTTCTTCATGTGCTAACCCTCTCATTCCTGGTATCATTGCAGTAAATCTTTTTTTAATTAAAAAAAGAATTTAAACATGCAGCATGTTTCGGCCCACAGGTCCATGCTGCCCCATTAACCTACACCCCTGGTACGTTTTGAATGGTGGGAGGAAACTCGGGAAAACCCACGCAGACACGGGGAGAACGTACAAACTCCCTGCAGAAAGTGCAGGATTCGAACCCCGGTCCTGATCGCTGGCGCTGTAAAGGCGTCGTGCTAACTGCTATGCCAACCGCGCCGTCCTTTTTAAAGATTTTTAAAAAATCTTCTCTGAACCGTCTTCAATGCTAGCACATCCTTTCTCAAATAAGGCCCCCCAAAAATAGAGAGGGGAGGGTAAGGGACAGCGAGCTGGAGGAATAAGAATTGGGAAAGAGAGAGAGAGAGACTTGGGAGAGAGGGGGAGGGGCTCATTGGACACGGGATCAAGTCTTAACCTTCCGCCGACAGATAGGTCATAAATCCCTGTGCCCCTACTATACCCTGGTTAGTTTAAACAAAGTGTTTAAACCAGCAGCGAAAGGTGTTGGCCTTGTGATCAGATAGGACCCATTTCCCTCCACAGAGGCCAGAAATGAGGTGGCATGAATTTGAGCGAAGAAGGCAAAATGAAGGATAGAGGGCCTTGAACTCACTGACTAGAGGCCCGATAATGCCAGAAAATAGCTCTATAATTCAGGAGTGCCTCAGAAGCCTCTCATCGTGCCATTGTCTACAGGGCTATGGACTGAGAGATGGAAACTGGCAATTCGTCCATTAGCATGGAAACCATGAGCTAAATGGCCTCTATTTCTATATGATTTGAGATAATGGCTCAATTGCGGATCAGAGGCCCTAAGGCCAGTAGACGAGACAACCTTGGACACAGTCTACTCTTGGCACATGCCTGCTCCTGCCTTCTCTTTCCCCCTCACCTCTCTACACTGAATATCCCCACAGACGCTGCCTGGCCCGCAGATAATTTTCTTTGCTCCAGATTCCACCATCTTTATTTAATCCCTTGTGTCTCCTCAATTTTTAATTGTCTGCCCCTCTCGGTATTTTTCTTTATTTTTTTTCCACAGGATATAGGATCCATTGGACAGGCGCGTGTTTATTGATCAAGAGCTTGTTGGCCCTGTTATGGGTTACATTATGTTATATATAATTAAGTTTTTAAAAGAGATAGATTGTGTACGTCACTTCACAAATAGATACTTACACTTCACATCTCATTTAAAATGCAAGAGCTTTGCAGACATTCAGGTTCCATGACTTTGCAGACACAATGGAACTGCTGGTGTAAATGGAGAAGTCCCAGCTCGGGTGCTGATAACAATCTTTTAAGGATTGGGTTTTGGAACCTTGGGGGAAGTTGGTTTTTAGAAGCAGAGAGAGAAAAGAGAAAAAAGGATTTTGTTGAGAGAGAAAAGAAAAAAAGGATTTTACAGAGAGAGAGAGAGAGAGGTCAGTTCTACAGTGGCAATTGATGCCAGGTTTGATGAAACAGGTTGTGAGTTCTGAGTTTAGCTTGCTGAAAACCCATGTAGTCCTTAATGGCTGGCTAGAGTATTTCTCCTGAAATAAGGGAAACAAGAGGAACTCTGTGGTGACCTGGAAGAAGAGGTTATCATTTGGAAAACCCATGATGGGGCAAGTTTCTTCAGCAAGACACTGAAGTGACTGATTGGAGGGAATCAGCTAGTGGGTGTCCAACGAGCAACGTATCTCTCTCTGAAACCAACAAGAACCTTCCTGAGTGGTAACCATTTAACTTTAAGCACCAGAGCCTGGCGAAAATTCATAAATGTTCAATTCCATGTACACACAGTATAAGAATTGCCTGACACTGGTGAACTTGGAGGAGTGATAAGTGAATGATTGGACTATTAAAGCAAAGAACTTTCCTGAACCATACACATTGCATACACGTGCACTTTGAATTATAAGGGGTGGAGGTTAAGTTAATAGTAATACGTTAAAGTTTGATGTTTTTATGTTTAAAGACAAAAAAGCAACTTTTGTTTAGTAACCACTTGTCTTGGTGAATTTCTGTTGCTGCTGGGTTTTGGGTCCCCAGGGCTCATAACAGCCCATTTAATAGTCCATGACATTGCTGTGGGTAGTAGAGGGTCATATATAAGCCAGGTGTCTGGGTACTAGTTCGGAAGTTTAACCACTGTGTTGTGGTACATTCGAGGAGACAGGGGAGCTCGTTCCACCGAGAGTCTCTAACAAGGAAAGACCTCCTGTGGTAGTAATGTGTGATTTCAGCAAAATATGGAGAGGCATAGGTAGGGTGAACAGCCAGAACCTCTTTCCCAGGGGAACCGAAAAGTTGCAAATAACAGGGGACATCGATTTAAGGATGTTTAGGGGAGACGTCAGGGGTACATTCCTTACACAGAGGGTTGTGGGTTCCTGGATTGCCTTGCCAGGAGTGGTGGTGGAGGCTGGTACAAGAGGGACATTTAAAACACTCTTAGACAGGCACATCTCATTTGCTTCTCTTTCTCTCGTACCGTAAGGGGCGCCAGTTAATACTAATGGAGACAGAGCAGGCAGAAGTATATTATGTATGTTACATTTTCAATGCATTACAGTAAAATCCCTGTTATCCTGAATTCAAGCAACTGTCAAAAAAAATCACAAAAAATAAATGTATAAGTTTAAAATTGGCGTGCCTCGCCGTTAGTTCGCCAATCAAGCAACACTCAGTCTCAAGCAACCAGAAAATTCACTTATCCCGCATCGATCAATCCCAGTGGTTTTACTGCATTACCTGACAAAAAAAAAGGAACTTTGAACCTTGGATGCAAGAAAATAGAGGGTTATGAATGTGAGGTAGGCAAGGTTTAGATTGTTGAGTGGGGTTACATTATGGGACGAAGGCCCTGTCCTGTACTGTGATATTCTAACAAGACAAGATGGACCTTGAAAAAGGGCCCAGGCCCTCCTATGGATGCTGCTTGACCTACTGAGTTTCTTCAGCATGTCTGTGTGTTGCATGGAATGGACCAATGTTGTTCACTGGCCACTTTAACGTCCAGCATAACAAACCAAGCGTAACACCTTTTCACCAGGACTGTACCATAGTCCAAGGTCAAGTGAAGGATGGGAACATAGAGGGAAGCTCCCTCTGCACCAGACATTCTCAATGGGGCCACATCACATTTAATATTTTTGATGTCTTTTTTTCAGTATTCGGTCGGAGAGAAGGAAGAAAGTAACCAACTTGACTGCGTCACAGGGAAAAGGGCCCGTAAACATTGAGCGGAAACCTCGGGGGGGGGGGTCACAGCTGAAAAAAAGGTTGAGAACAGCTGCACACTATCCCACCCCACACTCCCGAGGCAGGGACATCACAGGTTAGATATATCGAATATTGTAGAATGGATTTTTTAGTTGGTTCATCAATTCCAAAAGTTAAACACGAAAGTCTGTAGACACCGCGATTGAAGTTAAAAAAAAAAATGCTGGAGGCCTGAAACATCAGTTATACAGTAAAACCCCTAGTATTTGACACCTGTGAGGATTGGTAGATGAAGGAAAAGTGTTGATGGACCATCAATAATTCACAAAAGGCTGAGTAGTGAATCAGGCTTTTAACAGCTAAAGACTGGAACACTATCAATCAACCATCCACCTCCTTGACTGATCAGAGCAAAAGGGAAAGGGTAGCCCACAAGGGGCTATGGGTAGGATCGGTCTCGATAGCAGCCAATCACGGTGGAACAGTGGTTTACCATAAGTGTATTTTCCTGTTATTTGAGAGTTACACTTACAATACCTAATACATGCGTACAGTTCAAAAGCCAAAAGACAAATCTATCTTGCTGTACTTACACTGAACAAACTTCACTTGCACAGATATATAACATTCTACTTTATTTTCAGTCACATTCTTTGAAAACATTTAACCGTCACTGCATCTGCAAATTCGTCCCTGCCTGAAAGACGAATAATAACATCATAGATAATCAATCCAACTCCCCCCCCCCTCCAAGTTTACAGGTAAAGCCTCTGACCGGGGAGACTCTTACTAAGCAGGGATGAGGAGGCACTTTAAGAGAGTTGCCCCAATGGGGAGCGGCGTCGACCATCTCTTCAACCTGGGCGACGCCATTGCTGTTTCAACACAACTTTATTCAAAGAGCTGCAACGAGCAAAGCCCGGCCAAGGCCCGCTGCTGGCTCCCATCTTCACCAAAGGTTGATGCGTTCCCTCAGAGAACATTGACTTTTGCAATCTTATGCTTTCTAACTATTATTTTGTTTTTCTATATTTTAATTTTTAATATTTATTTTCCTCGTTTTTGCTTTTTGCCGGCTGTTTGGGGCTGCCAGTTGCTTGAATTCCAGGTGCTGGGGGTTTTATGGGACATCTTTTCTTCCTATGGACGCCACAAGACCTGCTACATTCTTCCTGTGTTTTGGTGTCTTTACTGGAGCTCAGGTTACACGGATGTTTACAAACTGTGCCACGTCCTCAACGTTTCACAAATGCTTCCTATCTGTGTGTAATGCCTGCAGCTGCCTCCACCCAGATATGTGGGGTTGCCAAGGAGATCCAAACACACCATACCAGCTCAACCTATCAGTGAATCCAGGTATCCCAGCCGCTCCTCTCTCTCTCTCTTACCCTTATCATAGCGTTGTCCGGGAAGATTAATTCTTCATTCAATGTTAAAACATTTTGCTATTTATGTACATGTGCTGAGCAAAGCTAAGAGAAAATCAAGACATAAGAGACAGCGCATTTTTAATTTTTTAAAAATTTAGTTGTACAGTATGGTAACAGGCCCTTCCATCCCGTGAGACAGTGCCTGCCAAATACACCAGTTAACCTTCAACCTCCCTCTCCCTGTGCATTTTGAATGTTGGAACACCCGGATCCAGGGAGAATGTGGATGCTGCAAGACCTTCCAGTCCGTGCCGTGTTTGAACCCAGGTCGCTGGTGCTGTGACAGCATCACATTGACCGTTCAGATGTTGGGATTTGGAGCAAAAGGCGATCTACCACACTGGCAATTCCTTTCTGAAGCAGCTCAATCCACTGAGGTCCTCCAGCAGATGATTTTCATTGCGGTCAATGGACATCCAAGCAGGGTTCGGGAGCCAAACTGACTCAGGTTGAGAGCCAAACTGACTCAGGTCAAGGCCGCGCAGAAGCTGTGACGTGAACCAGGGTGGCAGGGGCAGTCGAGCCACTGACTCATGGTCCCAGAGACCCAGGTTCACAGGCTTGCTCTCGGCGTGGAGTTTGCAGGCTCTCTGTGTGGAGTTCTCCCTTGCAAGGTCTGCTTTGGCTCTTGTGGTTTCTTTCCACATTCCAAACAGGGTGATAAGGTAATTGGTCATTTTTAAATTGCACCTAGATCAGATTTCAGGTTCCTGATTTCGGATTTATTGTACATACATGACATCGCATACAACCCTGAGATTCTTTCTCCTGTGGGCCAGGCAGAATTACCACTGATTGGTAGTGCAAAATAATCTATAAAATATATACAAGTAAACAAATAAAGAAATGTAAACAAACTGACTGTGCAATACAGAGAGGAAAAAACCACCAAAGTGCAAAATTCCTTAAATGAGTCCCTGATTTGAGTTTGTGGTTGAGGAGTCTGATGGTGGAGGGGGAGCAGCCGTCCTGAACCTGGTGGTGCAAGTCTTGTGGCACCGATACCTCTTTCCTGACGGCAGTAGCGAGAACAGAGCGTGTATGGATCCTTGACGATTACTGCTGCTCTCCGACGGCAGCATTCCCTGTAGAACATGTACTCAATAGTGAGGGGGGTTTTGCCTGTGACATCCTGAGTGGTGTCCACTACCTTTTGGAGAGCTTTACGTTCAGGGGTATTGGTGTCCCCGTACCAGAGCGTGATGCAGCCAGTCAGCACCCTTTCCACCGCACCTCTGTAGAAATTTGCCAGGGCTTTTGATGTCAGATAAAACCTCTGCAAACTCCTGAGAAAGTAGAATAGTTGATGCGCTTTCTTTCGCAATGTGTATAGTGTGTAGACGAGTGGAGATATCAGGGGACAGTTTGACGAGAATATGGAGAGAATAACATAGGATTAAAATAGGATTAGTGTCTGGGTATTTGGTGGTTTGTGTGAACACAGTCCACCAGTTTCCCTTGATAATTCTCTCTTCAGCTCTACGCATGACATCTTCCAGCATGTCATATCTAGGACTCTCTTCAACTCCAAGACTGCAAGTGATGGGGGGTGGACAATCTGCACCACCAGATCTCCCACACCCTACCCTCATCAAGCTGGCAAGTGATTAAACCCAGTCTTTTCTCAGCAGACCGCTGCCCCAGCACATCTCAGTCACTTCCACATAGCAGCAGGTCCAGAGTGAAAGCTGGTCGAGCATCAGATGCAGTCGCAAGTGAGACAGAACTTGCACCCGGACAACGAGGTGTCCATCAACAAACTCATCAGCCTCAAGTACTACACCTCGTACGTGTACCTTGCCATGGTAAACCTGTTCTCTTTGCATTTAACCCGAGAAATGTCTCGCGAAGCCAAACCTGGGTCTGGGTGCATTGATGAACAATGGCTTTAAAATCTGCTTGATGGTGTTTTTTTAATCGACTAACGTGAAATATTGCTGGTCATTTACAGTTTTCCTTTTGGGATAACGCTGACTCTTCTAGTAATCTGGTTCTGAAGGGGGGGGGGGGTTGTTTCTGTCCTAAGGCCAACAATTAAAGCCTGTATCTTGCACCTAGTGTGTGTGTGGTGGCTGGGCCATTTCACTAAAGAGTTAAGCAACTGCTCTGGACCTGGAGTCACATATAAAATTCAGGAATAAAAACAAGGCATGGATCAGTGTTCAGAATCATAGCAGAAAAGTGTGCACTGAGGAACTCAGCAGGTCTTGCAGCATCCACAGGAGGTGAAGATATATCACTGACGTTTCGGGCCTGAGTGCTTCTCCAAGTATGAGTAAAAAAAAAGCAGACAGGTGTCTGAATTAAATGGCTGGGATGAAGGAACGAAAGGACAGGGGGAGGGGCACAAACCAACAGACAAATGGCGTCAATTAGATATGGAATATGTTCTAAGAGATCGGATATACAGATACACAATCCTTTATCCAGACATCTAAAATCTGGAAAGCTCCAAAGGCTGGCATTTCTTTCCTGGTGCTGGCAGACTGGAGGGAGGGAGAGAGAGAGCAGCACGACTAGGTTGGGCGGGGTGGGGGGGGTGGGAGAAGAGATGATAGTGTGACTCAGGTGGGTGGGGGGGGAAAGAGACGGCAGCGTGACTTGGGCGGTCTGGGGGGGGAGAGAGACGGCAGCGCGACTCGGGTGGGCGGGGGAGTAGAGAGACAGCAGCGCGACTTGGGTGGGCGTGGGGGAGAGATGGCAGTGCGACTCGGGTGGGTAGGGGAGAGAGACGGCAGCGCGACGGGTGGGCCGGGGGAGGAGGGAGACGGCAGCGTAACTTGGATGGGCAGGAGTGGAGAGCAGCGTAACTCAGGTGGGCAGGGGGGAAGGAGAGACGGCAGCGTGACTCAGGTGAGTGAGGGAGGAGAGAGACGGCGGCACGACTCGAGTGGGCGGAGGAGGAGTGATACAGCAGCGCGACTGGAAGGGGGTGGGGGTGGATACGGCAGCACAATTTGGAGGCTTAAATCTGGGGCAGCTAGCTTTGGTTCTGAAATCCAGAAAAATTCGGAACACACTGTCCCCCAAGGGTTCTGGATAAAGGATTGTGTACCTGTACAATTATTGGATAGACAGGGACTGATTAGGGGTAGTTAACGTGGTTTTGTGCATGGTTGGTAGTGTTTAACCAATCTTATACAGTTTTTGAGGAGGTTAAAAGTTGATAAAAGAAAGGCTGTGGATGTCTACATGGACTTTAGTAAAGGCATTTGACAAGGTCCCACGTGGGAGGTTAGCAGGAAGGTTCAGACTCTCGGTATTCATGTATTTGACATTGGCTGAATGGGAGAAGCCAGAGAGTAGTGGTGGATGATGCTTCTCAGACTGGAGGCCTGTGACTAGTGGGGTGCCTCAGGGATTGGTGCTGGGACCATTGTTGTTCGTCATCTATATCAGTGATCTGCATGACAATGCGGTAAATTGGATCAGCAAGTTTCCAGATGACACTAAGATTGGAGGACAGAAAGGAGGACAGCCAAGAGGGCTTTTAAAGCTGCCAGAGGGATCTGGAAAAATGGGCTGAAAAATGTCAGATGGAATTTAACACAGACAAGTGTGAGGTGCTGCATTTCGAAAGGACAAACCAAGAAAGGACCCACACGGTAAATGGTCGGGCACTGAGGAGTGCGGTAGAACAGAGGGATCTGGGGATACAGATACATAATTCCCTGAAAAGTGGTATCACAGGTGGATAGGGTTGTAAAGAGAGCTTTTGGCATATTGGCCTTCATAAATCAAAGAATTGAGTAGAGGAGTTGGGATGTTATGGTAAAGTTGTACAAAACATTGGTGAGGCCAAATGTGGAGTATTGTGTGCAATTTTGGTCACCTAACTATAGGAAAGATATCAATAAGATAGAAAGAGGGCAGAGAAGATTTACTCTGACTCGAGGAATTGAGTTACAGGGAAATGTTAAACAGGTTAGAACTTTATTCCCTGGAGCGTAGAAGAATGAGGGGAGATTTGATAGAGGAGTTTAAAATTATGAGGGGGATAGACAGTAAATGTAGGTAGGCTTTTTCCACTGAGGGTAAGTGAGATATAAACCAGATGACATAGATTAAGGAAGAAAGGAGAAAAGTTTAGGGGGAACTTCTTCACACCGAGAGTGGTGGGAGGGTGGGATGAGCTGCCAGATGAAGTGGTGAACACGGGCTCAATTTTAACATGGTCGATGCCAAGGGATGCATTCGCGGGCATGGCCCCTCCTTGAGAGGTGCTATTCACCCATACACTCGCAGCCATTGCTCGTCGTCAGACCCGCCCCCACCCCTAGTATGCATCAAGCATCACTAGCGTCCAGCATGACGCATGCTAGCGACTCTCCGCGCAATTAAAGCCACGCTTTCTGCTGCTACCTCAGCGGGACGGAGGAGTTTCACGTCTGCCCTGCAGGTAGGCCACTAACGGCCCCCCTCCCCCACCAGCTGAGCGCAGTTTGGAGCAGGAGGGTGCCCTAAGCCCCCCCCCCCACTAACACTCGCTTTGGCGTCGACCCCGGTGCAGGTCAGTGTGTCTAGGCAGAAAAATAGCTCAGCACAGACCAGAGTGGCCGAATGGGCCTGCTCCTGTGCTGTAGTGATCTATGGTTCAATGTAGAGGAACACAGGAGAGAGGAAAGGTGGGAATTGACTGGGGAAGGAGGGGTAGTTTTTGAGTCTGTACATGTAGAGCTGAGAGAAAGGAGGTGGAGGGAAAAAGAAAGAGAGATAGTGAGTGAGAGAGAGAGGAAAGGAGATGGGGAAGAAGATGAGTGGATGAGTTATGGAAACCAGAGAAGTCTCTGTTAATGCCATCCGGTTGGATGGTGCCCAGATGGAAGATGAGGTGTTGTTCTTCCAATTTGTGAATGGTCTCAGTCTGACAATGGACAGAATCACAGATCGCGTACAGCTTTGAAAGAGGCAATTTAGCTCATTAAGTCAGTATTAACTCTATTGAAGACTAATCCACACTGTCCCACTCCCCAGACACTCCCGACAACACTGCAAACTCCTTCTTTATCTTTATGGAGATACAACCACCAGACTGTCTGTGACTTCTTGCGCCCATCTACATTTCAACCTGGCTACTGCAGGGGGCGACCCACTGTACCTGCAGGGAGGCCGGCTCCACCTACTCCCTGTAGGCAGTAGAGCGCTTAGAGCCAGAAGGGACACTAAAGCTGGTGTGCCAGTTTTAAGCTAATTAAAGCCTGATAGTATAGTTTGAGCCTGTTTGTTCGCACCGCAGTGCCTCACTATCAAGCCAGGGATCAAATTCTGCACAGATCCTCATCTGAATGACTCCAGAGTGGTGAAGACCCACAGTAAATGCTGGAGGAACTCGTAGGAGGTAAAGATATATTAACGACGAAGGGATCAAGCCCTCAATGTCTCTAATAGATCTGTACCTTCTCTGGACACCGTGAGACCTGCTGAGTCCACGTTTTACTACACTCATAGTGTCTGCAGATTTCCGAGCTTCTGAGTGGTATCATGGTGACGTCCACAGTAGAAACTGCCAGGCTGAATGAATCCTGCACACAGCTTGCTTCCGAATAAAATTGGTATTGCTGAACCAGACCACAAGGGGGCAGCAGACACCCCTTTCTTAAGTGTCAGGGCTGACCAAATGGATGCAGGAGGCCATTTAGCCCATTTTGTCTGGTACTGGTAAAAAAAATTCTATTCCTGATGAAGGGCTCAGGCCTGAAATGCTGGTTACCCTTTACTTTCTATGGAAGCTGAGTTTCCGAGTTTCTCCAACACTCTTGCGGATCTGCAGATTTTCTTTTATAGCTCCATTTGGCTCCCCACCCTACTGTACGTTTTGAATGGCAGGAGGGTGGGGATGTAGGTTAATACATTTTGATTCTGAGTACAAAGGAACCGTTTGTTTGTTTTGTAGTCTTTCTACTTCGAACGCGATGACGTCGCGCTAGAGAACTTTGCAAAGTTTTTCCACGAGACATCGGACACGCAGCGACAGCTGGCAGACAAGCTCATCGAATACCAGAAGCAACGGGGAGGACGGGTCCAGCTGCAGAAGATCGAGGTGAACACATAGTGGGTAACCATGACCTTCCCACCTCCTGCACTGCCAGACTGAGACCCGCCGCAAAATGGAGGAGCGACACCTCCCACTGGATGGCATTAACATCGACCACCCTGGTTTCTGATGGAACAGCCCCTCCCTCATCCTCCCACCCTCCCCCATCATCTCTGTGGTAGAGAAGTAGAGCCCTACATCACTTTGCTGAGTGCCTTCGCTCTGTCCACATCAGAGATAGGGATCTCCCGGTGGCCAACTATTTCAGTTCTGCACCCAACCCCCACGCTGACATGTCTGCCCATGGTCTCGTGCACTGTCAAACCTAAACCACCCATAAATTGGAGGAGCCCCACCTAATTTTCCATCTGGACGCTCTCCCACCGCATGGCATTAACGTCGACTTCTCTGGTTTTTGCTAGCCTACACCCCCCTCCCATTCTCCCTTCTCCTAACCCTCCAGCCCCTTCCCTCTTCATTCACAGATCCATTCCCACTCCCCCATTTGCTCGTGCGCCCTCCCTCCCTTATCCACTCCTGCCTGTGGGCCCGTACTCCTCCTCCTGCCCCTCCCCCCCAACCATTTTACTCATACCTGACCCCCCACATATCTCTCTTTACCTAACACTCCATCTCCTCTCTAACTCTGTATTTGCACAGCCACCCCCCCATGCCAATTAATTCTCAGCTGATCTCTCCTGCCCTCCTATCTACCTCCACCTCTTAGCCCATGTTCTCCCACCCCCCTGCCCCTTCTTTCCTCCTCCCCACCTTCACCATTTTTTATTCAGGCACCCTCTTGCCCCTACATTGGTGTTAGCTTTGGTTAGAGATGGGGGGGATTTGGTTTTTGGTGTTATCCATGACTCTCCACACCACAGTGCCCAGAAGGGGTGGATGGAATGGTCTACCTCTGTCTCTGGGTCTG
Organism: Narcine bancroftii; assembly: GCF_036971445.1. Classification (NCBI taxonomy): domain Eukaryota; kingdom Metazoa; phylum Chordata; class Chondrichthyes; order Torpediniformes; family Narcinidae; genus Narcine; species Narcine bancroftii. The sequence continues at coordinate 59,270,285 of NC_091481.1, read as the reverse complement.
GAAGGGGGCAGGAGGTGGGGTGTGCAACAGGAGAGTCCTGTGATTGTAGGAAGTACACGGGAGGAAGTCAGGAAGTCATACATTGAAAAAGGGCTCAGACACGAATCGTCAATTATTTGTACCTCTCTTATTTGATCCACTGTAGGGCTTTTTCCATGTCGGCGCGTGTGAATGACGTCAACTCAATGGGTGGCGCTGCAGCACCGGCCGCCCCAACTTCATTGGCTCTGGAGGGCCCCTGACAACCCCCATGGTCCATTTGAATCTGCCACCATTAGTACAAACTCTTTACAGACAGCGCAGAATTCGAATCTCGGTCCGCTAGTGCTGTAGAGGTGAGGCGCTAACCGTTTCACTAACTCTGCTGCCCATTTGGTTATTAGTATATTTTGCTAGTATGGTTTGCCATCTCCTTTATCAATACTCACATTATCTCTGCATTTTTCAATCAAATTATAAAGTGGCGTGTACAGTGCTTGAACCCCGTTCCCAATCACTGGCGTTGGAAAGGCGTTGTGCAAACTTGGTGTGGCCCCATAGTATTATTTCCTGCTTTAGTCTTCGTTCATGCCCTTTCATGCTGGGCCTCCAACTGGAGGCTGGCTACAAGCGCGGAGGGAAGTCATGAACTTACCTTTCGTGGGGCAGTCCTGAAAGGCAGCTCCTGCATTACTTTCATGAAGAGCAGCCCTCTGGAGCCAATGAAGACGGGGCGGCTGGTGCCGCAGCGCCGCTCACCGAGTTGACGTTATTCACACGCACCGACATGGAAAAAGCCCTACAGTGGATCATGGCGGCTCCAGAGCAGGAAGACAGAGGCTTGTGATGTTTTCAGCCAGTCTTAGTATCCAGGCAGAGATCAAGCACACCCTCAGTAAGGCCATTAATGGCCCGCTCCTTTGACTCAGGCTGACAACATCATCAGCCCGCCCATAACCAACCACGTTACATTCACTCGAGGTGCTGCGCTCCGCCGATTTCCCTTCTCCGAGACGGATTGCAGCCAGTGCCTTGGAACCGGCCACAGCACATTCACGAAGGGAAGTCTCCTGACGTAAGGGTGGAGAATCTCCACCTTTACAGTCGGGCTTTTTCATTAGCCTGTTGATATCTTTACAAAGGGGATTTCCCTTAGGGGTCAATTTTCCGGCATTTTCTGTGGCCCAGCAATGGCCAGGTCCCAATGTAAACATTTACCTCCTTCAGATGCAGCGGGATTCCTGACTTCCTCCCGTGTACTTCCTGCAATCACAGGACTCTCTTGTCGCACACCCCACCTCCTGCCCCCTTCCAGACCCAGAAGCAGAGGTAGACAGACCATTCCATCCACCCCTTCTGGGCTCTGTGGTGTGGAGAGTCATGGAAAACACCAAATCCTCCCCCCCCCACCCCGTCTCTAACCAAACATAACACCAAGCCAATAATTTATTATGGTTGGAGGACCCAGCGGGTCATGCGGAGAATGTACAAACTCCTTACAGACAGTACGAGAGTCGAACCCAGGTCGCTGACGCTGTAATAGTTTTGCCGAGCTGCTCACAGCTGATCTGCTCCTGATCTGTATTCCACTTTCCTACCTGGCCCCCCTCCCCCCACAGACCTTGATCCTGGTGAAGTCCAGGTGTCCAGCTCCTGCTCCAGTTCTCGTGTTCCAATGGAGTTTGTGAGTATTTACAAGATCCAGATATGGCCATCTGAAGTGCTGGTAAGAAAATTGCCCCTGAGGTGCCTTTCCACCATCGGCCCTCGCCATCCAAACCACTGCCCTCTCGTTTTGGACTCTGCACTCCAGGGACTGTTGGCCTTTTTATGCCCCTCATTATTTTGTGTCCATTGATGTGAACACTACTCAGCCTCCCGTACTCCAGGGAGAAAGGTCTTAGCCTATCCAGCCTCTCCTTATGCCAAAAACCCTCCATTCCCGGTAATATCCTCGCTGATCTTTTTTTGCGCTCTTTCTAGAAAGATCTGTGGTGACTTAAAAACCCAAGGAGTCCAGCTGAGCAGATGTAAGGCAAAGAGGCCACTAGCTCCTGCTACTGCAGTCTGCATAACACCATAAGACATAGGAGCAGAAATAGGCCATTCAGCCCATCAAGTCTGCCCCACCATTCAATCATGAGCTGACCCATTTTTCCACTTAGCCCACTCCCCTGGCTAATCAAGAACCTATCAATCTCTGCCTTCAAAAATACACCCATTGACCTGGTCTCTATAACCTTATGTGGCCACAAATTTATCACCCTCTGGTTGAAGAAATTATTTGACATCTCTGTTCTAAGCAGACTCCTTTAATCCTAAAGTTGTGCCTTCTTGTTCTAGGCTCTCCCACCATGGGAAACTACTCTGTCCGCGCCTTTCAGCATTCGAAGTCACACCTTAATTTGGGATTTGTTCCAAATGAAAAAATAAACAGGGTACTCTAAAGTGGAATCTTTTACTACACAGAAACCAGCCAAGAATGAGTGGAAGAATGGGTTGGAGGCCACACAGGATGCTCTTGAATTACAGAAGAACGTGAATAAGTCTCTCCTTGACCTGCACCAGCTGGCATCCAGTAAAGAGGATCCACAGGTAACGGGAATTATTTGCACTCTATAGAGGTCTGTCATTGCCATTGGGAATTCGAGTCACCTTAATCCCATCCACATGAAAGATCAAGATCCTGGGCTCACTGCAGATCTGTTCATTTCAATTCAAATTTTAAAATGTGGATCCAGCATGGTCGCAGGCCCTTCTGACCCAGCAGTCCCTGCTATCCAAATGCCCCAATTAACTGTTCATTTTGGAAAGTGGGAGGAAATCGGTGCACCCAAAGGAAACCCAGGCAATCACGGGGAGAGAGTTCCAACAGGTAGTTCCGGCGGAGACCAGACAAACTCCTTCCAGAAGACACCAGAGAAGTGAATCTGGGTGCCTTAGTAGCATTGCGCTAGAAGCTGTGAAACTGTTCGGTATGATAGAGTTTAACTGAAGGGTGTGATGCACCATCAATCACTCGGGAGACTATTGTGAAGAAACCAACAGGCTTTAATTCACTTGAGCCATCTCTACTGTCCGGCACTGAGTTGCGGTGGGAGGGGGGGGCAGTGGAACAGCTACAGGAGCCTGTGGGGAGGGACAACAGGTACAACCAGCCAATAGGCATGTTCAACCAGATAATTATACATTATAGAGGTTTACCACAGGGTGTTATGCAGTGCCCACAATGTTAATGGTGTCCCAATGCACGTTGCAGGAATTGCAAATAATTAGGAAAGAGTTGGATAAGTATATGGATGGGAGAGGAATGGAGAGATATGGGCAGAATGCTGGTAAATGGGATTAGAGGAGGGTTACTTGGATCAGTGGACTAGAAGGGCCAATTTGGCCTGTTTCCGAGCTGTAATTGTTATATGATTATATGGTTATAAGTGGAATTGAATGCAATAGGAAGGTTACGCAAGGCTTTGGCGAGACCCCGTTTGGAGGACAGTGGTCAGAAATGGTCACTTTATTCATGGAAGGATGTTAATGCTTTGGAAGCAATTCGGAAATGGTTTACTAAACCAATATCAGGGCGTCTTGAAGAGCCTTGGCTTGTATCAGCTGGATTTAGAAGGGTGAGTGAGGATTTGATCAAAACACGAGGGGATTTGAAAGGGTGGGTGTTAGCATTGTTTCCCCGTGAAGGAAAATCTATAACTAGGGATCACAGGTACTCCCTGACTTGCAACCTATGCGACTTTCATCCATCCGCACATACGACTGAAAATTTAAAAAATATAAAGAAAAAATATAAAATGTACGCGTTTTATGTTGGCTTTGACAAACTATAACAGGGATACAGGGCACATAGGAGCCAAAATGTGAGCACTTACTCATTAGTTGTTGTCCCAGGATCCGCAGGCTGGGCATGGCCATCTTGATTCCTGCGCACATGCGCGATTCTTCGGTTGGCGCATGCGCGAGAGTGAAGGGCGCAAACTTAATATCATTAGGGCACTTCACTCTCGCGCATGCACCAACCAAACTCCAATACGTGAACCCATCGTGCATGCGCCAACCAAAGATTCGTCCATGCACACATGAATCAAGATGGCCATTCTTAGCCTACCATCCCCGGGACACCGACTAACGTGGTAAGCATAGACCAGAATGTGGAAAGATTTGACAAGGTTGATCGACAAGTGGTTACCATCAAATCTACGATGAAAAGAGATTTCATTACATAAATTTTCTTTAAAAGTTCAGTACTCCATGCGCTCTGGCAAAATTCCAACTTGAGTCCATTCCGAGATACAACTGATCCTTCGATCCCAATTATGGTCGTAAGTTATGGAGTACCCTTTAAAAGTAAGGGGAAGGCTATTTAGGACAGAGATTACATGAGATTTTCCCTTGGGCTGTGAGACCTTGGAACTCCTCAAAAAGAGTGCTGGGAACAACGTCTTCAAATGCTTGAGGCAGAGGTACTGAATAAATATTAAGCATGGGAATAAAACGACGACTATAGGAGCTGGGATGTTACGGTAAGGACATTGGTGGAGCCATATTTGAAGTATTGTGTGCGGTTTTGGTCACCTAACTACAGGAAAGATATTAATAAGGTAGAAAGAGTACCAAGATTTACTAGGATGTTGCCGGGAACTGAGTTACAGGGAAAGGTTAAACAGGTTAAGACTTTATTCCCCGGAGCATAGAAAATGTGATAGAGGGATAGACAGAGTAAATGTAGATAGGCTTTTCCCACTGAGGATAGGTGAGATACAAACTAGAGGACATGGGATAAGGGTGAAAGGGTAGGGGGAACATTAGGAGGAATTTCTTCACACTGAGAGTGGTGGGAGTGTGGAACAAGCTGCTCGCTTAAGTGGTTATTGCGGGCTCAATTTTCAGTTTTAAGAACATTTTGGGCAGATAGATGGATGGAAAGGGTATGGAGGGCTATGGATGGTGCAGGATGGGGGAATGAGGGGAAAATAATAGTTTGGCACAGACTACAAGGGCCTGTTTTCTGTGCTGTAATGTCCTATGTGGCCACCCTTTTCAATTCTCCAAGCCATTCCCTTGCTGACATGTCTGTCCACTGTCTCGTGCACTGAAGGTCGGAGACCGGCCGTAAATTGGAGAAACAACACCTCATCTACCGACTGGGAACCCTCCAACCCGATGGCATTAAGATCGACTTCTCTGGCTTTAATTAAACCCCTCCCCCACCCCTTGCTTCCCCTCCCTCTGTCTCTCCATTCCGACTCCTTCCACACAAACATGATAGATTCCTAACTGGGCCCTTATCACATCCAATTAACACCTTTTATCCTCTGGATTCCTCCCCCATTGTTTGAATCCTGAGACTTTGAAATATCCTGCTTATTCCATTTTTTTTCCTTGAAGAAGGGGCTCAGGCCTGAAACGTGGGCAATCTATCTTGAGGCAATGAAAAGACCGGCTGGGTTCCTCTAGCATTTCCGTGTGGTTTTACTACAATCACAGCGTCTGCAGACTTTCGCGTTTAGACTCCTCTCAGGTCTTCCGTGGACTTATTAAAATGGCAGAGCAGATTTGATGGGCTGAATGACTTCCTCGCGTTGACCCGACCCATTCACATCACGTTGATCTGCTGACCTTCGCAGACATCAAGGTCCCCCCCCCCCCACCCACTGCTTCCCCGTGACTTTGTCCCACAGAGACAGAAGTCACCTCTATTTTCTTTTTCAGCTGTGCAGTTTCCTTGAACGGAGTTTCTTGAACAACAACGTGGAGCTCATGAAGAGGCTGGGAGACTACATCGCAAGCCTCAAGGGATTGTGCGTGGGGCAGACCAGTGGATTGGGCGAGTACCTGTTCAACAAGCACAGCCTTGGATGAAGTTTTGATGGCGGAATCGAGCAACATCCTTCCATGCATCTCACTCCCTTCCCACCTCACCGTGTGCTGTCGTGAAATGAAAGTATCTTACACTCAATGTTAAAGCATTTGTCTCAAGAGCACATTTATTAACGTAATAAATACTTCCAGGTACTTTTAAGGCCAGTGGTTTCTTCAACATCAACGAACGCCTTAGCTAAGAAAAAGATGCCCCCACTCCCCACCCCCCCCCCCCCCCCCCAACCAGCACAACAGTCTCCTGACCATTTACTTGGCATCCTAAACACAGCAACTGGCATGTGAATAATTCTGGACACCACATGATTAGAAAGATGTGACTGCACTGGCAAAGATGTAGCCAGAAGCTCTGAGGACAGAAGGTTCAAACATACCGTGAGGAAGGGCTCAGGCCCAAACCGTCGGTAATATATCTTCAGCTCCCACGGATGCCGACTTCCTCTAGCATTTCTGTGTTTTAACTACAAGCACGGAACCTGCAAACTTTTGAGTTTCTCTCAAATATTCCTTTGGTAGACATATAAAAAAATGCATAAAAATATAATATACTTATCAGGTTGAAAAACCTGTTAAGATACTTTATTGCACCCTCTCAGAAATCCCATTATGATAGTTAACTCCCTGTTTGCTGGAGTAAATGTGGAAATCAAAATACAAACTATTACCTATTTTTTGGGGAACTGCCCTGTTATCAAAGTTTATTGGAGTGGGGGATGCACAATGGCCAATAGATGTGAAACATCTTCAGAAAGTAGGACCATATATTTTGGGTACATACCTCAAGAATGGTTGAAAAGATGAATATTGAATGAATAAACTGCTGGTGGCTGGTAAAAAGACTCTTCCAGGAAATGGTTAGTACAGGAGAGCCCGACTTTAAATGCATGGGAGGAAATTATAATGGTCATTTATAGAATGGAGAAAAAAAGAGCATTTGTTAATTATAAATCAGAACAATTTAGTTCATGCTGGGAAAAATGATTTAACTACATAATACCTCATCGGCCTGACTTTATTCTTACAAATCAATGTTTAAAAAAAAACACTCTCTACTTGTATATAGTTTTCTTCTTTGTCTTGTTCTGTCGCTCTTATCTCTATAAGATAAATAATTATGCGGAAAATTGTGACAATAATGAATATACAGGTACTCACCAACTTGTGACCCATGCAACTTATCCGCACATAAAAATATATATTACTAAAAAATATAAAATTCACGTGGCTTATGTTGGATTTGACAAACTATACCAGGGATACAGGCCATGGAAAAGTCAAAAATGTGTGCACTTACCTTGTTGGTCGGCGTCCCGGGGACCATAGGCTGGGCGTGGCCATCTCAATTCCTGTTCGCGTGTCTTCGGTTGGCGCACGTGCAGTGGGTTCGCGTATAGGAGTTCGGTTGGTGCCTGCGCGCGGGTTAAGGGCGCAGATTCAATATCATCAGGGCGCTTAACTCTCAGGCACGTGCCAACCAAACTCCAATAGGCGAATCCCCTGCGCCTGCACCAACCGAAGACTCGCGCAGGCACATGGGAAACAAGATGGCCGTGGCCAGACTGTGGATCCCAGGACGCTGACTAACAGAATAAGTACACACATTTTGGTTCCAGCATGCCCTGTATCCCTGTTATAGTTTTTCAAATGCGACATTTGATTAAAAGGTTTGCTTTAAGACATTGGTACTCCACGCCCGCGGGCAAAATTCCGACTTATGTCCATTCCGAGATACGACCGACCCTTCGGTCCCAATTACGGTCGTAAGTCGGGGAGTGCCTGTACATGTACAAAATCAGAGATACATCTTACAGAAATGTTTGTTTAAACTTCAATTAAAAAAAGTTTAAAAATCTAATATACATGATAAACTTCAAGTCTTGTCTCCAAAGAGTCGCTGTGAGCATCGCCCGGCACCCCTAACAGAAAGAGGTGCAAAGGAGAGTCCCTTCGGAGACACCAAATGTCTGTGGATTCGCCTTCAGCGCTCCAGCACCCTCTGCAGCCACATAGGCCTGTGTGCAAACCACATAGGCCCGAGCTCCAGATCCAAACCTCTGGGACCATCAGGAATCATTTAGTGTCCAGGGCCCTTCTTGTCCTCAGCACCCTCTCTAATCTTGGTCTCCAGCAGCCTGTAGCCTGGATGGGTCCTTCATTAACATTAACATGGGGGATATAAAAGAGGAAGGAATTGTGAGCTTTGCTGCACATGTAACCAGGAGATGATTTAAAGTCCTTATTCCCTATCTTTCCTTTAAAGTTACTGGGGCCCTGCTTCTGATTGGTCCTTCAAAGTCTTGGGAACCAGCTATCGGGACAGGAAGGCCTGAGAATCCTGATGACGAGCAGGGCTCCCGAAGGGGCTCAAGGATTAACTGCTTCAAGGGTCTGAGGAGGTTGAAACACCAAAAGTCTGCAGACGCTGTGGTTATGGTAAAGCACACACAGAGAAATGCTGGAGGAACTCGGCCGGTCTCGCAGCGTCCGTGGGAGGTGAAGACATATTACCGACCTTTCCCCAGCTATTGGGATTAGACTGCACAAAATCTGTACACAGGACTGGGCGAGTGAAAAAGTTAACGATTATTAAAATGGCGGCAGATGATGGAAATCTATAATAAGAGCAAAGGTCTCTGAATAAAGAGGAAGCGGGAGGAGTCTCTTCAACCAACTAAAGGTATTAATTGGATATGAATGGTAAAAGGAAAGATGAGAACTGGTTTTGGCTCAGTGAAAGGAGGCAGAGGGAAAAGGGAAAAAGAGAAGAGAGAGAGAGAGCTGGGGGAGAGATCTTCGGGGAAAAGGAGGGGGGCTGACTGAGGCTGGAGCAGGCAGGAGGCTACGCAGTGACTGAACGTAAAGGTGAGCAGGAGGCAGCGGCATCGGGATAGGATCCACGGACCCTCTGACTCTGAAGGGTGCCTCTTTTGCTTCTTTTTCTCTTCTTGGTTGAGACATTGGATGAGTGGCTTCTCTGAGTATGTTTACAGGCAAACAAAAGTCAAGAAATTATGCCCATGAGAACAAAGGAAGCAAAACAAAATATGACACCGTAGGAATAGAATGTGAAAAAGACTGAACTGTCCTTTGTGTGTGTGCGCGCGTGAGTTTGTGTGTTTGCTGTGTTGGATGTGTGTTCTGTTTTGTGTGTGTGTATTTTGTGTGTGAGTGTGCATGTGTGTGAATGTATATATGTGTATGTGCTTGTGAGTGTCTGTGGGAGTGTGTGTGTGTGAATGAGTGTGTGTGAATGTGAGTGTTGTGGGTGAATGTGTGTGTGAGTGAGTGTGTGTGTGTATGTGAGTTTGTGTGTTGTATGTGAATGTGTGTAAGTCTGTGTGTGTATGTGAGTGTGTGTGTCTGTGTATGTGCATGTGTGTATGTGAGTGTGTGTGTTGTGTGTGAATGTGTGTAAGTGTATGTGTGAGTGTGTGTGAATGTGTGAGTGTGTTGTGTGAGTGAGTGTGTGAATGTGCGTGTGTTGTGTGTGAGTGTACGTGCGTGTGTTTGTGAGTGAGTGTGTGTGTGTGAGTGTGTGTTGTGTGTGAGAGTATGCGGGTGTTATGTGTGAGTGTGTTGTGTGTGAGTGTGTGCATGTGTATGTGTGAGTGTGTGTGAGTGTGTGCATGTGTGTTGTGTATGCGTTTGTATATTTATCAACGTGATCATCATGGCCCACCCCTTTGCGACTGAAGATGAACACGGTGCCTTGTTTATTATATGTATTTATATATATTGTTTATCACTGTGAATGGTTTATTTTTAGTAAAAAATTTTGCAGATCTTTAGGACGTGGAAGGAAATAGGAGCCCACGTGGAAATACACGCGGTCAGGGGACTCCACAGACTTGGGGCAGGGCAGAGGGCAGAGTGAACCCAGGCCACTGGAGCTGTGAGTCAGTGGCACACTGTTAACCCACCTCAGGATGTAATTGTTTATCATGTCCCCAGAATGTGTGCAAAGACAGAGAGCGATTTACATGCAGTCACCCAACCTCTCTCAGAGACTCCTCAAAGACAAATATTTAATGCAAAGCTAGCTATTGATTTGGCATTTGGACATCAGTTTAATGTCTAAATGCCAACTTGTTCAGCATGCTCTCACACTTTACTGGGAATAAGTAGTTTTGTAAATATAGATGGGAAGGCGGGGGGGGGGGGGGGGGGGGGGGGGGGGGGAGGGGGGTATGTGTTGGGAGATGAATGCGTTAATATCTGTTCAGTGTCTTTATATGCAAAGAGATGAATAAGATGATTAATTTGCATGTAAACAGTCAGCAATGTGTCTGTTTATAGAAGTCACGAGTTAAAGTTGCTGGGAACTGGCTACTGTCTGTTTATAGAACATTACAGCGCAGTAAAAGGCCCTTTGGCCCACATATCTGTGTAGAACAGGGTGACCAGATCAAACTGAAATCCTGCAGCATGTACGTGACTGACCCCTTTCATGTCTGTCCAGAAGCCCCCTTAAGTGCTACTGTTGTACAGTTCCACCTTTGGCCCTGGCAGACCGTTCCAGGCACCTCTGCGTAAAAATATTTGCCATCTCCCTTAAACTTCCTCACCTTCGCCCTGAACACACGCTTCCTAGATTGTGGCTCCTTTTACCATGGGGGAAAAGATTCAGACAGTCCCCTTTATCAGTGTCTCTCATTATTCCATACACAGCATGGTTGGCATAAGCGGTTAGTGTGGTGCCGTTACAGCGCGGGGTTTGTACATTCTCCCAGTGTCTGCGAGAGCTTTCCCGGGGCTCCGGTTTCCTCCCACTGTTCAAAACTACCGGCGGTTGAGGGTCAATTGGGATGGGCTCATAGCCGAAAGGGCCTGTAACCGTGCTGTATGTCTAAATTTTTAAAAATGTAATTTAAAATATAGTAAAACCTCATTAGAATGCGGAGGTTGGGGGGTCCAAGGTTTCATACCACGTTACAGGCGAGCCGCGGAACAGATGCAGATAGGTCATGATTCAGGAAGCAGGAAAACCGAATACTGTGACTCAAACCCTATAATAAGACCTTTAAGACTTTTAAACTCCACATATTAACATACACATCTTGTAAATGAGTCATGAGAGACCATTTTTGAGTTTGTGGCTGTTAGCTACTGTTAGCCTGACATCCTAAAATCAATGTTTGGGGTCCACAGACACCCGCGCTATAAGCGATTCCGCATTCTAATGAGGTTTTACTGCAGTTAGTCTGCTAGGAAACTTGCTACTGGGGAGATGTGAGTGAAATGGTTCATCTACAGCAGTGATTCCCAACCTTTTTCTTTCCACTCACATCCCACTTTAAGTAATCCCTACGCCATCGGTGCTCTGTGATGGCAGGGATTACTAACACCCAATTGTTACTGAAATATTTTGCTTGTGAAAAATTGTCACGGGCCCATTTCCTCTGGAGTTCTGAAACCGTGCACATAACGAGTCGATGAGGGACGATTAAAACACTGGTTTTCAAACCTTTTCTTCCCACGTTAAGCCATCCCTCACTAATCACGGAGCACCAATGGCTCAGGGACTACTTAAAGTGGGACGCGAGTGGAAAGGAAAAGGTTGAGGACCACTGAATCCTACAGCCTATCAGCGAGGTCAATCTCCATATGAGGGGAAATGGTGAAATTTGTTGGAAAACTGACTGCTCACCATTTCAATGGGTTGATCAGGTGTGAACTGATAATTGCCTGAGACGATCAATAGAACAGTGGATGGAGTAAAACTCTTGGGAATAGACTGTTGAAAATCTGTGCACGGGGACCGGGCCGAATGAGAGTTAATTTAAAAAAGCCAGCAGATGATAGAAATCTCAGATTAAAGCTACAGAAAAGCTGGAAATTTTGCACTGGTTCAGGCAGTATCCGTGGGAAGACAAACAGTTAATGATTCATCAGACCCAAAGAAATTTATTCACGGGGTGGAAGAGATTACTCTGATAGGGTAAGGCTGGGGTGGTGTGTCCTCCGGCAAGAGTACTGTAGATCCCAGACTGCCCTGAATCTGTGGGGGGAAGGGGGGGGATGTTTTCTTTCCCAACTGAACTCGTAGCAGACAGAGGGGGGAGAGAAGGGAGGAGAGGAGGGAGGAGAGAGGGAGAGGGGAAGGAGAGTCTGGGGGAGTTGTGAGGGAGAGGGAGAGGGGGAGAGGAGGGGGAGGGAGGGGGGGAGAGATAGGGGGGGAGAGGGGTGGGGGGGGAGAGGGGTGGGAGGGAGGGGGGAGAGGGGGTGGGAGAGGGGGAGAGGGGGTGGGAGAGGGGAGGGAGAGGGGTGGGAGAGGGGAGGGAGGGGGGAGAGGGGTGGGAGAGGGGAGGGA